>NC_088875.1:30982094-31335521 GCF_032884065.1 Artemia franciscana
AAAACAAACGATCCCACAAAAAACGAAAATAGACAAACGGAAGATTTTTTACAAAACATAAGAATGTTGGTGGCAGGTTTCTAACTTAACCACGGTAGGAGTTGAGCACATCTTATGCATTATTCACAATACAAAATGATTAGATAAAAGCGGCCAACATTTTTTTCACTGTTTAAACATAACAAAATGATAGTTGTGCATTAGGGCACAACTCATTCAAATTTGTCACTACTACACATGAACCTGACTCTCAGTTTATTGTCAAATACATGTAGTTCATCAACTATTGAAACAGGCTGAGGCAATGCTTCCCGCAACAGTGTCCCAACATGTCTTACGGAAAAAACGGATCGCTATGTAATAACCTTAATAACCTTAGGTCGCCAAACTAGCGGCGATGCTCTAGTTGGGTAGTTACGGAAATTAACTCCACTTTTAAACACTTACCTAAACCACTTAGGTAATAACACACGTGTATGTTTAAACATAAAAATAGCATTATAAAAACAGAAAAGACCAGCAATCGTTAAAATATTCACTTGATTTTATCTATGGCAAACAGATATATTACAGTTATCTTCAGTTAAAACATGTAGGGAATTATTTTGTGAAATTCTAAGAGACAGGGGGAAGCTCCAGAATTTTTATTCTGGAGCAAAAAAATTCCTCCATGGACGGATAATAGATAGAATTATCTATTAACAAATGAACTAATATCATTTTTTATACAATCCTAATAAGAGGGTTAATGACAGATTTGCCTCTCACTCAATCGGACTATATGTCTTGGCTTTTTCCACAATCAGCCATGGCTTGATGCCCATAACTATTCGATTCTAATTTCATGATCCCATGTGAAAATAAATATATATTGGTGGTGGATGGAGCTCGTCCGGAATGAAGCAGACCTTGGTCTGCTGACCACGTACCACTGGATATGGGGGAATCCCCTAACTAAACGCTCCACGTAAAGGGTGGCCTTGACCTCACAAGGTGGTTGGAGCCCACCCAAGGGACACTCAATAGTTAGACTCTAGCTAATCAGGTCCCAGGCCTAGGGTCGGTTGGGCTTGCAACCCTCCACCCGAACCTAATTGCAACGAATAGTGATGTTATTGTCTCGGATGATCGATCTTCTGTTTACCATTCAAGACTTCAGCATGTCCCCGGACCGAAATTTGACCATCGTTTGAACCTTATTGACCAAGGTGGTCTTCGCCTGGCCACCTGGAATGTTCTGACCCTTAACTTCCCTGGAGCAAAGTCAATGCTTGCTTTAGAACTCAAGCATTCTGGCGTGGCTGTAGCAGGCGTAACTGAAGCTCGCCTTATAGGAAATTACTCTGAAGACATCGGTGAAGGCTATCACCTAGTCTGGTCGGGTGACCAGAGAACCAAAACTAATGGAGTCGCACTTGTGCTAGACTCTCGGACCAGGAGGTGCCTCCTTTCTTACGAGCAAATTTCAGACAGGATACTAACAGCGCAAATCCAGCACAAACATGGAAAATGGACCATCATTGTCTGCTACGCCCCAACAAACCAAGCCTCAGATGAGGCGAAAGATCGTTTTTACGCCCAGCTGTCTAGCATCCTAGCAAAAGTATCCCCTCATGATGTTTTAACCCTTCTTGGCGACTTCAACGGCACTGTCAGAGATACAGACGGTATTTGGAACAGTGTTCTAGGACCTGTAACACCCGACTGCTTGAACGACAATGGGCTAAGGCTCCTTCAGCTGTGCAACATGCACGATATCGTGATCACCAACACCCTTTTTCAAAGGAAAGAAGTTCACAAATATACCTGGTATAGCAATGACGGACGAACAAGAAAGATGTTAGACTACATAATCGTGTCCCGACGCTGGCGTTCCTCTATAACTAATTGCCGAACTTACAGAAGTCCAGAATTGGGAAACACCGACAACAGGCTTGTCGTTTCTAACCTGACTACGCCTGGAAGCCCAGAAAAGTGACAACCGTCCTCCCAAATTAGACCTGAACAATCTCACAAAGTCCAACACGTGCCAGGTCTATGGTGTCTCCATCTCAAACCGTTTCGACTGTCTTGGTCAAATTTCAGAATCTGAAGAAGCATGTCAACTATTCAAGGACGGCGTACTGCTTTCAGCCGAAAGTACTATTGGTGGTCTGAAACCCAGAAAAAAGTCCTGGATATCGCAGGAAACTCTAGATATTATTGAACAGCGTCGCAAAGCACGCCTAGCGAAGGACATGGTTACCTACAGACGTCTAAATGGCGTAAGAAATAAATTCCTCCACAGAGACAGAAAGCTGTTCACCAAAAAAAGGCAGCTGATCCCAAGGAGGCCGCCAGAAAGGGTGACACATGCACTTTATACAAACACCTTCGTGATCTTACAGATGGAAAGCCATCCTCTCTAGCCCCTATCATATCTAATGATGGAAATATTATCATTGACGAGAGCGCTCAACTGTCCGCCTGGAAGGATCACTTCTCTTCACTTTTAACCATGGACTATGTTTGCCAACCCGACCCTTTGCCAACCTATAACCGAGCCCCAAGAGTCTGTGGTATCCCTGCAGAACTGCTGAAATATGGTGGGGCAGCGACCCTTCTCTGGCTCAAAGGACTGTTTTCCGTAGTATTTCGTACAGAAAGGATTCCAAAAGACTGGTGAGCGGGCATCATTCTGCCTCTCTGGAAATGGAAAAGCAGTCGCAGAATCTGCTCTAACTATCGTGGCATCACACTCCTCTCTGTGCCCGGGAAGCTCTTCGTTATGACCCTCCTGGACCGCTGTACCACTTTCCTCAGAAGCCAACGAAGAATCCAATAGGCTGGCTTCATGCCAGGAAGGTCCACCGTTGAGCAAATATTCACAATCCGGCAGCTGATAGAAAAGACTCGAGAATTTAAAAAAAGCATATGTTGCCTTTGTGGATTTCAAGGCTGCTTTCGATTCCGTCGACCGGCAATCACTCTGGCTCATATTGAAAACAACAGGACTACCAGCGAAGTACTGCAACCTTTTCGAGCGGCTCCACAAAGGGACTGAGAGCTGCGTGCAAGTCAATGGCAGACGCAGCTCATCTTTTGAAATCAATACTGGAGTCCGTCAGGGTTGTGCTGCTGCCCTAGAACTATTTAATTGTGTCATCGACTACATTATGACTCGGACCATAAACCGTCTCCAGTTTGGGTTGCATTACGGTGATAGAGTACTTTCAGACGCTGACTATGCCGATGACCTTGCTCTTGTCTCCGATTCACCGTCGAAGCTCACAGAAGCCCTACAAATTCTTGCTGATGAAACCTTAAAGATAGGGCTGTCGATTAATTGGCAGAAGACAAAAGTGATGTTTGTTTAACCCCGTAATTCGCTGCGTCCCCCGCCAGTCCTAATGGTCGGTGACAAACCAGCTGAGAATGTTGAGGAATTTACATACCTTGGCTCTATCCTCTAAAATGACGGATCAATCCTTAAAGATCTAATGCACCGAATTGCCAAAGCCTCAGCAGTAGTGGGAAGACTAAGCGCCCTTTGGAGGAAACCTTCTATCAGCCGTAGGACCAAGATGGGCATATACAATGTTTCGGTGGGATCCGTGCTTCTTTACGGAGCCGAAACTTGGCCAGCCACTCGGTCTGTGCTTAGAACCGTAAATATAGCTCAAACAAAACACCTTCGCCGCATTGAAGGACTATGTTGGCACGATTTTGTTAGCAACGAGAACATCCTGGCGTTAACTGGTCAAACACCCTTCTCAGTCCAAGTCGCCCAACGAACACTACGCTGGTACGGACATCTCCTTCGCATGCCCCCCGACACTCCCGCACGAACAATTTTTGACTTTGATCCCATGCTGCACGGCGGGAAACGCCCAAGAGGTCGTCCCCCAACCAGATGGAAGGACACGACAGGTGCCTTCTTAGTCATGGCAAATATTCAGGAGGATGTCCACATCCTTGCAAGAGACCGGTCCAAATGGAGGCACCATGTAGCATCACTTTCGACGCCGGAAGCATTTCGGCAGGAGCATTAAGTCAAGTTTAAGTCAAGTCAAGTATGTGCGTAGCGCATGGTTACCGCTTAAGAAACGGTCTAACCATTCACTTCTAACTATCTTAAAGTAATATCGCTGATCGCACTGACCATCGCCCTATGCTCATTCTTGTCAAATTTTGAACTATCCCCCCCCTTCACCAGTTACCCAATCCATAAACTTGATTGCAACGTTGCCGACTTTTTTCTCAAATTTTTAGCTAAGTATGTAAAACTAGTGAATTAATTTAGAAGAGAACATAGAAAATGGAAAATTTCTACTAATACTGTTAAAATCAAAAAACGAATATGTTTTGAAGAGCAGATACAGACTTTAGAAAAAAAATACATTAGGACAGGGGCAGATCAAAGGGGACCATGGTTCTCCTCCCTCTCAAATTTTTTTTGCGTGCCCTAATATTTTCTTTTTTTACAAACTTTTTAAATAAACTTGTCAATTCAGTCGATTATTGGTGCTCTTATCACATTGACCTCCCCACCCTAAGATTATGCTCTAGATTTGCTTTTAGAGCAGGACTGTCCAAACAGGAAACAAAAACTAAGACAAGCTTCTTTTTTAGCATGGTTTAGAGAAACTTAGTTGGAAGCTGGTTGGTTTGGGTTAGGGACAAAGATATAAATTTGCCCCTCCCCCATCTATAATTTACTAGATCGTAGTTTATTTTTAGAAATATTCTTGTTCCATATCCATAGACTAGCAGTTCTAGCCTTAATGATCTAGCACAGATCAGACTGGTTCTGAGCAGGGGTTAGCTTAGGGGAGCTTTTTCAGGGGTTAGACACTCAGTTTTGGGTATTTTATTAGTATTCTATTAGTATTAGTATTCTAATACAATAATTAGAAACCTTGGTTTTTATTTAATTCCCAATTAATATTATTCTCACAATTATAAATTATTGCAAAGTTTCTAGGTATAAAAACGAGAAATTAGAGGAACTAGAAAATGAGAGCGTCAGCTTCTCTTTTTTGTATTATGCCCTGTGAAACATTGTTATTTCTTGCAGAATAATTAGCGTTGGATTCATCATAAAATTCATTTTTTTCATATCTTTAAAGCTCTGGGTACTTTTCCGTTTTACAAACAAATATTCTCAGTTTGCATTTGAAATTTCACCCTTAGAGGTTCCTAAAAGAGACATTTCAAAAGAGTTCCAATTCGCTGAACAAAGTAAATACCTTGACCTTAAAATTCCATCTTTAGCGTCACAGAATGAGAACGAGGTTTCTATACATGGCAAAAAGTGAAGTGATGTCATCCGGCATATGAGAAATTTTAAATGAACTGTTACTTCTCACAATTCGAACCAGAAACAGGATTAACTTAGAGCAGAGAAGATTTAAAGGAATTAGATACTTTAGTAGCTCATTTGGAAGTCCTTTTTCTCTGCTTCAAGACCATGTTTAAAGGTCTTACTTACCATGTTACCACTTTCTTACCATGTTTAAAGGTCTTGAACTCAATTTTTTTTGTGAATTCATTATTCCACATAGACCATGTTAAATCATGTATCTATAATTAAAGCACTTACTCTTACCACCTTTCTTATGCAGTGATTTAATTAAAGTTTTCCTAATATCTCCAGGTGCTTCCCCCTTTTCAAACATCGTGATTCAAAATCTTTTTATCCTTTTAACCCTTAAAAACAATCGAAAAAAACACTGTTTTAAATTTATTGCCACTTTGCTTTCAATTCACTCATATATATCAGTTAGGAGACACTAAAATGGAAAGATCATTCTACTATTCACATTTGATGTATAGGAGTTTGGTATGTTCCTTACCCACATATTTGTGGGATGCACTAAAGGTATGCTTTGATTTTCTGTCCTTGCTTAGGGGGCAAATGATGCAACGACCTTTTCGGTCATTGGAACCTGAAGATGACACCCAGGGGACATTCTCAGCTGAAAATCTCGTAATATTGTCGAACAAATAACGCAATTCTCGTGTGATCATTTGAAGTGTTACTCTGATCATTAGTTGTGGGTCGATGAGGCATCTTCTTAGCTCTATCGACATTTTTTTTGGCTTAAGTCATTTCTTTGGAGTCTTGAGTGAGTCAGAATGATGCTGGCATTGACTCCAGCATTACACATGATCGGATGCCACACCACCATGGACCATCTTCTCGTCCGTCGGCTAGTCATGTAATTAAGACAATTTTGAGCCAGAGAGTCTACTCCACTGGTTGTTGCATTGTACGTGATGATTTATTCTGGTTTACTGCTCTCATGATCAATATCTGCTTGAAAGTGCATCGATGAAGCAAGAATTGCTGCTTTGTTTTTCCTTAGAAAAACGACACCAGGGTCAGATGGTCTCTAGGCCCGGAAATGGAGGAGTTGGTTTCCCTTGTACGACTAGCAATGAAAGGGGGTGGGATTTCTCCTTTTCTTCTTTTTCACTGTACCCGAGTAGGTGATTCCCAAGGATCACTGCATTTCTATAAGCTCTATGGGCTTGAAACAGTTGTCAGCTGTGACGTTGCGGTTCGAGACCTTCAAATGATCAAAAAGGGTCATGACAGTTGGTGTTGGAACTGACGCATTCTGGATTTCAATTATACGTGTTTCCTTTCCAGTGTAGATGAATCTATTAGATAGATAAAATGTCTACAAGCCCCCTAAGCATTGAATTTTTATTCCACACTTATTCGGTTTTGAGGGAATATACATCTTAAATTTGCACAGTCCTCTAAATGAAACTAACATTTCATCAATCGTCAAGTACCTGCCTGGTGAGTAATATGTTTTGCAGTTTCCTATGAAGAGGTCAAAAAATGTCTCTGGTGGGAGTTAGAGGTCCACTAATTTCGTGTCATATGTGCTTGTTATCGAGCCTAATAAAGTTTCCAAATACTGGAGTCACTTCAAGTTCATTGTAGGGCGGAAAATTTCCCGCCCAGTTCCATCAGCCGCAAAGAGACCATTGCAATCCTCACTGTTTGACTTGAATACTCCAAAGAGATAAAAAAGGCCTTAAAAGGTTCCTATACATGTGGTGTCGACTGGGTTCAAGCACGTTTGCTTATCTAAAGTGTTCAAATCGTATCGAAGACGGTACTCGTCAGTTTTCGCACTGTGTGAAGGACGAGTTTCTCAAGAATCTTTGCTGTGATGAAAAGGTCCCAAGCCTTTTCAGGAGTTTTATGTATCTGTTCTTGCGTGTTACCTTTGGGACCTGGAAAGTGTATAATAGATTACTAGCCCTCGTGTGGCTTTGAGAAGGCTCTGGCTTGTTTCACTTTGTTCGCCTGTCTTCGCCTATGAAGAAGGGCTTGTTTCTATTGTTCCTCTAATGGTTTTTTTTTCGAACCCGCTTAGCAAGAAGAATATCTTCCACATTGTCACCTGATTGTCTTTCGACCGCTTGATTCTCATCTTCTTCGCTTGTATTCTCTAAAGAACTGTAATAACTGACAGCAACACTCCTGTCGATGAAGTCTGGATCGTTACGGAAATCCTTGTTGTTTGTTAGGTCTTCGTCTACTAGAACGTTTCTGTGTAAGAAGTCTTTAGCTTGTTCGTGGCATCCCTCTAGCACGACAGATGTTTCATATTAGACAAGATTCAAGATATAAATTTTCTGTTTCAGCTCCTAAAAATGAGAAAAAAATTTGAATTATTCTACAGAAATAAACTAGAAAGGCTCCAGTAGAAACCTAGACCTTTCTCTCCTAGATCTAGACCAGATATGACACTAGAAACTTCGTAGGTTCTTTTGAATGTGGCCGCTCTCAAAATTTTGCATTAACTGGTTTAAAAATCGGCACATGTTAAGAGCATATTTCAAGTATTTAAATCCCTTTTAGCCCTTGACCCAAGTTTGCATACATAAATATTTACTTCTTCTGACTCATTACAACTACTAAAGTCCTAAAGAAAGACCCGAGTGTTGAAAAAAAAAAAAAAATAGAAGATCACAGCACAGACTGTCAAACCAATACAACGTTTTTTTGTGTTTTTTTTGTATTATGAAATATTGCCAGCTAATATATATATGCTTATTTTGCCAGCTAAAGGGTGTAGCATCAGTTAAAGTCACACCAAGTTTAGGTTATAACTAAGAAAGAAAGTTTGATTTTAATTCTGTTGGTGTTTTTTTTTTCTGATGCATTTTCAAATACCAATCATAATATTCCTCATGTCGGGAAAGATAAACGACCTGGTCTTTTTTAAAATATACCTATACGTTAAATACTCAAAGGGTCTAGTCTCGCACTATTTTAAATAACTTAAAACGAAACGCATTGTTCCCTAAAATGCTTGTACAAATTAAACTTAGTTTCTCTGCTAAGCCACAAAAAAAAGTTACACAGACTGCAGAGTGGGGTCTGTCGAACCACAGGGCCCAGTATCTACGCACCTGCAAGTGATTTTGGATGTTCTTTTATGAAAATTTAGAGCTCAGCTGATGTGAAGAATTCACGTGATATCACCCTCCTTGCTATACACGGTGGTACAAGATCGGTAAAACACTGTGCACTGAGATCTAATAGACCCCACACTGCCAATTAAGGGTTCACATCCAAGATATCACAAAAATTTTCATTTCTGAATATATCTTTTTCTGCAACTCTATCCCCGTTTAGCAAACACTAAAAAGTCCTGCACATCTCTCTTTAACTCCTTTCTTATAATTAATTGTTGGCCGTTCCTGACTTTAATATTAAATATTTCAATATTTATATATATTGATATTAATATTAATAACATAAAATATAAATAAAATAATATAAAATATTAATTTATAAATATATTAATATTAATTTTTACATATTTATTTTGTTCTTCTCGATTTTCACTGGATTTAACTGATCTTCGTTCTCTCTTCCTTACGATCTTTTCGTTTTGTCATTGTTAGACAGAGTGGTCTCGGAAAATATTTGATTAGATATCAGTTTCTGGGCAAACAGCTCGGTTTAAGTATCTTAACATCTACCCAACGAGAACAAAGTACTTGAATTGCCACTTTATCTGACCTTCCACTTCAACTTGGAATTATCTCCTGGGGAAGTTATTTCGAAAGGTTTTTCTGTCGAGTCCTTCAAAAAGCATCACCGTCATCTAAATTCATGTAATAGGACAATATAAAAGATTAGTAGGAAATCAAACATTTAATGGACCTAATTTTTCAAATTTAGGATTAAAAAAGAGTTACTTAAAATACAAAAAAAACCATATGCTCAAAAGTGTAAGCTTACAAATCTCAAGAAATGTAATGCGGTACAACTAAAAACTTAAAGAATTTAGAAATGATACTCTTTATACACTGTTCAAGATACAAAACAAAACTAACGTTTTAAGAGTTTAAAAACAAAAAGCTACTTAAAATAATCATGATAGAAAACAAACTACCGACTTAAAACTGTAAAGTTACAAAATTTGAAAACGTAAAATCTTTAAAGATAGTACACAAAATCTTGATAAGATAAATTTTGGGAAAAGGGGATATGAGGAGGGACTAGTTGCCCGTCGATCATTTTGGCTCTTAAAAGCGAATTTGAACTTTCAATTTCCAATCACACAGGCCTGCTCCAGAGTTTATACGACCGCCCCTCTAACATAAGCGTCATATGTCCCCGAGGCAAAATTTATATCGCATGCCTTGGGCTCTGGAAGGTTTTGTTGTCTCAAAATTTTTTTTTCAGTCGACCTTTGGAATATTTTGAAAAAAACGGCTATCTCAAAATTTATCTGATATATTTGGGTAAAGAAGGTGTAGAGGGAGGGTTAATTGGTCTCCAATCACTTTTGACTCTCAGAATGGGCACTAAAACTTTTGATTTCCAAACAAATGAGCCCCTTCAAAACTTATTTGATCATCCCTTCATTAAAAACCTTATATGACCCTGGGACATAACTTATAACACTTTTTATTCTTATATTCATGACGACAGGTACTGAAAGGTATCTAATATGCTGCTTTTCAATTAGCTCGTTTTGAAACCACAAGGTTCCAAATGTCTGTTGAATCTTTTGAAGGAGTCAACAGAGGTATTTGCAAGAATATCATCCTGCATAGAATAACATTCAGATAGAAGAGACATGGTGGCCTGGCGTGTTATATCAGACGAACTCTTGCATATTTATCACCGGTGTGCTACCACTCATCTGAGCATTTTCTAGCTGTAAGACTTGGTAACTCTGTCCTAATTAATGCTTACCTGCCGCATGATAAAAAGTCGGTACAGTCGTTCTCGAGTTTTGCCAAGTCTTGTGATAAGCTACAAGGTCTAATTAGTGGAATTGAATTTCTTGAATATTCATGGCTTCTTGCCAGTGATTTAAATTGCAACATTCGCATAAAATCCAGTTGACCTGAGACCCTGCTAAATGCTCTACCAGCTGCGCATAGGATTATAAATAAAGATTGCAGCTTCTCATATATCCATAATAGTGGAGAAGTTTCTGATTTGGACCATTGTGTGTGTTTGCCCCTTCTTCATCCCTCTGATGTGCGTGTCGACGATGAGAAAAGAGACTCTGACCATTTCCCTCTTAATTTAGATCTATCTATTAGCTCTACAATCAGTTTCAGTGCTCCTCCTAGGCGTAAGAAAAAGATTTGTAAACGTGATTGGGATTATGCAAGTTGGTCGCTCTATTTTTCGAATCTTGCTTTTCTGCTATTCCCTATTTCGGTGCCTTATCATCTTCTTGGTGCTGGTTATTTTGTCAGTGATGCTCGTGGTAAGTTATACTGTTACTACAGAAATATTGTTTCTTCAATTAAACAAGCTGAAGCAATAGCTTTTCCGTTGATTCGCGTGCGACTTAACACCCGTAAGACCTTTTGGAAGTGTGATCCGGAACTTAAGAAAGTGAAGAACCAAACCAAGTTTTTGTTGAAAATATGAATTGCTTGCGGTAGACCTTCTAGTGGGCAAGTTTTTAGCATCAAGCAGAGAACAAAATCGCTTATAAGCGTTATCTTCGTGCAGTTCGGTTTTTGGGCGTTGAATTTCCGACTAATGGTAAACAGCGGCAAAATATGCTGAAAGCGCCAAAAACCGAAGAATCTTCTTCTAGTGATATTATTCCAAGATTATCGTGGATTAAACATTATACAATCATCTTTCCGCGATTAATTATGATGTTCATAGCCGTTTTACTACTTTAGTGGCGAAGGTTCTTCCTAAAAGTGTGAGCCAATACCTGTTGATAAATCTTAAATTTTGAAATCTCTTCGACTGTTAAAGTCAAAGTCCTGGACCTTGATGGTATTTGTGCAGGTCATCTAGATCCGAAGTCAGCTGAACTTCTATCTCATCTTCAGTTATTATTTCAGATGGGCCTTTCAAGATCTATTGTTCCTGATTCATTTTTATTTGGAAGTGTTACTTCTATATTAAAAAAAAGATCTAAATTCGGGTAATTCGTACAGGCCGAGAACCGTCGCTTTTACTCTAAGTAAGTTATTTGAGTTTGTTCTTCTTCCATATATCGATGAATTTGTTAATTGTAAGGCTAAGCAGTACGGCTTCAGGTTAGGTCTGAGCTGTCAACATGCTTATCATGTTTTAGCGCAGCTTATTAAGGAAGTCACTCGGAGTAGTCTTCATTTTTACACCCTTGATATATTCTAAAGCATTCGATAGTGTTTGCTTTGCTGAAGCTTGGTATGCTCTTAGTCCACTTGGTGTGAATATGTCGGTGATTCTGGTTTTCAAGTTCTGGTATTCAAACTTTTATCTAAGATTGAAGTCAGGGAATGGTGATTTTTTCACACATATACAAGTCATGTGTGGAGTTAGACTGGGGTGAGTTCTCTCTCCTCATATCTTTAATGCTTCTATTCAAAATGTTTTGTCTGGTATACGTAGTTCTTGTTTTACAGGATTCACAGACGTATCATACTTAACTTATTCTTACAACTTACTTCTTATTAGTCGAACTAATGCCGTTTTAGCGCGTTCTGTCCGATCCGTCGCTGATGCATTGGCAAGAATTGGATAATTGCTAAACGTGGATAGATGTGAATTTTTTATATTGAATGGGGTTTGTTCGTCTCATCGTTAGGATTGCAGTTCTTTTTCCGAACCATAAGTCGCTTCTTTTAGATGGCTTTGGATTTCTGTTTACAATTCTCTAAGTTCTTTTTGTTTTCAGACAATTTGGGATATTCAATTTATACTTAAACTGGGGTACTCTAAAATTGTTGGAAATCTTGGACATTTCTGGCGACAAGCCCTTACAAAGCTGTTCTCGAGTTTCTGTGTCCATTCTGTGTTATTTTGTGCTGGGGTTTATATGCTTCTGAATAAAGGTGACATAAAGAGGGTCAAGATGGATTACTATCGGTATTGTTAGTTCTTACTTTATTTACCACGATCATTTCAGAACCGAAGGATGATTAGTAAATATCAGGCAACGGAAATTGTTCTCTCAGTGGAAAAACTAAGTTCTAAATTAATTGATAAAGTGCCAATCCGTCTTGGCTCTAAAAATCGTCTTATCCGCCTCTTTTGCTAAATTGTTGTTTATTTTTCTTGTAGTTTGTGTTATTTGTAGTTCTTTGTTTTTTCTATTGTCTATACTCCTTACACTTTTTCCCTTTTGTATGTGGGTAAGAAATAAATTATTTATTATTTATTTATCATATATAATCCATACTTATACTTACTGACTTACATATTAAAGATATTGCACGGACATTATTAATTCAGTATGTTTTCAAAGAGTTTGTGGTAACGAACTGCAGTAAGGAGCGACACGGTTCAATAGTAAACGAAACTCTAAAAAACGGAATTTTGATGCTAAAAGATATATAAAAAGAATAGGATTTTCAGGTTAGTTTTAAATATATAAGTTTTATCAGATTTAGTCTTTGTCATCAAAAGTTACGAGCCAGAGAAAATTTGCCTTATTTTGGAAAATAGGGGGAAATACCCCCTAAAAGTCATATAATCTTAACAAAAATCAGACCATCGTATTCAGCGTATCAGAAAACCCTTTAGCAAAAATTTCAAGCTCCTATCTACAAAAATGTGGAAATTCGTATTTTTTGCCAGAAGACAGATCACGGGTGCGTGTTTATTTATTTATTTTTCTTTTCTTTTCCACAGGGGTCATCATATCGACCAAGCGGTCCTAGAATGTCGCAAGAGGGCTCATTCTAACAGAATTGAAAAGTTCTAGTGGCCTTTTTAAGTGACCAAAAAAATTGGAGGGTATCTAGGCCCCCTCCAACGCTAATTTTTTTCCCGAAGTCAACATATCTAAATTTTGAGATAGCTATTTTGTTCCACATAGTCAAAATCCATAATAACTATGTCTTTGGGGATGACTTACTCCCCCACAGTCCCTTTTGGAGGGGCTGCAAGTTACAAACTTTGACCAGTGTTTATATACAGTAATGGGTATTGGGAAAAGAACAGACACTTTCAGATTTTTTAGGTATGGGGGGAGGGTTGAGGGGAGGGGGCTATGTGGAAGGATCTTTCCTTGGAGGAATATGTCATGGGGGAAGAGAAGACCAAAAAATTGGAGGGTATATAGGCCCCCTCCAACGCTAATTTTTTTCCCGAAGTCAACATATCTAAATTTTGAGATAGCTATTTTGTTCCACATAGTCAAAATCCATAATAACTATGTCTTTGGGGATGACTTACTCCCCCACAGTCCCTGGGGGAGGGGCTGCAAGTTACAAACTTTGACCAGTGTTTATATACAGTAATGGGTATTGGGAAAAGAACAGACACTTTCAGATTTTTTAGGTATGGGGGGAGGGTTGAGGGGAGGGGGCTATGTGGAAGGATCTTTCCTTGGAGGAATATGTCATGGGGAAAGAGAACTTCAATGAAAAGGGCACAGGATTTTCTAGAATTACTATAAAAAACAATGAAAAAATAAACATGAAAAACATTTTTCAATTGAAAGTAAGGACTAGCATGAAAAATTAAAACGAACAGAGATTATTGTGCATATGAGGGGCTCTTCTCTTCCTAAATACCTCGCTCTATATGCTAAAGTATTTTTAGTAATTTTAACTATTTATTCTACGGCTTTTCTGATTCAGGGGTCGTTCTTAAAGAATTGAGACAAAACTTAAGATTTAGTCTAATGAGCGAGGTATTAACGAGGGGAAAAACTCCTTCATATACATAATAAAAATATGAGAATATAGAAGTTTGTTACGTAAGTTAATTCTTAAGTTACATATATTTTTTACTAATAAAAACATTCGTTAAAAATTTAAAGTTCTATTTGCCTTCTTAAGTAACCGAAAAATTGGAGGGCAACTAGACCTCCTTCCCCGCCCCTTATTTTTCAAAATAGTCTGATCAAAACTAAGAGAAAGCCATTTAGCCAAAAAAAGAATTAATATACAAATTTCATTTTAATAATTTATATGCGGAGAGCCAAAATCAAACATGCATTAATTCAAAAACGATAAGAAATTAGATAAAAAACTAGTTTTTTTTTACTGAAAGTATGGAGCGATATTAAAACTTGAAACGAACAGAAATTATTCCGTGTATGAAAGGGGCTGTTTCCTTTTCAACGCCCCGCTCTTTACGCTAAAGTTTCTTACTGTTTAATAAAGTAGAATTGAGAGAAAGGGTCAAACTTTAGCGTAAAGATTGGGGCGTTGAAAAGGGAACTGCCCCTTTCATACACGGAGTAATTTCTGTTCGTTTTAAGTTTTAATGTCGCTCCTTACTTTCAGTTAAAAAAAATATTTTTTTTTATCTAATCTTATGTTAAGATTTACATCATGTTGCAATAATAATCATAGTGACTAGGACGATGATTTTCGATTGTGAAGTGAGAGCAGGTTGGATGTTAATTAATCAATGACAGGTTCTATTTTTTTCGTCCGATGTTGAACTTTTTGCAGCGGTATATAGCGAAAGATAAAGACTCAATAATTCAAATTGCTGCAAAGTTTTTTGGAAAAGATGCAATTAAGTATGTGATCGAGAAGTGCAAAAGGATTTTCAAGTGGACATTATCGAAAAGTGAAGAGGTTCGCACCCTGCTATGTCTTTCCTATCATATATTTACAAATTAATTGCTGGTTTAGTGCATCACCATGAACCTCCACTGCTTTTGGTTATTACAGACCCCTCGAATGTGCCATCATTTCCAAATAATGTGCCTAAGAATGTGACTTCACTCTTAAACGAGTGTGTCCGCATGCTAAATTTCTTGGTAGAAAAGACAGAATATTGCTCATAGGTTCCAGTCTCAACTGTCTGGCCATCAGTGTCTTCACGTCAGCCACCCACCGTTCCTGTCGTGCTAACGAACATTCCTGCAAATATTAACGTGCATAACCCGAAGAACCAGCGTTAGGTTATGCAAAAAGTTGGCTACGCAGATAAAGTAAAGCACATATTTATTCGAACAAATGGACTGGCTGTTCATTTAATCGATGAAGAGTTGGCCAATGCAGAATTCACAGCCATCCCCCCTCCACGTTAAAAATTCGTGCCGGGGTTATTAAAACTGAACATGCCGGTATTATATAGATGGATCTCGATTATGATGTCTCCCAGATTCCTTGGCTTGATAGCAGTGTTGTAAGTGCAAAAAGGAACGGAAGTTCTAGAATAGTGCAGCTGAACTCTAAAGCTAAAGAAGAGCTTGATATCGCAATCAAGTTTGGTATCAAGATTGAATATTGCCTATTCCTTGTCATTCTGCTAATGTAAAAGCCAAAGCAGTGCCTAAATTGCTAAGGATTTGAGCATTTTGTAAGGGACTGTAAGAACCCTGTTAAATGTAGTAAATATAGAGGGGATCATTCTAGCAAGGACTGGGCATGTTCTTCTCAGATTAATAAGTGCACTACTTGTGGATGGAATCAACGTAGCAATAGCTTGGTGTGTCCGGAGCTTAAGAAGCACCTCCCCGTTTAAAGAGCCATGGGAAGATTGAATTCATTTGCCCGTGTTTAATTTTTAAGTGATGATTATCTCTAATTCAACCATGTCGTTATTTTATCAAAATGTTATTGGTGCTTGTGATAAGCTTCTAACTCTCGAATGGCTCTTTAGTAGTTATGAAATTGTGTGCATCACTGAAAACCTATTAAGTGCTTATAATGTCTCACAGCTAGAGCTCTTGCGTGACCACAAGTTTTTTCTTTGGTCTGCTAAACTGACATTTGGCCAGCTGGTGGCCTAGAAAATGCAGTGAATTTGAAGTTTTCATGCTCTCTTTCTGAATCTTCCGATGCATATATTTCAGTTGATTTTGGTTCTTTTGTATTAATGTGTGTGCATATGCCAACGAATTACCGAAGTGACTCCTCTTATCGTAAATTTGCCAGAGCTTGTGCTTTGATTTCAAAGTCCATTCAGAGGGTTCGTTCAGCAAATGTGTCAATATTCATTTGCAGTGATTTTATTACGGATCTGGCAAATAAGAATGTGCCACTGACTGAAATATTACTTTCTTCCCTTCTTAGTGGCGTTATTTTGCTACCAAAATCGAAGCCGTTTTCGTGTGTGCACAACTCGAGGCTCACTTCCGATTTGGATTTTGTTCAAACAGACGCCCAACACATGCAGAGTACCACGGTTGACGTTTCAAGCAACATCCTAACGAGCAATCACTTAAGTTTGCAGTGTCAACTTACTTACTCTCTGCCTCTTCATGTGCGAAAGCCCAAATGATTTTCTAAACCTTGTTGGAATCGTCTTGATCTCTCTCTCTATATCAGAGAACATTAGATTCTATTTTGTCGAAAATCACAATCCTATTTCAACTTTTATGAACGTCCATAGACGAGAACACTCACGGTTTTGGATTTTTACTTGGCGGAATTAGTTCATTTGATGAAAGTTGCTGCATCAGTCTCTCTTCCTTTAACCAAAGTTCGAGTTGGGACACGTAAAAATGGATGGGGTGAAGACGGTGAACTTCAGAATTCTAAACATCGACATAAGTTCTGGTTTCGTATTTGGGCCGACTGCGGTTATCCAAGGTCTGGTTGTTTATTTCAAATCGTCACATATACGAAGCGTGTATATAGAAAGGCAGTACAGCAGTTGAAACACCGTCAAATCTGCAATCTTTCGCGGGGTATCAAAATTAACCCCCAGTTTTTGTAGCGTCAAGTGTCAAAATTTACCTCGACTTTTTCTACTGAGGACAATACGATTGACTTAAGCTCTTGGAAAAGTCATTTTTCCTCATTATTTTCTGACAATCCATTTCCTCTTGACACAACATTTAGATTTATACTTTTGGGTCATTTTGCAAAGCCAAACCATGCTAAAAACTATATGATTATCATGCCAGCTTCTATTCAGGCACATATTTGCCGTCTAAAACCAGGTAAAGCATCGGGTTCAGACGGCCTGCAACCTGAACATCTGATGTACGGGACAATATCATTGTTTGAACATCTCTGCTATTTTATTTCAGGCTTGTAATGCCCAGCAGCATATTCCTGATGCGCTATGTGAAGATCTAGTAACGGGCATTTTAAGAAAAATAAAGACCCAAAATCCTGTGACGCATATAGAACAATTACTTTATGTTCGACGATTGGCAAGCTTCTTGAGAAACTTATCAATAATGAAATTAGCACAAAATGTGATCATGGCGACAACCAATTTGGTTTTTGGGAAGGTCTTTGCCTGCAGAACGCCCATGCTACTCTTCTAGCGATTCTTGAAAGGCATAAAAAGGCAAAAAATCACCTCTTCGTTTGTGCCATTAATATTTCAAAGGCTTTCGACTCCATTTCGACTCACTCCCAAGCAATTCTGTCCCTCTTTAGAGGTGGATATAATCCATTTGTTTGCACCTGCGTGTGGTAGTGGTGTCAAAACAATTTCGATTCTTTCGCAAGGTACTGTTAGTAATTGTATTCGTGTGTGCCATGGTGCTAAGCAAGGTTCTGTTCTTAATCTGGAAATATTTAATAACTCTATTAGAGAAGGTACTCGACAGATTCCACCATGCTTAATTGAGCCATATATTGACGCAAGTCACTTTTCTTATGCTCTTTCTTGCAACGCTATTGATGCTCTTTGCTCCGGAATGAAGGAAATTGGTCTTTCAATTGCTACTTCAAAAACTGATATTTTTTTCTTTGGACTGGAGATCACCTCCAAATACTATCCAAATTGGTCCCACACAATCCCATCTTCCAGTTCATTTAGGTATTTAGGTCTGCCATTTGAAACTTCAATTAGATGCACTAGCCAGCTTATAATTGCTTCTTTGAAAGAAAAAAGAAGAAAATATTATTGTCCTCTTGCCAAGGTAAAGGTCCAGTTTGGTAAGAGAGCCCCTGGTCGGCTATATAACATGTTTTTCGAACTGCATGTCTTATTTTTGAAACCTGTTTGAAAATTGGTCTCTGCATCTGATAAAAAGCAAGTCTGATTGGTGTTCTATAGGTTCTGCATGCATTTTCTTTGTATCCTCATTTGGACTCGTAATAGTTACATTTCGCAACGCTACGGTGTTTTTGAGATTGGTCAAAAATGGACGAACCGTCACGTAGATTTGTTAACTGCTAGAACATAATTATCAATTTTTCACTGACTTGGCTTCTATCAAGTGCCTAGCGTCACTAGCTGTGACAATGGATAAAATTAAATATTTGTCAATATGGTAGTTAAATATTTGTAGTTAAAATTAACTACAAATATGCGTGTCCGATTGCAAAACGATGACTGTGGTCAAACATTTTCAGATCAATTGCTGGCAATTGGAAACGGAAAGCTCCCAGTAGACTCAATTTCAGGACGTATACTACCTGCTGATTTCTGTAATTTAGTGACGTCCAAAAATGAATCGATTGAAAAAGTATTTCCGAATATTCTAAACAATTATAAAAATAATAAGTTGCTAAGTGAAAGAGCGATTCTTGCACCCAAAAATATAGACGTCCATGAAATCAACAATATTGTTTTGACCAAGATTCCAGACCAGGCAGTCCTTTACAAGTCAGTCGACACAGTTTTGGAACCAAATGAAGCGGTTAATTATCCATCTGAATTTTTAAATTTCGTGGATCCTTCAGGATTTCCACCACACGTGCCACAACTAAAAATAGGCGTATCAATAATACTTTTAAGAAATATCAACCCACCAAAGCTTTACAATGGCACGCGACTTGCCGTAAAAAAAAACAATGGAAAACCTAATAGAGGCCACAATCTTGACAGGGCCTTTTCAGGGTGAGGCTGTTCTTATTCCTCGCATCCCCATGATTCCAACGGATCTGCCTTTTAAATTTAAAAGATTGCAATTCCCAATTAGATTAGCATTTGCAATCACCATTAACAAAGCTCAAGGTCAATCATTAGAAAAATGTGGTATAGATCTTAATTCTGATTGTTTTTCCCATGGACAATTGTACGTTGCATGTTCGAGGGTCGGTAAACCTGACAATCTATTTATATGCAGCGACAATTTAACAGCGAAGAATGTTGTATATTCGCAAGTTTTACGCAGTTAATTTGTATTGTATCTATCTATCTATCTATCTATATAAAACGAGTTGTGTGTATGCATGTTTGTTTGTTTGTAAAAAGAGCGTTTGCATATGACGTCATTATTAGTACGTAAGGCTTTGTATATGCACAGACAATGGGAAAGCCAAGAATGTTGTATATTCGCAAGTTTTACGTAGTTTGAAACACATATATAAATCTATCTATATTCACAGGTGGGACACAGGGACACAACTGCAATGGCGCGTAACGACTTACGCGCGCAGGGGGGCTTGGGGGGGTGTTGGGGTGGCGCGAAGCGCCACCCCAACAGCTAGTATATATATATATATATATATATATATATATATATATATATATATATATATATATATATATATATATATATATATATATATATATATATATATACTAGCTGTTGGGGTGGCGCTTCGCGCCACCCCAACACCTAGTTGGTGGGGCGCTTTGCGCCCCCCCCAATCCCCCCCGCGCGCGTCAGTCGTTACGCGCCATATTAGTTACGCGCCATTGTAGTTACGCGCCATTGTAGTTGTGTCCCTGTGTCCCACCTGTGAATATAGATAGATTTATATATGTGTTTCAAACTACGTAAAAATTGCGAATATACAACATTCTTGGCTTTCCCATTGTCTGTCCATATACAAAGCCGTATGTACTAATAATGACGTCATATGCAAACGCTATTTTTACAAACAAACAAACATGCATACACACAACTCGTTTTTATATAGATAGATAAATAGATAGATACAATACAAATTAACTACGTAAAACTTGTGAATATACAACAGTCTTCTCTGTCCCATTGTCTGTGCGTATAAATAGATTGTCAGGTTTACCGACCCTCAAAGATGCAACATACAATTGTACATTGGTAAAGCAATCTGTATTAAGATCTATACCGCATTTTTCTAGTGATTGCCCTTGAGCTTTGTTGATGGTGGTTGCAAATGCTAATCGAATTGGGAATTGCAATCTTTTAAATTGAAAAAGCAGATCCGTTGGAATCATGGGAATGCGAGGAATAAGAACTGCCTCACCCTCATAAGGCCCTGTCAAGATTGTGGCATCTATTAGGTTTTCCATTGTTTTTTTTTTACGGCAAGTCGCGTGCCATTGCAAAGCTTTGGTGGGTTGATATTTCTTAAAAGTATTATTGGTACGCCTATTTTTAGTTGTAGCAGGTGTGGTGGACACCCTGAAGGATCTATGGAATTTAAAAATTCAGATGGATAATTAACCGCTTCATTTGGTTCCGAAATACAAATTAACTGCGCAAAACTTGCGAATATACAACATTCTTCGCTGTCCAATTCTCGCTGCATATAAATAGATTGTCAGGTTTACCGACCCTCGAACATGCAACGTACAATTGTCCATGGGAAAAACAATCAGTATTAAGATCAATACCACATTTTTGTAATGATTGACCTTGAGCTTTGTTAATGGTGATTGCAAATGCTAATCGAATTGGGAATTGCAATCTTTTAAATTGAAAAGGCAGATCTGTTGGAATCATGGGAATGCGAGGAATAAGAACAGCCTCACCCTCAAAAGGCCCTGTCAGGATTGTGGCCTCTATTAGGTTTTCCATTGTTTTTTTTTACGGCAAGTCGAGTGCCATTGCAAAGCTTTGGTGGGTTTATATTTCTTAAAAGTATTATTGGTACGCCTATTATTAGTTGTAGCACGTGTGGTGGAAACCCTGAAAGATCTATGGAATTTAAACATTCAGATGGATAATTAACCGCTTCATTTGGTTCCAAAACTGTGTCGACTGACTTGTAAAGGACTGCCTGGTCTTGAATCTTGGTCAAAACAATATTGTTGATTTCGTGGACGTCTATATTTTTGGGTGCGAGAATCGCTCTTTCACTTAGCCATTTATTATTTTTATAATTTTTTAGAATATTCGGAAATACTTTTTCAATCAATTCTTTTTTGGACGTCACTAAATTACAGAAATCACCAGGTAGTTGTATACGTCCTGAAATTGAGTCTACTGGGAGCTTTCCGTTTCCCATTGCCAGCAATTGATCTGAAAATGTTTGACCAGAGTCATCGTTTTGCAATCGGACACGCATATTTGTAGTTAATTTTAATGTTTTTACGTGTGCCCATAAATTAGAATTTTTCAGGCAAGCATTCATTTCGTCTGCAGGAGTTGATCTAGGTATTATAGGTAATGTTTGCCTGAAATCTCCCGCAAGCAATATTAAGGTGCTGCCAAAGGGTTTCGACTTCCCTCGCAAATCTTTCAAGCATTGATCCAGAGCCTCGAGCGATTTTTTGTGTGCCATTGTGCACTCATCCCAAATAATAAGTTTGCATTGCTGCAATACTTTACCCATCCCAGATGATTTGGAAATATTGCACGTGGGAGTTTCTGTAGAATGCAAGTTCAGAGGCAATTTCAAAGCGGAATGAGCAGTTCTTCCACCAGGCAGCAATGTTGCGGCTATTCCGGACAACGCAATTGCCAACGCTATATCATTTTTAGATCGAATTGATGCCAGAATCAGTTTTATCACAAACGTTTTACCAGTACCTCCTGGCGCATCCAAAAAGAAAATTTCTCCAACGTTGTTATCGACACAATGCATTATCGTATCATAAATGTCTTTTTGTTCCGACGTTAACTTGGAAATGTTATTTTGTACATACGACAATAGATCACTCGTACTGTAACTTTGTTCACGATCCAATTCTACACATGTCGAAACAGCAGCGATACGGTTAGGTGAAGGCATTCCCAAACCCTGAAGAGGTTTGTTTGCCATACTTATGCAAAAATCTTCTATAGCAACTAAAGTGTAGTTATAAATTTCTGGTGTAAAATCAAAAGTCATGTCTGACGTCTCTAACTGTTTTCGATGAAGTATATCTTCGGACATTTTTGACTTATATTTTTCCCATAAATCTGTAGGAGCTGATGGAGAGCAAGTTGTTAAAATGATGCCAAACAATGCACGAATTTGACTTGGGGTTGACGTTTCGCACGCGTCATTGATGCAGTTATCCCAGTGTTGGTCATTCTCCAATAAATTCAGAGCTTGGCATGCACTACGGTAAGTGTCATGTATAGTACCATTTACAGTCCTCAAATACTCAAAGGATGTCGGACCGGGTACATTCACCAAAAGCAGGCGTAGAAAGAAGCATTCATGTTGATTGGGGTGAACGGTGTAGAGTCTTCCTATCGTGGTATCTTTGAAGATGGTATGTTGGCCGTCGACTGACTTACCCTGTTTTCGACGTTCAAATACTTTATTTTTAGTATTCCACGTGTAATACGAAGGCACTTCAGTATACAGCAGCTTTTTTGCAAAAGAATCATTTTTGCAAAGCGAAAAAAAAGCTGTTAATGTTGTATCCGGTGGATTCAGGACTCTTTGTTGCCCGTTGGTTTCCGTGAAATAAACACGTTGACCATTCTGTAAATGTACCGCTAAGTGAACAACAGCTGGACTACGTTCATGTATCGGAAATGAAAGAATTCGCCAAACAGCTTCATTACTGCTTATGTATCTTCCAGCCTGATATTCTACGATTTCATCGAAATCTTTGATTTCGGACTGCAAGCCAAAAACTGCCATGTCACTGCCTTTGTTGACGTATTTACATATGTATTTGATTGCCTTTACGGAGTTACAGTATTCAACGTTTATGTGTGCATTAAATGTTTTTGATAATAAAGGGGAATATGGAACAACCCACTGGTTATCTACTTCGATGGTGGTACCGTTACGCTTCTTTATTATTGCTGTTTTACCGCCATCTTCAGTAGATCTTCTTCTATATTGTGGGTAACCATCATTGCCAGTAATTGTTTTGGGTACTAAAAGTCGAGGATATTGCTTTGTGCACCTTCCTTTGGCCATGCACGGTGAATTTTCGTTCAGTGCACCGCAAGGTCCATGTATCATATTTTTAACAATAATATCATGTAACCCCTTATCGACATTTTTATCAGGTATTTCAGCGGAAATCACATCATCAATTTCGTTTGAAGTAATTTTTTTATGTAGCCAGATTAGTATATGTGCGTGTGGCAAACCTCGTTTTTGCCATTCCACTGAGTACATCCAGCATCGCACTGACCCAAACACTTCATGTTTTACAAGGTAGTTTATCAGTGATTTCAACTTTTGCCGGAAGACACGTGCCGTAATGTCATGCCTATGAACCGCCGATTGTCCTTGAAGTAAAAGCTGCAGTATCTCGTCCCAAGATTGATTACATGTAAATGTAATGAATGAATCTGGACGACCATAGAGACGAACATACGCAATAGCATCTTGAGCATATTCATGCATATGACGGGGACTGCCAGCATATGACGAAGGTAAAATTGTTAATCTTCCAATGTTTGTGGTATTACCGTCATTTATAACTGCATCTCGCAAATGAATGTATTGTTCAGAGCGGAGCTTGGTCTGATTCAGGCGGATATATAGCAAACGTTCTGATTCAATTTTAGCATACATATCAACGATAAATTGGTGAAACAATTCACGGCATTTTAAAATATAATTTTCTTCATCCTGCCGAATCATTAGTCTATAGGAATAATAATGCATTGCACTGCATTTCTTATTCATTTCTTTGTTAGTGGCTGGATTCATCAATTTAATATTAAAGTGATAGCCGTCGGCTCCATCCCAAAAAATGATAGGATATTGTAGGGCATCGTAGCATCGATGAGTTTCAGCAATTCTTAACAACTGAGCGTTTCGCTTATGTAGAATAATATCTCGAGGTAAAAACTGATCACCGACCATAACGATTGCCACTTCGTCGATAGTCGGAGCATTGTATCTGCGCACATGTTGGCCAGGAGGCGTTTTGTCAGCGGAAATAACAATTTTATGAGTATCAGTAGGCATCAAATCGATGGCTGTTTTGAACAGACGCAATAACTTATTATTTTCGTGGAAAAGATGTTGCAAATGGGAAACGATTGTCCTTTCAACGTTGGGAGAAATTTCGCAACGTGCATTCAATTCAGAATTTCTATCACTGATGAAGTACAATTGTAAAAATTTATGATTCTCGCCTGAGAATGGTAGAAGGGACCTTGCTTTATGATAAATTTGCCCTTTTACTTTGAAAGTAGACATAAATTGATCTGGATTTTCGATTTGGGCTCCAAACGACGTCATTTGGAAACATGAGTTGTATTGTCTGATTTTTGACAAAAAACGCTTAGATTCTGACGTAGTTCCAGTAAGGAAAGTCTTCAATGGCTCTGGTGGTGCAGCCAATAGAGGAAGTTTAACTTTTCCTGAGGCGCAACACATTCCCATTGTTTCACCATTGAATTTCAAGGCCTTGCAATAGGGACAAATTTTAGACATTGTCCCGATTTGAACACATCTACTCAAGCTATAATCATCGACTGGGTTGTACCTGAATGCCAGGCGATAACTTTCAGATTGCTCTGATTCCTCGGCACGCTTTCTCTTCTTACTTTCTCTATCAGCAGCAAGCCTGTTTCCCTGCTGGTCTTTTGATTCCTCGGCACGCCTTCTTTTTTCACTTTCTCTTTTAGCAGCAAGTCTGCTTCTGCGTTGCTCTAGTAGTTCCTCGGCACGCCTTCTTTTTTCACTTTCTCTTTTAGCAGCAAGTCTGCTTCTGCGTTGCTCTGGTAGATCCTCGGCATGCTTTCTCTTCTTTCTTTCTCTATCAGCCTCAAGCCTGTTTCCCTGCTGGTCTTTTGATTCCTCGGCACGCCTTCTTTTTTCACTTTCTCTTTTAGCAGCAAGTCTGCTTTCGCGTTGCTCTGGTAGTTCCTCGGCACGCTTTCTTTTCTGACTTTCTCTATCAGCAGCAAGTTTTTTGGCATAGACTCTTTGAGCATCTTCATCAGTCATTATAAACTTAAACATTAATAGAATTCTACGCGAACATACGTCTTATATAACTTGAATGACGTCACGCCTTCAAAGCAAAAATGATGGCAACTAATTTCATGACGTCAGCCGAAACATGACGGCGAACATATGTCTTATATAACTTGAATGACGTCACCTTCAAAGCAAAAATGATGGCAACTAATTTCATGACGTCAGCCGAAACATGACGTCACCTGATCCACAGATCCACACACAGACAACTTATTTTTATATATATAGATATATATATATATTAAATGACGAATAAAATTATTATATGTAACAAAATAAAAAGAGAAAAAGAGCATTCTCACTGCTTATGCGTCACTTTCATCACGTTATTTAAATGCATGTTTCTTATGCTTTGGATAAATCATATTTGTTTGTTTTGAGTTTCAGCTTCGCAATATGAGGTTTAAACTATTTTGAATTTTCAATCTTGGTCATATAAAAAAAAGGGATAGAAGGGAGAATTCCTCTTGAAAAATTAAAGGATAACTTTTATGTTTTTTAAACTCTGTCTGACTTTAGAAAATTTCAAACTTCTATCCGTAATGAGATTCAAATATTCTCAATCTTCTTCTAATAATTCTATGGCTTGTATATATCTGTTGTTTTTTTCTCCAAACTTTTACATATAATGTCACATTGTCCGATCTGATAACTTAAAAAAATTTAAACAAAACGTTCGTAATGTCAATTTTGATCTTGTTTTATGCAGCCAGCTCTAGAAAAAAAAACTGCTAGCTCATAGATTAGAATGTATATTTTTGTTAAATTAATCATTTTATTGAAAAAAAAAATATTGATAAAGAACTATTACTGCCCTATACAAGCTACTTCTCAGATTTAAATCAGAGCTTTAACGATTAGGACTTTCAGAAATCTGACAGCTGTTTCAGAACAGCTAGTATATATAATGCAGCCAGCTCTAGAAAAAAAAATGCTAGCTCATAGATTAGAATGTATATTTTTGTTAAATTAATCATTTTATTGAAAAAAAAAATATTGATAAAGAACTATTACTGCCCTATACAAGCTACTTCTCAGATTTAAATCAGAGCTTTAACTATTAGGACTTTCGGAAATCTGAATAAGAGCAGTGAAATGCACAAGGGAGTGACTGCACGTATATGCATGAGTTTTCAAGTAATTTTCGTCCTTTTTTACCTTCAATAGACTTTTACCTTTGCAATAATCCATAACTAAAAGACACAAGCGTTTATATTGCAAAAAAAAACTTTTTTCTATATTCTTTTGCCTCGTTATTTCATTTTTTTAAGCAGTTAAAACACTTTAAACTATTTGATAATGGAAGGGCAGTAAAAAAAACAGTTAGATCTTTATAAATCTTAATATATCGATTTTTTTATATTTAATACATCATTAATATTTTCTAATTCTTTTTTCTTCAATTGTTAAAGCCAGTAATCAACCAAGAACAACGTCATCAAGAGCATATGATTACTCAGAAATCCCATTTAAATCAAATTATTTATCGTCAGAGTAGTAGAATTTAAAAGCACCGTCTCAAACCACCTTATTTAAATTGTCTCTAAAAATTACATGCATGTGAAAAATTTACTCTATTACCAGAGATTCTGAAAAAACTAATTGAAGCTCCAATGAGCAGTCTAATCTGTGAAAATATGGCTCCATAAAGAAATAATAGTCTGTTGGTCAGTACACTAGGAATGATGTAGTACAATATTGTAATCTGTTACTTGCAGATGAAATGACGTCATTTTGATTCAAAACAATTGAAAAGGGGAAAAAACATCATAGGAGTACAAAATTCATGATGTCATGTTTCAAACAAATATGACAGATAGGAAAAAAGTGTTTTATATACGTTTGAGTTACAGAAGAAAATGAACACAAAAATACCAGTTGATAGATTTTTACGTTCATCCAGCTTGAAGAATGTCTCATTGAAAAAGAAGAAAGAAGAAGACGCAGAAAGGCAGATGGTAAACGTAAGTTTAATTGATTCAGTACGTAAGGGAGACCTAAAAAGAGCAGAGGGGCTAATCGCAACTTTTGGGCTGTCTTACTCAAAAGAATGGTCAGATGGATACACATTACTTCGTGAAGCTTTGATCAACAATCACATAGGTATTGCTAAATTACTTTTACATCACGACTGTAAAGTTAACATTGAATATGGAGCGTGTTGTGATACACCACTTAATTTGGCAGTTGTTTATAGTGAAATAGAAGTTATTAAGATGATTTTACAAAAAGGTGCTACAATTAATGCAAAAAACATACAAAAAGGTGATGTAAATCCGCTTCATTTAGCAGTTTCTATGGGACGCAAACAAATTGTTGATTGCCTTTTGAAGCACGGGGCTGATATTGATGTAAAAAAAAAATTATGGTACAAGTCCACTTCATTTAGCAGCTTCTAGAAGACAGACACAAATTGTTGATTGTCTTTTGAAACACGGGGCTGATATTGATGTAAGAAAAAATGATGGTACAAGTCCACTCCATTTAGCAGCTTCTAGAGGACACATACAAATTGTTGATTGCCTTTTGAAGCACGAAGCTAATATTGATGTAAAAACATATGATGGTACAAGTCCACTCCATTTAGCAATTTCTAGAGGGCACACACAAATTGTTGATTGTCTTTTGAACCATGGGGCTGCTGTTAATGTAAGAAACAATAATGGTGCAAGTCCACTTCATGAAGCTGCTTTAACAGGATGCACGCAAAGTATGAAACTATTGCTCAAATTTGGTGCCAGAGTTAACTCTAGAGACAAAAATGAAAAAACAGCGCTTCATTACGCTTGTTCAAAAAAGTGTTTAGAAGCTGTTGAAACGCTTCTGGAGTTTGGATCTGACATAAATATTATCAGTCAAAACGGTTTTACAGCTTTTCCTAAGGGTGTAGATAGGTAATTGCCATCTGTTATTTCTAATAATCGTAGATATCATAGATTTATTATTCACCACATAATTAAAATGAAAGTGGCAAATTTATATGTATGCGAAGAAAATCAGCCGGATCTTGAATATTGGAGAGAGCCTGCTGATGAAAGTGATTTTCAGTTTAAATGCGTGAGAGAGCTAGATAGTATCAGGAAGAAGAAAATTCCTGATTCCAGCACATCATTTTATGAAATTTTAGTAAAAGGAGAAAGCTCGTTTGCAAAATGTTTGAGAAATAAAAATGTAATGGAGTTTTTGAAAACAGCAAACTATGAAACGGAATTTCCATTATATGCTAGCATACTAAGAAGTCATTTCAGAAAGGGTATGGAAAGGAATGACTTATTTGAACCAGCCAATAGAAGTTTTAATTATATCTTTAAGAACCTAACTGAGTTGCCGTATCTATGTATTGAAAAAATATTTAGCCATCTAAGCAATGAAGACTTGGATAATTTGAAAGATGTTTTTGAGCCTCATTTGATTAGTTAAGGAGGAATAGAAAAATGTACAGCTCCTGGCATAAATTTATCGATATAGAAATTGAACCATTATTTTAAGAGTTTAGTGGCAATTTTTGAAAAGTATTTCCGTCAAATAAAGGGAACTATGAAATTGTAAAAACCATGTATACAGCAAATAAATGTAGTTGAAAAAATTTCCTTAATAATCGATATTATGTTTGTTTTCTCTGGTAATGCAAATTATAGTAAATATAAATGTCTTTAAAAGAATTTTTTCAGATTTGATTGTTTTCTTTTTTTATTGAAGTTAGTTTATACAAGATTTATGCCAGGGTAACTTCGCCACCATTGTATAATAATAATGTGGTTGCACCCCACAAAAAGGCTAGAATTAGTTTTAGAGTTTTGAACCCTTCCATTGTACATTACGCTGATGATATCCTGAGCTTAAGTATAACTGTACCGGTTGAGAATACTTTTTCTTTGCTTAGTTGGGAAGATGCCAAAATTTTAATGGTTCGAAGAGCGAACTCCAAAATTTGCCAAAAGCAAGGTGCTTTTGGCAAATCTGTCAGTGATGTTGGATGCTCACATTTAGAAAATCAAAGTGATCAGTCATCTGCTTGTATCAAGTATCTCGGTCTCCTGATAGGGAATAGTGTAAAAACAACAAGGACTCTCCTTATCTCTCATCTAAGCGAGAAACTTAGAAAAGCGTTTTGTATGCTAGTTTGCTGTAAAGCTTGCTACAGCAGGCGTATTCTTGCCAGTGTATACAACGTATTTGCAATACCTCATGTCCTCGCATTGAATCCATTTGGGAATATTTTTACAGCTATTAGACCAGCATATTTTTGTTCTGTGAAATTTCTCTTTTGTATACCCATCCTTACGGGCTAGAAACGAAAGACTAATGACAGCCTACGGGTTGAGTGAGCTACTATCCGGAGATGAGTAGCGTTTTAGTCGCTATTTTCTTATGGCTGCCAAATTGACACATTTTTGTAAAAATGACAAAATTTGATGTTGCGTGACAAAATGACACATTCAGACGAATGATGACACAATCCACGAAAATGACACATTTTTTAAAAAAATGACAAATTTTTGCCATCCTAGTCTTGATTTTTAAAGGGTAATAAAAGAAAAGTAAAATTTCAATTTTATACATCCAGAAAAGCTACAAATTAATGGAAGGGAATAGCGCTGCCTAACGGTGGCAGTAGTACACAAACAGTGCAAAATACAGAACAGATGCCATCACCGTATTTAAAATTTAAACCACGCGAAAAAAACAGCCATAGGCGGACATTTCAAATCAAAATGCACGCAGAGTATCTGAACTCAATTGGCTTCTTGATTGAGTATTTGATGTAGCCAACTGCTACGTAATTAATAGTAAAATTTAAACAGTATGCAGTTTACCAATGCTGTGTGCATAAGTAGCAACTCCCATTTTTAGGAGTACAGGAGGGGTATCCAACCTCGGACAAGATTACAAATTTCCAGAGATGTCTTTCCTTTAGAATAGCCTAAAAAGGCACCAAAAAATATGACAAAAATACTAGATTGAAGCTGGTTGAATGGCTTACAAATTGAGTAAATAAAAAGCTTAGCCAATAAAGCCAATTACTTATAGAGCCGATTACGATTACTACGTCATACGAAAAGTCTATTTTCAATTTGCTGGCAGAATTGATTGTCCCTAAAACTTTTATAAATGTAAACTTGCCTCATTGGCCGCCAGACACAAATTGATAGTGTGTAACATTAATTTAATCGAATGTTTCTATTTCTTTCATGACGTCACAAAAAGGTCATGATCCCAAGATAATAGGCCAAGGTTAAGTTTACTCCTTTTTGAACTGATTTGGAAAATATTATATATTCAAAACTCTAAATAAAGATTTGACAATTAAATATGATACCACTTGTAGCAAAAAAATATGACACATTTTGTGACACATTATGGAATCTGAGATGACACAAAAAGCACATTTTTGAAAAAAATATGACACACTCCTTAAAAAAATTTGGCAGCCCTTTATTTTCTTGCCTTGATAAGACAAACGGCCTCCAGCTTGCTATGTGTTATTTCTAGCTAAGTATGTAAGAGAGCATAGAAAAAATTCTACTGAAAATGTTAAAATCGAAAAATAAATATGTTTCAAAGAGCAGATACAGACTTCTGAAAAAAGATAACAGGACAGCAGCAGATCCATGGGAAGAGCTGATCCTTTTCCCCCCAAAGATTTTTCTCATGTCCTCATTTTTTTTTACACCCTTTTAATAAACTTGTCCATTTGGTCGATTATTGGTGCCCTTACTAAATCCTCCCCCCATCCTGAGATTATGCTTTAGATCTGCCTTTACAACAGGACTGTCTAGATGGGAGAGGGAAACTAAGACAAGCTTCGTTTTTTAGTGTGGCTGGGGGAAGAGGAACTTGTTAGAATCTGGTTTGTTTTGGAAAGGGAAAAAGGTTTGGATTTACCCCCCACGCCTCTACAATTCACTTGAACATATTTATTCTGAGGAAATCATCTCTTTGGATCTCCAGAGACTAGCATTTCTAGTCTTAATTCTACAGCACAGATCAGATTGGTTGTAAGCAGGGCTTGGCCTAGAGGAGCTTATCAGGGGCTAGACACTCAATTTTGAGGAGTTAGACCCACAGATAAATACTTCTTACCATAATTAGAAACATTGACTTCAATTTAGTTCTCAAATAAATGTTATCCTAAAAAATTATTAATTATTGCAAAGTTTCTAGGTTTAAAAGTGAGAAATTAGAAAATGGGTGACTCATCTCCTCTTTGGTGTATTAGGCCTTATGCAATATTCTTATTTCTTGCAGAATAATTAGTGTTGAATTCATGATAATTTTTTTTCAAGTCTTTAAATCTCTGTATACTTTTCTGTATTACAAAAATGGATTTATCAGTTTACATTTGAAATTTCATCCCTAGAGACACAAAAAACGAGGTTCCTAATTGACCCATTTCAAAAAAGGTGCAATTTTCTGAACCAAACAAAATCAACCAGATCTTGAAGTACCATATCTAAGGTAATAGAATGAGAATGAAGCTCCTGTACATGGCAAAAAGTGAATTGTTGTCATCAGGCATATGAGAAATTTTAAATGAGCTAATACTCGCCGAAATTTGGAGCGGAAAACACAGTTAACTGAGAGCAGAAAAGATTTTGAGCAATTAGATACCGCAGTAGCTCATTTGAAGTCCTTTTTCGTTGATCCAAGACATGTACGTCTTACCATGTTTATAAATCTTGGGATTCAATTTATTTTGTGGATCCAATACTTTATTGAAACCAGGCTAAATCATGTATCTATAATTAAGACACTCCCTCTTATCACCGTTCTTATACAGACGTTTAATTAAGGTTTTCCAAAAATCTCTGCGTAGCCACTTTTTCAAAAATTGTAATTCAAATTTTTTTATCCTTTTAATACCGTCGCTTATTCTTCCTCACAAAATAAATCTTCCTTCACATCAAAGCTAATAAAAATTTTTGATTTCTCTTCATATTTTTTCCGCCAACTCTATCGCAGTTTAGTGCATATTCAAAGTTTCCTGCTGATCTCTCTTTAACTCCTTCCTTGTAACTAATTGTGGCTAGTTCCTAACTTTAACTGGGACAAGTCCAGATTGATTACCCCCTTTCAATTTATCAAGATGCAAGCACAATATCTTATTATTATGCCGTCTAGCTGTATCTTCCTAATCCTCAGCAATTATGTCCATGGTCTCCGTTTCACACCTCCTAAGTTCATATTTTATTGCTTTCTCCACTTTCTTTACATTCCTCTTGTGTTCATTGGATCTACCAATCAGATAGTTCTTGAACAAGCCCCTTCTATCTATTAAATATAAAGATTTTTCACTAATATTCCCAGCTTAGTTTCTAATTGTCTTCCCTAAAACACCGTCAGCAACTTCCCGAATTAGTTTTTCGGGTGTTGATTTCTGATCAATCGACTAATAATTTTTTCGACTAATAATCAATCGACTAATAATATCCACGCTTCCATCAATTTACTGGCTCTTCACATTCCATCAGTGAGGTCTGACTTCAACCCTCGGACAGCTTGCAACGGGATCTGGAACCTGCTCCCAGAGTTTGTACGAAGCTGCCACTCGTTTGATATGTTTAAAAATTATGTTAGAGAGAGATAGCTAGTAAATGATTAATTTTTTTATTCTGGTTTCCCTTGAAGTTGATGTCTCTGGATTGAGTTGGATATTTAATTGAGTTGGCGAAATCATGTGCTACCCCCTGTCTAGATTGTCATTTTTGGGGATTATTAAGGTGGGCGACAAAATTTTTTTGGATTTTGTTTATATTTTTGTGTGTTGGTATTTTTATCTCCCCTGTTCTTTCCAGGCCATGGAGCCTTATGGGGGAGATTGCCTTGTGTTAATTTTTTGTTTATGAAATGTATTGTTAAATAAAGAACTCAGAACTCGTTCTACATTGTCAAATTTTAAACTCTTCAGGTTAATATCCAACTGCTCCTGAAAAGTTTCTCTCGAATTCTCACACATGAGTCTACCTACGTCATAATCTCCTGAAAGTTAGTTAGATTTTAGGAATCACCGTTTTTTCGTTACTTGGAAAGGGCCTTCTTATGTTAGTTTCACTATTTGTTTTACGGTTAAATTTTTTTACTCTCCATTGGAGTCTTATCAGTACTTTTTGATTATGCATCAGTGAAGGTGGTCACATGGAGTTTTTGATTAAAATATTTAAACGGTTTTTTTCAATTTTTCACTGGATTTAATTACCATCGTTCTGTCTTCCTTACAATTTTCCCATTTTGTCATTGTTAGCCAGTGTGCTCTCAGGAAAAAGTTCTGGGTAAACACATCGGTCTTATTATATTTTCGTCAACACGACGAGAATAGAGAACTTGAAAAACTATTTTACTTAACTTTCCAATTCCACTTGGAAAGATCTTCCTAGGGAAGTCCTCTCTAAGAGTTTCCTTGTATAGTCCTTCAAAAAAAGATTCACCGTCATCTAAATCCATGTAATTGGACAAAATAAAATAATATTGGCAAATCAGACATTTAAAGGAGCTAGTTTTTCAAATTTAGGAAGAAGAAAAGTTGCTTAAAATAAAAAAAAACTGTGTGCTCACACCTTTAAGGTTACAAATCTAAAGAAGAGTAAAGCGTTACAACTGAAAACTGTTTTTGTCATCTTGGAAAGGAGTTAGGTTTTGAAAATATAGCAGATCTCAAGGATACTTTAGATGTTCCTGTCGATCCTACGGTCTTGTGCTGTGGATCCAGCATATAATCTTAAGACAAGGATTTTCTATCTGTCTATAGAATAATTTGCTGTCACACAGGACCGAAATATGGAATAAACATTCAACTAACACCTATATATATACCTATTGATATAAAAACTAAAATATTTAACTGTATCATCCCTCATGCAATACCATTCAACGGCCTGGTTGAAATTTTTATCCAAAACTAAAACTGAAACGAACTTAAAATATATATTTGAATTTATACTCCAGCTTTAGTGCACTGTAAATTATCTTTTAAAACAGTTATAAAATCTTTGTCCTTCAAATTATCAGCAATTCTCGCAATTTTTTTGTGCTTAAAATACTTAGTGGCCTTTGCCTTTTAAAGCGTTCTCTTCTGTTTACATATAATTTCCTTAGGACCTTCCACAAAAAAAAACTGCTCAGTGAAAAGTAAAGAGCTACGCTTGACCAAAGATGATCAGAAGTAAATACAAATCATTCAAGCTTAAAACGAACAGAAACAACCGTCAATGAATAAATGAAACTCATAACGAACATTGATTTACAAAAAACAAACTTCAAACAAGCAGTAATTACTGTAATTACAGTAATTACAGGATAAGGATTAATGGTCAATAGGCCGTTAATACAAGAATAAAAAAATGAAAAGAGATTGAAATACCAAACACATCTGCTGAGTAGAACTAAGAAATTTATGTTATATGTTAATTACAAAATGTCATTAGTCAGGCAAATTTATATAAACTTGAATAGTATTCCCACAGAAAATGCTTGGAATGATGGGTAGGTAGGATTTTAATCAAATACATTGATTGGAAAATTGTCTAATTGTGGCCTTCTTTTGAGCTATAGCCGTCTTGACCTTCATCATGTTACAAACTTGAGCATAGATGACTATTGATCGACCCTTTCATTATATTAATTTTATTGTGCTACATCATTTTAACTGTATATTTGTATAAATATATTTTGGTTGAGCTTAAACTGTTTAAAACAGGTCGGATTTGTTGTTTAAAATTCAAAATAAAATAAGATGTAAAGAATCAATGCAACCAGATTTGTTTCTATAAGTTCTGAAACTTTAATTGAGCTGTCTTCATGGTCTTAGATTTTAAAAGGATCAATATTTAAAGCAAAATATTTAAAACTAACAAATACAGTGACTTAAATTTTCATTCCCTTTTTTGTCATTGATTTCTTCACTTACTCCTCCCAGTTAGAATTTAAAATCTAATTTGGTCTTATCTGTTCATCCTTTCGAAAATTTAGCTTGTCTCTTAAGCCGATAGTTTAGTCCCTTTGCTCTGCCTGATACATTGCCCGATATCTTTTTACTATCTTGGTGATTACAGTATATTTCAGTTAAGTTCAATATCTCTTTAAAATTTCCTTAATATTTCAACTTCATACAATTAGCTGTAACTGAATTACTGTAGAATCAATCGTTTGTTAACCTAGATAGATATGGCGAGCATAGAATAGCTCGTTAGAGTGCTGTAACAGTTATGTGAATTTACCTCTAACCATTCCTAAAACTAATTTAATAGTTCAGAAGATATATGGATCAGTAATTTTGACTATTTGAAATTTGACTATTGACTATTTGAGGCTTCCACTGCAGATATTTCAACCGTCATTTTGTTTTTCAAAAATATTTCTATACTTTATTAGACATCTAGGCCTCAACTCATTGAATCTGTTTCATAAAACTTATACTATAAGTGTAAAAGCTATGGCTATGCTTTATCTCTTTAAGATTCAGGCGGTTAGCTCTAGCATTAAAGTTCAATTTATTTCCTCAACAGCTGTGGCCTGCTTTTGTACTTCAGGAGGAAGGGGGGTTAAGTATATAACGATCAAGTACTGTCTCAGTGGAGTATTTTCATAGTCCATGGTATAATTCAACGAGCCAAACTTGTATCACCAAATAAATACAAGATAACCTAGGATCTATTGAATAAATCCATCACTTCAAGTTCGAATCTATTAGAAATTGCAAAAATAGAAGACTGTATTTTGACTTCAACTCGCAGAAAAAGATAGTTGAAATTATCAATAATTTGCTTTGTGTATAAACTTCGGCTTTTGAGTTCATTGTTAGTGTCCCCGAACTTTAAAGTAATTGTTTTCCATTTAGGTACAAAGTCAGGTTTGTTTGTAATTTTCCAATCACCATTATCAACCCAAATGCTTTTTCAATGCTGTAAAGTCTCAAAATCTTCCGATATAGTCAAACATTCACAAAAACCAAAGTATAAAAATTAGAAAATTACATAACCATGCTTAATTTTGTCACTTCGCAAATCGAGTGTTTGCAGTCTAGCCTACTGGTTTTTTAAGGATGTCAAACAAATACTGTCTTATCAATCTTCTTTTAGTGTGATTTTTCTTCTATTTAAAATTAAAATCATAGTTTCTTCTAAAAAATAGACAATAATAATAATTATTATATTATTTATCATCATCCATCTATCACAAAAAACTGCTTATCATGACAACAGCAAAAAAAATGCAAAATTAGAAAAGCAAAAATTATTTAATAGTTTGTTTGATACCCAATTTCTAGGTAACCAATTTAATACTTAATATGAATAAAAAAACTGCATTAAAAAAAAAATAAAGAACAAAAGCTATTTTACATAGAATATAGTTTTTGCAGATTTTCTAACTCAACCACGGTTGGAGTCAATAAGTACAGCTTACGCAATATTTACATTTAAAAATACTAAATAAGAACGACCCACATATCTTTCACGTTCATAACAATACAAAATGGCAAATGCGCGTTGGGGCAAAACACAATCGAATGTTTTACTACTACGTCTTAACCTGACTTTGCCATCAGTAACCAGTTTGGTGTATTTCAGAAGAAAACAAAACGAAATCAATATTTCGGAATAACTGTCACTATTTTAACAAGTTACGAAAAACATTATCTTCAAAATTTGAGGCTCTTCACAGACAATTTTCAGCAGATTCTGCGTACCGTTCTTGTGTTACACGGAATTTCTCGTGACTAAGCACACAAGAGATGACCTACCGCTAGGTTAATTAATGTATTTCTGAAGGAGTAGGGATAGGTGAAGAGGGGGGATTTTTCTGTAAGCATTGGTTCGAGGTTCCTATGTGGCTTATTTTTATCGGTTTTGGGCTTTTACATGAAACTACATATGTTAAGGTGAAGAGTATTAAATCTATTAAAATGAATATGTCAGGAAATGTTGAGGGGGAAGCAGAATTAAGTAAAAAATACTATGGGTACGCAGGTAATGGGCATATTGGCAGCGTTATAGCAATTTTTTGTTGCATTAAGTTAAAACTTGCAGGGCTTGTTGAGAGATATATTTAATTGATAAAATACTACTGCTACTACAATTAGCGTTACAACCTTCCTAATTACTACTTTTACGTTTAAATACCTAATTTTAAGTTTTGATTCTTAAAATATAGCGAAGCCCGTTATGTTTCTTCAAGTTCCCAAACATACCGAGAACCTTTTTTTGTTTTTTTTTCGAGCTTTTTCGAGGGGACATCCGTCCTCTTTTGCTAAATCCAATTTACGGTTTTTTCTAATATCTTAAGAAACTAGTTAATTTCATTCGTTTTAGATCTTTTTTTAATAACCTAACCTGCAAAGTACATTTTAATACCTAATTTTGTTTGATTCTTACAGACTGGGGTTGCCTTTTATACTTTTGCAAATTGCTAGACATTGCAAAAACCTTTTTTTTTTAATTTTTTGAAACTTAAAGTTAATGGTAAAGAACACTCACGTTGACTAGCCTTTTAACTTGTACTAGCGGTTTCATATTCTTTTCGGGCTTGGATTTGACACTTTTATTAGGAATTTACAGCTCTAAATAAACCTGACAAAAAATAACTCTCCCTTCTTTGACTGCAGTAAACCCGTCAAAAAACCTGCTAACTATTAAAAATCGTAGAAATTTTGGTAGAGTCGAGATATTTTGGTAGAAACCGTAGAACTGAGTGATTCTAATTTGCTGCAATATTCCTTTTTTGAAAACTGCTTTTAAAATTGACCGACGCTTATGTCCAATACTAACATGCGTTGTTAATTCATGCAAAAGCGATTACTAATAAAGTTGTTAGCTAATAATTTTTGTTGGGGTATCAGGGAAACGCTTTGCTTTTCAATAAGCTCTCAGTGTATACATTAACAGATCTCAATGCTACTACCTGTATATGATGTACATACAGTTACAGCAGTAAGATTCCACAATTAAAGTAATACCATTTGGGTTTGAACTGACGCTACTTTTCCTTATGAAATATGGAATAATATAGTCAAAAATAGCATGATGTTCAAATTTATAAGTAGGTCAAGACTATCCAAAACCTAAAAAAGACGCCTTTCTTGGATCTGTTATCAGCTAAGATGAATCAGCTAAGAACCTTAAAGGGTCAATGAGTATTATTAGGTCAGATGTCAGGCAATGTGTGCCTGACTACAGGCACTCCTAATTTTTTGTGAAAAATTTTATTTTCTTTGAGCCTGTAGGCCATTTCTAAGCGACAACATTTTTGTTAAGGAATAGGAATATACTCCTTGGCTGCCTTTGTACGCCCTAATATTTGTTTCAAGAAACTGCTGCTTTTAACAGGGATCTTTGGTAAAATTCTATTGTGACCGATGAAAAACATCTTAGGCTGTCAAAAAAAATAAAAAATTTATTCATAAATAAAAGCATTAGAAAAAAAAATCCAAAAAGACAATACACTAATTACCACCACGATACACTAATTACCTAATTATAGGCTGATTGGCATGTAAAAACTCTTTGGAGTAATATTTGTTATGTTGAGAGAAACAGAACACCTGTTCTTAATAGAACAGTAGATTTTATATAAGAGGGAAAACGAGCACAATAAGTTACCTTTATTTTTGACACCTTTGATGATAGTATGTTATTCCAAAGACTTCAAAAAATGGGCAAATCAGTATCTTTTGGCGTTCTAAAAGCCTAGTTTCTCCTTCCATTCCGTATTTGACTTAAGTTTTAATTAACCCCAAAAAGTAGAAATTTCATTACAGCTATGTTAAAAGCTCCACATAGGATGAAAAACACTTTGGTAATTCGGATTTTTGGGAAGAATGATTTAAGCAATTTTCAAAGATTCAGAGGCTACTCTGAAAATTCTTCTAAAGTTCTCAATAGATCTCGATTTGCTATTTATATACTTATACGAAGAAAAAATTTGAACACCAAATAACCCCTTGGTATACTAAAAAGTGCTTTTCAGGGTAAGCAGGAAAATTGTACTTTAAAATTTCCAAACTGAAATGTAACTATGTTTTCGTTCAATCTAGACTCATTAATCTATAAATAAAACCTTTTTTTCAATTCTTGTGTGAAATTGAGCTATTTTTAACTCTTATATAAGACCCTTTTATTGTGAATAATATATTTTCTGTTCCATCTGTCAAGATATTGTATTTAACACATCCAAAAGATGGTTTCTACAAATCAATTGCCTTTCTCAAATCACAAACATTAGGAATCATAACTCAAAATGCGAATTTTGGCTATACTGGGGATTATCATAAGCACGACAGAGGTCGTGCTTATTGCGTTAGTGCAAGGTGCACTAAAAGTGGAAAAGTTGAACGTTGTCTTCAATTAATGCACTTAACACAGTATACAAAATTTCCGGCATGTTCAATATGTTAATACCGTGTGCTACTTCATTTTTGTCTGATAAGGCTTCAACTTTGACCAAGGAAAACATTCCTCTTAGCTACGGCTGTGACTTTGGAGTCAGTATGAATTACATAAGACTTTGTTCTTATTCCACTTTCTATACAATCGAAGGTAAACAAAGTACTTAGACTAAGAATACTCCAAAACATTAACATAAATATGAATACAATATTAATCTTACGAGTTGGAATTGAGTTATGGATACAATCACCTTGTTTGTGATTTAAGTCAATAAAGAACACTCAAGGGTTTTCTGTTCGTAGGATTAGAAATCAATTTATTTGTTTAGGCTAAGTGGGCTTGGTTAGAATAACAAACAGGCACGGTCATTTCATACGGGGCTACTCCACGGAAGCGCTCACCAAGCTCTTCATTCTTCTGATTTCTATTAATAGTTTCTTCATTCTTCTGAGTTCTATTAATGGTTTCTATCATCGCTTCTAATTTATTTTGTTTTCTTCTTAATGTTAGTAAAATTACTACCGCCAAAAATACGGTGATTCCACTCAAAACGAGGATAGAAACCACCAGGCCAATGGGAACGCTGTAGCTGTACGGAGGTTGTCCTGGTGTTCCTGTCTCAGCTGTGGTAGGCAAGACTGTAAAAAAAGAAATATTAAAATTTCCGGATTTGAGGTACAGAGTTCATATTTTGTTTACTAAGTGAAAACAACAACATAAACGATTTGGACAAACAAGTGAATAGATATATGAAGAATGTACGAGAAACAACATTAAAATACTACATAGATCTGAAATACGCCCAGCTTTGACTTTGGATCATGGCAAACCTTTGGCCTAAGATGTCATTTCGGTGAAACTATTTTGTTAAGAATAGTCGAATGATACAATAGATTATGATTATATAACACTTCTACCAATTACTTGGGTAAGAGTCAGAAATTGTGCAAATTGCTAATTGTCTCATTAAAAAAGGGAAGTAGTTTAATCGTGAGCTCAAAGCAAGTCAAAAGTTTCTGGGATTATTTAGTGTCAAAACTTACACATTTTTGCTGTGGGAACGGAGGGAGGGGAATAGAAACGGAGCAAAAAAGTTGCGGTCACCGATTAGCTTGCTACTTGAAGTCATAAGCTCTTATGCCAAAAAGGACAAAATATTATCAAACAGTTCGTGGTAACGAACTGTAGTAGGGAGCGACCCTGCTCAATAGTAACCGAAACTCTAAAAAATAGAATTTTGATACCAATAATTACATCAAAAGGATTACATTTTAATGCTGATTTTAAATATATAAGTTTCATCAAGATTAGTCTTCCTCATTGAAAGTAACCAGCCTGAGATAATTTACCTCATTTTAGAAAATAGGGGGAAATACCCCTTAAAAGTAGTACAATCTTAACGAAAATTACACCATCAAATTCAACGTATCAGATAACCTTATTGTAGAAGTTTCAAGCTCCTATCAACAAAAATGTAGAATTTTGCATTTTTTGCCAGATAGTGTAGGCTATCGAGAACAGTCCCTCCTTCCAAATACGGACCGAAAATGGGCCAAAAGCTCTTCCATAGTCAGTTCAAAAGTCATACCCCCAAGACTGTAAGTGGAGAAGATTCCAAAATACAAAAATAAATAAATAAATAAATGGGGACAACAAATCGTCAAAATTTGGTCAAAAACTTCTCTTACCCGGTTACTTCATTAGATGTTAGGGTTAGGGTGTAAAATTAAATAAAAAAAAACTAATTTTTTTTTAGCTGAAAGTAAGGAGCGACATTAAAACTTAAAACGAACAGAAATTACTCCGTATATGAAATGAGTTGTCCCCTCCGCAATCCCTCGCTCTTTACGCTAAAGCTTTAAATTGTTTTAAAAAGTAGAATTGTGGCAGAGTCAAACTTTAGCGTAAAGAGCGAGGGATTGCGGAGGGGACAACTCATTTCATATACGGAGTAATTTCTGTTCGTTTTAAGTTTTAATGTCGCTCCTTACTTTCAGCTAAAAAAATTAGTTTTTTTTTATTTAATTTCTGAACGTTTTTGAATTAATGCATGTTTGGTTTTGGCTCTCCGCACATAAATTATTAAAATGAAATTTGTATATTAATTCTTTTTTTGGCTAAATGGCTTTCTCTTAGTTTTGATCAGACAATTTTGAGAAATAAGGGGTGGAGAAGGAGGCCTAGTTGCCCTCCAATTTTTCGGTTACTTAAAAAGGCAACTAGAACTTTTAATTTTTAACGAACGTTTTTATTAGTAAAAAATATACGTAACTTAAGAATTAACTTACGTAACAAACTTTCATAACCTTATATTTTTATTATGTATACGAGGGGGTTTGTACCCTCGTTAATACCTCGCTCTTTACACTAAATCGTAAGTTTTGTCCCAATTCTTTAAGATTGACACCTGAATCAGAAAGGCTCTAGAATAAATAGTTGAAGTTACTAAAAATACTTTAGCATAAAGAGCAAGGTATTTATCTCCTCCTAAATACCTCGCTCTTTATGCTAAAGTATTTTTAGAACCCCTCATATGCGTAATAATCTCTGTTCGTTTTAAGTTTTAATGCTTCTTCTTCCTTTCATTTGAAAAAACGTTTTCATGTTTATTTTTCATTGTTTTCTTATAGTAATGCTAGGGAATCCTGCGCCCTTGTCATTGAATTTTTCTTCCCCCATGACAGATTCCTCCAAGGAAAGATTCTCCAACATAGCCCCCTCTCCTCAGCCCCACCCCAAACAAAATAAAATCCCCCTGAAAACGTCTGTACACTTCCCAATAACCATTACTATATGTAAACAATGGTCAAAGTTTTTAACTTGCAGCCCCTCCCCCAGGGATCGTGGGGGAGTAAGTCATCTCCAAAGACATAGTTATTATGATTTTCGACTATGCTGAACAAAATGGCTATCTCAAAATTTTTATCCGTTGACTTTGGGAAAAAAATGAGCGTAGGAGGGGGCCTAGATGCCCTCCAATTTTTTTGGTCACTTAAAAAGGGCACTAGAACTTTTCATTTCCGTTAGAATGAGCCCTCTTGCGACATTATAGGACAACTTGGTCGATACGATGACCCCTGGGGAAAAGACCCCTTGTCTTCTGGCAAAAAATACAAAATTCCACATTTTTGCAGATAGGAGCTTGAAACTTCTACAGTATGGTTCTCTGATACGCTGAATCTGATGGTGTCATTTTCGTTAAGATCCTACGACTTTTAGGGGGTGTTTCCCCCTATTTTCCTAAATAAGGCAAATTTTCTCAGGCTCGTAACTTTTGATGGGTAAAACTAAACTTGATGAAACTTATTTATTTAAAATCAGCATTAAAATGCAATTCTTTTGATGTAGCTATCGATATCAAAATTCAATTTTTTTGAGTTTTGGTTACTATTGAGCCGGGTCGCTCCTTTATACAGTTCGTTACCACGAACTGTTTGACTACGAAACGGAGCTCATTCGATGGAAAATTGAATGTTTTAGTAAAACAAAATACATTATGTGAACCCGAGTTTTTAAGTTATCTTTAATGTTTTGGGAATAGTGGTGAGAAAACATTTGAACCTTTCAAAGAGTGTTGTGGGATGTGAATGGGTCAAACGAACCTTAAATTTTGAACTGAAGGAAAGGGTAGAGGCAAACTATAAAACACTGAGCTGATTCACATCTTTCAAAATTGCAACTGCAGTAGCATGAGCATGACTTGGAATTCCAGATACAGCAAGTCTCAGAAACTTTCATTTGTCGAAAAGGAGGGGTAAGGAGTTAAGAAGATTTAAATTTTTTTGACGATGGAGAGGAAAGAGGTTAAACAGCTTTTGTCTCTGATCTGCCAAACCCTTTTTGTTCATACACTTTAGATACGAACACATTGTGGGGACTCAGGTTACCGATGCATCATATTTACAACATTTCAGGAACCGCTTTGGTGATGCAGTTGTAACTTACAGGTCGCTTCTGAGATATTAGAAGGGAAACAGAGAGACTTCAAGTCTTACGCTCAGGGAAGGGGCTAAATTCATTTTGTCTCCAGTGAACCTAAACTTTTCTGGACAACAAGTTAATATAGGACCTATTATCTAAGTACAGTTAAGTAGCAAGGTAAATCAAAAGACAAGTAAGAGCAAGATATTCAGCAATAAAAGCAAGAGCAAACCAGGCATCGATGCAATAGAAAGACGATACAATGTACTCATGTTAATGGAGGTCTAATTAAAACTCAAAGGAGTGTTAGGTAATCAAAGAGACATTAAATTTGAACTTAAGGAAGGGGACTTAAGATGTTTTGCTCCTATCTACCTACCCTGTTTACGTACTGTAAGTTTCTGCGGGACCTATAATCTATTAGGGTTTTATTAGCAGAATAAATCAAAAGAAACAATATCTTTCAAAACAACCAAAACCACATATATGCAGTATCTTGGGAGTAGCTATTGGGATTAATTAGAAACCACAGTGGGTCATGGAGGAAAAGGAGCCTCAACCTTTACTCGGGGGTGGAGGCATAAGGAAGATTTCTAAAGATTTTTTATTTCTAACATATTTCTTGATACTATCAGCCACAGTTCGACCAGAATATATTTCCTATAAAGCAGCAATGTATATTGAAAAGAGCCATTTATACCTAGGTTATCAATACACTGCATCATCAGTATCTCATCAAGAGCTTGAGGAATCAATTTGAAATCTCTGGTGCACGCGAGGGCCAAGTGGGTATCTCATTCTGAATGGGGAGGGGAAGAGAACCAAAGGTAAATCGAAGAAAACTGTGCTTATCGGTTTTGAACTAGCATATTTGAAAAATGTCGGTAGCAAATACTCGGTAATTGAAAAACGTAATTTTTTTAGGGGAATACAAGACGACTTTCAATTTTGTTTTTGGAGAGAAGAGATTTAGGAGTACGAAATTTGTCTCTAATCAGCCTATAAGCTTTGGCAATATTATCCCCGGTATAATTTTGAATATATTCATTGTGAAGTAGTGAAATAAATCAGAAGAATATTAACACAGGCTACAAAAATAGTATATCTGCAATAGCTCAGGAACAACCGGGAGACTCGAGTCAAAAACTTTTAGGTAGAGCTTAGTGAGGGCAAGCAAGGTAACTTTGCCCATTATGTTTAGCGAAAGTGATAATACTTCCAAAATATTCTTGTCTACTAGATTGTTGGTTCTTCCAAGAAAGAACTGACAATTGTTTCTTAAAAGTATCAACCTATAACTTTGGATTAGTGGGTCAAGGAGACCCTTATGTAGAGAAGAAACTAAATGTTAGTATCTTGTTTTTTTTGTTTTTTTTTTTTAGCGAGGAGGAGCCTTCTGCCAAAAATAAATGTTATACGAATTTTGGTTGTGATGACTTCCATACCCCGAATGTGACCATGATTCTTAAATCATGTGTGACTGGCTTGCACTTCATGCAGGGAGAAAAATATAGTCTAAAACCTGGTTACTGTAACTCATCAATTTTGAACCATAATTCTACAAAAAAAATGGCACTCTTAGAAACATGACTTACTCTCACAGTAAAAACAGCCTTTTCAAGGACCCCCCCCCCAGTGGGTACAACCTTGTCTATGGGCTTAGCCATTTGTGTAGTTGAATGCTCTGAATAAAGAGGCATAGGCACATGCAATTAAAAGGTGGAATATGCATAAGAATTTGTACAAAAGAACAACAACAAATGAAGACGCATCCGTGATCTTTCTTCGGACGAAAATACAAAATCGACATTTTTGCAGATATTAGCTTGAAACCTCTACAGTATAGTTCTCTGGAACACAGAATTTGATTATGTTTTTTTTTTAAAATTGAGATTCATTGAATTTTAGGAGGGTGTTTTCCCCCTTTCCAGAAACCAGCAAAATTTTCTCGGGCTCGTAACCTTTCATGGGTAAGACTAAGCTTGGTGGGTCTTATATATTTGGAATCAGCATAATAATCCAATTCTTTTGATGTATTCATTGATATCAAAATTATTTTTTTAGAGTCTCAGTTAGCATTGAGCCGTGTTCCTCCTTACTTACTGTTCGTTACCATGAACTGTAAGAAAACAAGAAAATTTTATCTATTCCTTAGTAAACTAAAGTGAACATTATTCTTTAATGATACATTTGAAGCGTAAAATGGACTGCAACGAGGCTTTTCTAGTTAAAGAGTGATTTTCTTAATTAAATGATTTTCAGGACATTTGGTGGTTAGTCCAGCCACAGATAAATAGATGTGAATGCGCTAAGACAGTCTGAAATCGGAATATTCTTGGATTTTGGACAGTTTCTTAAACAAAATCATTTCCGAATTCATGTTCCGAAAGATGTCTTTTTTGAAGAGCAGCTTCGGATATAACTTTTTGTCGAAAGCTTAGAGCTTAAAAAGAAATAAACGCTCTAAAAAAGAAATAATGGTCACAATAAGCTATCCGTGTCTTGAAGAAAAAAAAACTAATTTTTTTAGCTGAAAGTAAGGAGCGACATTAAAACTTAAAATGAACAGAAATTACTCCGTATATGAAATGGGTTGTCCCCTCCACAATCCCTCGCTCCTTACGCTAAAGCTTTTAATTGTTCTAAAAAGTAGAATTGTGGCAAAGAATCAAACTTTAGCGTAAAGAGCGAGAGATTGTGGAGGGGACAACCCATTTCATATACGGAGTAATTACTGTTCGTTTTAAGTTTTAATGTCGCTCCTTACTTTCAGCTAAAAAAATTAGTTTTTTTTTTAATTTCTGAACGTTTTTGAATTATTGCATGTTTGGTTTTGGCTCTCCGCACATAAATTATTAAAATTAAATTTGTATATTAATTCTTTTTTGGCTAAATGGCCTTCTCTTAGTTTTGATCAGACTATTTTGAGAAATAAGGGGTGGAGAAAGAGGCCTAGTTGCCCTCCAATTTTTCGGTTACTTAAAAAGGCAACTAGAACTTTTAATTTTTAACGAACGTTTTTATTAGTAAAAAATATACGTAACTTAAGAATTAACTTACGGAACAAACTTTCATAACCTTATATTTTTATTATGTATACGAGGGGGTTTGTACCCTCGTTAATACCTCGCTCTTTACACTAAATCGTAAGTTTTGTCCCAATTCTTTAAGAATGACCCCTGAATCAGAAAGGCCGTAGAATAAATAGTTGAAATTACTAAAAATACTTTAGCATAAAGCGCGAGGTATTTACCTCCTCTTAAATACCTCGCTCTTTATGCTAAAGTATTATTAGAACCTCTCATATGCGTAATAATCTCTGTTCGTTTTAAGTTTCAATGCTACTCCTTCCTTTCATTTGAAAAAAGTTTTCATGTTTATTTTTCATTGTTTTCTTATAGTAATGCTAGGGAATCCTGCGCCCTTGTCATTGAATTTTTCTTCCCCCATGACAGATTCCTCCAAGGAAATATTCTCCAACATAGCCCCCTCTCCTCAGCCCCACCCCAAACAAAATCCCCCTCCAACTGTCACCAATGTTACTGGATCTGGTCGGACTTTATAATAAGAGCTCTGCTACATGTTATACTTCCAAATATCAAGTTTCATTAAGATCCAATCTCCCGTTCGTTAGTTAAAATACCTCATTTTTTCCAATCTTTCCGAATTAGCCGTCCCCCCACTTCCCCCAAGATGGTCGAATCTGGAAAACCACTATTTTTAATTTAATTTGGTCTGATCCCTGATACCCTTGGCAAATTTCATCGTTCTAGCTTATCTGGAAGGGCGCAAACTAGCAAAACCGGGACAGACTGACAGACAGACAGACCGACAGAATTTGCTCTCGCTATATGTCACTAGGTAAATACCAAGTGCCATAGAAAGGGTGTATCTGCAACACATCAGAAATTGGCTAAGGTTTTAATTTAAAACTTTTGTTTAACATAAGGGGGAAGAGGAGCTATAATTTTGAGGTATAGCTGTTCCCACTCAAGTGGCTATTTTTGCTACCCATAACCCTGTAAACTATATGATAGCTGATTAAATCAAAATTTGATTATAGTCAATTTTCTCAGAAACTTAAAAAGATCTAGTAAGTATATATCGATAATTATCATCACCCCCAATGCCTCAGGGGCAATGTCCTTTTATTGTGTATACCAACTATTGACAACAGAGAGGTTTTAATGTTTGGTCTTGGTTATCCGATTTATCTCTTGGTTTTCAAAGGTACCTCTTGTCAGTCTGTTCTTTTATAGAATCTTGGAGACTTACCAGTTGTTTCAGCAGAGGAATACGTTGTTTTAGAACTTCCTGTTCCTATTGTTGGCGATTCTGTTGTCGGTTGTTCTGTGGGTTGAGTGCCTTTACCGAGAAGGTTGGCCTTAAATCGTGAAAGATATATGCCTTTTCGGCTTGGACTGTCAACATATCTTGCTGCTAGGCATAACTAAAATTAAACGATATTCTTTTATCTTGTACTCTATTTTTATAGACAGCTGTTATATTAGTGACAAGTTGATAAATACAAATGCATATACGCAAGCGACAAACCATCCACATAATATCGTAACTAGGCATCTTATATGGTTGTTTCGTTGATTTATAATATCATAGGATATAGTTTACAGATTTACTCGTAATAAGTAGCCAAAACAGCTTAGTAAGCTTTAATTGTCGATGGATATACAACAATAAAAGTAACTAGCAGTACCATCAAGATCATTAGAGACAGTGTTCTGGCTCTTTTCATGTGCTCTTTTCAGAGCCAGTACTCTTTTTAAGAGCACAATGACCGAAAGGCCTAGATCACCCTTCTTACGATTTTTGCTACCCCTTCCATAATCTCCAGCATATCTGATAAACAACTTGAGAGAGTAAATCTGTTTACATAGTCAAAAGGTCCAATGAGTATGCAACCAGGGATAGAATACCTTTATAAACTCCAGGGGAAAAGTCTTTCATAAAGCAAAAAATTTATCGTGGTTTATAAATAGGGTTTATAGCGTTAAAGGAGGATTTTTTAATATTGGACGTGCTTTCGGCTCAAAACTTTCAGGTATTGCTCTCTCCATCAAAAACATCAAGCAATCGGCTGTGGGAGGAGGAAGGGGCAGAAATAGGCAAAAAACATTTTGCTGGTCAGTTAGAAATGTATAGCCTGAAGTTAATTGACCAAGAGGAACCTAATGTACAAAACTCTATTCCAGGCCATATTCCTTTGCCTAAAAAAGAAGAACAAAAGAAACCCAATAAACCTTTTATTTGACCGGCCGAAAACCCTTATCCTAAGGCTGAGGAAGTCCCAATGTAGAAAAAAAAATAGAAACACGTAGTTTTGTCCATCTCCCTCTTAAAACAAGGCCAGACAAAGGGACAAGAAAAGCGAAACGTTTTTCACTTGGTAATTATGAAGAAAGTTATAGGAAGAGGCAAGAGGCCTAAATAAATTGTAAATTGAAAGATCTAGTACCCTTTTCGAGTGCTGAAACAATTTGGAAGGTACCAAGCCTACCTTCCATGCCCTTTTCTGCTACCGAATACACTTGCAATACCAGGAAATTGGACCACAATTTTGAGATAGTCATTTTGCTGGGTAATGTCAAAAGGCCTGATACGTCTCTAGGGTTGAAAGTACCTCTACATCAACCAACATTTGTTCAAAGATAGGTAAGGTTTGACCTTGTGCATTAAAATAGATGGGCACTTTCACTGTTTGTGCTCTTTGGCATGGGTATCTTACATTTATTATGAGAGAAAAATAGGATATTGGGTCCAGAAAAGATCTGAGTTTTCAATTGCAAAACAGGGATCAAACATTGTCTAAATAATTTTTTTTTAATCTGCTTGAGGCTTTTATCCTTGACGCCTTGGCATAAAGGAACCCAATGGATAACAAAACAGAGGACCCTCAAAATTAGGCCCGAAAAGGACCAAAAAACACTTAATTTCCGACTGCTTGAGACGTAAACCCTAAGTTTCTAAGTTAAGAAGACCCCAACACACACAAATTTCTATTCGGGGTAACTGTTTCCTTACGACTTGAAGTTTATAACTGAAACTCTTTTGGTCCAGGAAACCCAGGACCTATAAAAAAATGAAAAAAAATAATGGTTTAATTGAAAATGAAGATGAAAAACGGATCGATAACAGTTTTGTACTGACTTGAAACTTAAAACCATAACTCTACATGTCAAAATTACTCTAATGCACAAAAATACTTTAAATTCTTGCAACTTGCTTCGCTAAATTCTTTCAACCCCAAAGAACTAGAAAAAATAAAATAAAATATTTTTTTTAACAGAAAATGGGCCAAAAAACTCTAAACTTCGTTGTAATGTGAGGAGAGCCTTAATGTATAGGTTGCTTTAGCTTAGGGGTACGCTCTAGTGGGCACTCACAATTTGGCCCGAAAATGAGCCAAATATTTTTTTTATGAGCCTTAAGGTTAAATCTGTAAATCTCAAGGACCCTTATGGATAGAAAAAACGATTAAAACAAATTTTGGCTCCTCCAGAAGTAGCCTAAAAAAAGAACCAAAAAACTTTTTTGAACCGATCAAAATTTTATTCGTAAGCTCCTGGGCGAAGGCGGATCCTAAATATTGGCTTAAAGAACAACGATTGATTCTCATTCCTTTTACAAATATAAACAAAATCAATTGCCACAAACACTAGAACACTTATTGTTTGGATCAGATTGCAAAGTAAATTTACGAGTTTTTGAAGCCCTAAAGGATAATAGGCATCACAAAAGCACTACTTAAGTAAAGAGCCAAGTGGGTTCAATGTATTATTTTTTTTTCACCAATGCACTTCGTATGGCATGCATCAAGACGTATGACATGTATCCATAACCTTTGAATACTCATGGTGAATAAAATTTACTCCTGTAGAATTGAATCTATCTTTTCTCTTGCCCTGAGGGTTATAGAAAAGAACTGTGATTTCTTGCATTTTATTTTTGATCGTAAGGAAGGTAGTTGGTCAGTTAGTATTGAATCTTGTATTGTATCAGACGTCAACGGAGAAAGAGATAGAGGAGGCGAGGGGATAAATTTTTTCCCATCTTTAGTATTTATGTAACTTTTTTTTTGCTTTCAGTCAGTAATTTGATTTTTCAATATTCGAGGCTCAATTTTTAAGCCTCAATTAAGGTTTTTTTTAAAATAAAAAATACCTTTTTTTTAGTTGCCTTATGTAAATAACGAGGTTGCATCAATATTAGGTCATATTTACTCAATTACAGCATACATCTCACCGGTTTTTAGTATTGTTACTGTGGCCCGTTCAGGGCATTTTTTCGGTGACAGGCCCAGTGTCCAGTTTCCGGCAAAGAAATTACCCAACTTTTAGAGGAAGATAAAGAAGATAAAGATGCACAAGCAGGCAACAGTGACGGCAAAGACGATTGAGTTGAAGCAAAGGATCTAGAACTGTCTGACAGAAGCAAGGAAGATCCTGGTTTACCACTTCGACTCTGAAAAAGCATTAGAGACATTCTAAGGGTGAATTCTGTTCGTCAAACAACAGCCTCGGGGAAGGGCAAGAGGACAAACTGGTGGTTCTATCCACTCAGTAAGTGCCGCAAAAATACTCATCGCTGTAACTCGTGTTGGAAACCATTTTGTAGTAAACAGCGATCGTTATTGCGCCTGAAGTCCAGACAGGAATAGCCTAAAGATGTAGGAAAACCAGTTATTCAGAAAATCATTGTCTGCTTTTTCTCTGATTTCCATCCCAATCATTTTGAATAAACATTAGTCGAGATCATCAATGCCAAAGTAGAAGGAATATAATTTATCCATCTTTACTAGTAATGTTTCACGGTGCCCTTGTTTATTGTTCTTTAGTTAACGAATAAGCTTTTAAAACCCGAAAGACAAGCTGGTCTAGGTGGTAAAGACTTAGGAACTTCTACAAAACTAGTTTGCCGAGTTTATCAAGCATTAAAAGCGTCTTTTGATTGCCTATATTTCAAGAAGTGTTTGGTCATAATGAATTGTATGGGAGGAATAGAAAAGCTGATCTAGACAATACCATTAGGGAGTTAAGCTGCTTGTTTGTGCGTTCCCAACTATCTTCTTTCACGTCTTGTGTAAGACATACCTTTTTTGCATACTAACACAGTCGGCACGATTATAAATTGTGCTTTTAAAATATTATAAAGTAGTTTACCACTTGAAACAAAAGGTTTAACAAGTTGAAAAACTGTGGTTAATCCATTATTAATAATAAGTTATTAATAAGAGATTTAGTTAATATAAGATAAGAATTTGATAATGATAAAAAGGCTTTTGAGAGAACACACAAGCTTCTCATAAAATTTGGCTAGGTTTTGATAATACGAGTCAAGATTATGGGAATGCTAGGCGGTATTGTAGTAATATCAGGCTGATATTTGTAATATCAGGCAAGTTTTTGATACTGGCTGACAAAATTCGATAAAATCAAGCAACATTTTCACAATAACAAATAAGATTTGGTAAAACAACACAAGAATTTGATTTTACCAGGTATGATTTTGATAGTACACGTAAGACCTATATCGCGTAAGACCTTGGAAATACGTGGTAAAATTTTGATAATACCAGGCAAGATTTTTTAATGTTTGAGAAGATTTTGATATTACCTGGTAATATTTTGGCAAAACTATTTAAGACTTTTTGTGTGAACGGTAATATTTTGACAATTAAAGAAACAAACTATGTAATATATGGCAGGGATTTAGTCCATATTGGCAAAATGTTGATACTACAAGGCAAATTTTGGCAGTACCAGGCCAGATTTAAAGAATATCATACTGGATTTTGACAATATCATTAATGATTTTGATAATAACAAGCAAAATTTTCGTAGAACTAGGCGAGATTCGGATAATACATGGCAACATTTTGATGTTAACTGGCAAGATTTTGATAATACCACGAAAAACATGTAAAATACGAGCGATATTTTGATAATAAAAAGTAAGATTTTGATTACACCAGACAACAAACTGAATAAAAAAGGCAAAAGTTGTGAAGTATCTGGTAGAATTTTGATGATGCTGGGTAAGATTTTGATAATACCAGGCAGGATCTGGATAATTCTAGGTAAGATTTCGGTAATACCAACTAACACTTTGATAATACCATGGGCAATTTTGATAATACCAGGCAACATTTTTTAATGTTTGAGAAGATTTTGATATTACCTGGTAATATTTTGGCAAAACTATTTAAGACTTTTGTGTGAATGGTAATATTTTGACAATTAAAGAAACAAACTATGTAATATATGGCAGGGATTTAGTCAATATTGACAAAATGTTGATACTACAAGCCAAATTTTGGCATACAGACACTTATTTGTCTAAACAAATGTGAAGTACAAAATTTTCAGAGGACAGGCCCTGTTGGTTTTTCATAGTTACATTTTGACTATCAGATGCAAATCTGTAAATGTGGAAGTCAAATCTATGAAATAGTCTTCACTGCAATAAATTTGAAAATGAACATTTTCAGAGAGCGGTCGTGTTGGATAGAATTCTTCAGAGTAACCATGTTTTACACTCAAATCAACATTTTCCGCATTGAAAAGATTCAATGATGAGAAGACTGAGGGAAGGGACTCTTTGTGTTGTAAATTTACCATTTTCGTCAAGGAAAATAAATCCTCTTTGATATAACAAATTTTCCTCTTTGTTTATTTTTTCTTCTTTGTTATAAGTGCTGTCTTTCGTTTCTGAACTAAGTATAGACTAATAACTGATAAGGTATTTGTGATCTATTTTTACCTTTTCCGTTTTTTGTAATTTTAATTGCTTGCCGAGGGATCGCAAGGAAGACCAGAGATTTTGTGATGCATATTTTGTAAATCCTTCCCATAACTCCAATTTTGTGGTGTAGAGGACACAAACTCCGTGGCAACGAGAGAAATATATTTCTTAGCAAGGGGTAAAACAAAGCGAAACAACTTGGCAAACCCATTGCCAAGACCTTAACCCGACTTTGACAAACGACCCTTTTAGAATTCCATTTCATAACCAAATTGTCGCGTCTAAGAGTAGCAGCATATCAATCACTATCAGGACAAACAAAGTATTACTTCTATTAGTCATCTTGATTGGGTCTAAAATTCATTTAATCTAAGCCAAACCTTCTGTTATTGCTGAAGGATCGCTTAATTCACTTCTTTAAGTTAACTGGCACAGTTCCAAATATAAAGCGTTTACAAGAATTGAAGGTGCTTTATTGAATATTATATTAAATAATATAATCAATTATATTGATTATATTCAATTATAAAAATACAATTGAATAATTATACTCAATTATATTGAATGTGCTTTATATTTAGTGGTGAATGTGTTCATGGGTGGTTTTTCGTTCAAAAGCACGTAGGAGGCGGCATTGTCATTACCAACTGTCGATGTCTCCACAAAGAATGTAAAAAGAAATGTACAGTTGTCCAACGAAAAGTAATTTGGATAGTCTGAAGAAGTAAAACTTCCCAACCCTCTGATGACTCTAGCACTTTTACTATTGATTATATTCTGTTTAAAACCAAACATCTCTCTCAGATCATCGTTGAGATGAATTCTTTGATTCTCAATGGGGAAGCTAATGTAAATCTTACTATATTCCTTTGAATAGTTAAAGTGGAATTATTCATTTTTATGAGCAGATATTCTTCTATTGATTGTGCTACAAACATGATGCATGCTACCAAATTCCTTGTATTTTAGGGTGAGATATGGGTATAAATCAGAGTTAAGTGATTTATTCATTCCTTTTCGTCACCATTCACTGCCATATCGTTGGATGTACCTCTTATGTCATATGCATGATCTTCTCTCGGGATATCATATGTATTCTTGAGAGTACAATCAACAAGAACTACTTCATACTTTCAATAGAATTTGATGGTGAAGGAAAGTTTTGGTCAAAGATCACTTGTTTTATTCAAATCATCGTAGAGAGGGTCAAAGATATTCGACATAAATATCACATAGAAATCATTGCACATTGTGAACGTCTCTAGCTGCAATCTAAGAATAAAACTTAGAGTTGCATCCTAGCCAACGAACAAGCAAGTGTCTCTTACCCTTGTAAGTTCGACCCTTAAATATCTTTTCAATTTGATACATTGTATTGTCTTTAACTTTTTGTAATTCGTGCTCATAAAACCCATCAACAATCTATTTAACACTTTAAAAAGTTCAGTGGCCCATAATGATTAGTTCTATTAATTTGAACTGTATCACCAGCATTGAATTTCTTCTTTTTCATCTGCCTTTCCTTGGAATATTGTTTTTGAAAAATGTCAAATCTATCATGGTTCCCCAATGAGCCTCCCGAGGACTAAGATTGGAAAGGGGTCAATATGGAAGTTGATTATGAATCAACCTGACGGTATGTGAATCATGGAAAAAACAGCAGCATTTTTCAATATACAATATCAAAAGATTAAAAGTCAAGTAGCTCTTATCAATCGTTCAGCCGATACCACCTTTATTGGACTTGGGCAATGATAAATTATTGTATTACATCTCAATAAAACATTTTTTGTATGTGGATTAACAAATTTCCTACTTTGATCTGTGAGTTGTTCTTAGCAATCTTGTTCCAATATTGTCTCCAGAGCCTTCGACACTTCTTCGCAATCATTAGAATCATGAGGTATAGATCTGAATACGGATTGTTTTCCCATGCACAATTATATGTTGCATGTTCAAGAGTCGGTAAACCTGACAATCTATTTATATGCACAAACAATGGGACAGCCAAGAATGTTGTATATTCGCAAGTTTTACATAGTTAAAAACATATATATATATATATATATATATATATATATATATATATATATATATATATATATATATATATATATATATATATATATATATATATATATATATATATATAACAGGTGGGAAACAGGGACACAACTACAATGGCGTGTAACTAAAATGGCGCGAAACGACTTACGCGCACGGGGGGGCTTGGGGGGGGGGGGGTGTGAAGCGCCCCCACCAACTATTCTAGCTGTTGGGGTGGCGCCAAGCGCCACCCCAACAGCTAGAATATATATATATATATATATATATATATATATATATATATATATATATATATATATATATATATATCTGTCCCATTGTCAGTGCATATAAATAGATTGTCAGGCTTACCAACTCTTGAAAATGCAATATACAATTGTCCATGGGAAAAAAAACAATCTGTTTTCAGATCTATACCGCATTTTTCTAATGATTGCCCTTGAGCTTTGTTGATGGTGATTGCTAATAAAATGTTTGCTGTGTCCTCATCGTCATTTATATATCCCCCATGTGCCCTTCAAGCGGCCCCGTTGTAATTGCGTCCCTTTGTTCCGGTTGTCATTTATAATCCCTGTGTCCTGGTCGTCTTTTGTGTCCAGGTGTCTCGGTCTGTAATTTCTCTTTGAGTGTCCCTGGCGTCACTTATATTCCCTGTGTCCCTGTCGTCATTTGTGTCCTGGTTACCCGGTCTTTAATTTCTCTTTGAGTGTTCCGGTCGTAATTTAAATTTTTTGTGTCCCGGTCTGTAACGTCTAAAAGTCTTCAATGGCTCCGGTGGTGCAGCCAGTTGAGGAAGTTTAACTTTTCCTGAGGCGCAACACATTCCTATTGTTTTACCATTAAATTTCAAGGCCTTGGAATAGGGACAAATTTTAGACATAGTCCCGATTTGAACATATCTACTCAAGCTATAATCATCGACTGGTCTGTACCTGAATGCCAGGCATTAATTTTGACGTTGCTCTTGTGATTCCTCGGCACGCTTTCTTTTGGCATTATCTCTTTGAGCCGCAAGCCTGTTTTCATGTTGTTCTTGTGATTCCTCGGCACGCTTCCTTTTGGCATTATCTCTTTGAGCCGCAAGCCTGTTTTCACGTTGTTCTTGTTATTCCTCGAGATACAAGTTCAGCAGTAGGCGCTTTGTCAGCAGAAATAAAAAAATTTATGTGTTTCACTGGGCATCAATTCGATTGCTGTTTTGAACAGAAGCGCTAAATTATTATTTTTGTGGGAAATATGTTGCAACTGGGAAATGATAGTCCTTTCAAAGTCGCTTTTTTAATCATCGGTATCACTTTCAAGTTGTTTGGTTTGTTTTACCTTGGCTTGTCTTTCGTCACTATGAAAAACATATCGCCCAAATTTTGTTTTTTTAACATAAATCTGGTAGGCATTGATGACCTTATCCAAGTCAAACAGGGAATGTTCGATTAGCAATCACCATCAACAAAGCTCAAGGGCAATCATTAGAATAATGAGGTATAGATCTGTATAAGGATTGTTTTTCCCATGGACAATTATATGTTGCATGTTAAAGAGTCGGTAAACAAGACAAGATATTTATATGCAGAGACAATGGGACAGCGAAGAATGTTGTATATTCGCAAGTTTTACGTAGTTAAAAACATATATATATCTATGTATATTCACAGGTGGCACACATGGACATAACTACAATGGCACGTAACTAATATGGCACTTAACGACTTACGCGCGTGGAGGGCTTTGGGCGGGGTTGCGAAGAGCCCCCACCAACTAGGTGTTGGGGTGGTGCGAAGCGCCACCCCAACAGCTAGTATATATGTATATATATATGTATATATATATATATATATATATATATATATATATATATATATATATATATATATATATATATATATATATATATATATATATATATATATATATATATATATAATGAAAAGAGAAATCATCAATGCAACAGCACAAACACAAGAAAAAGGAAAGGAGATAGAAGGAGAAAGGGAAAATCGTTTTCCTAAATTAGTGATTAATATGGACCAGTAATTGAATGAGGCCTTAACCCTACTCATCCATACAACCACGTAGGTCAAACAGCAAATCCATACACAATCAACCATAAAGAATAATCCATGGACAGACAGTCATGTCCTCAATAAGTATAAGTCATCATTTGCCAAACAATAAAAACAATAAAGACAAATAATTCAGAGGCAACAACCCAACACAATGGCTTATCAGGAGAATACACTTGCCTATAGGGTTTTGGCACTTTAAATTCTCTACCCAGTCAAGTGTCGTGCCTACCACAGAATATCCTCGGAATCCCTGTGTCAGGTATCATCCCCAAAATACATGCCTATGAAAAAAAACCAGCAAATGTAGAACAACCAAGTAACACCAAAACAAAGCTTATCCTATTAATGCTTATCCTATTATCCTTAAGCTTATCCTATTATCCTATTATTCTGTTTAGCAGCAATAGGTTAACTAAATGTGATAAATTTTCCCAAATCAAAAATATTCACTCTTTGCAAAAAACCTGAATGAACTAAACAATTATAGAATTCATCATTACCATGTGGCTATTTTAAAAAAAATCCGCTCTATTAGAAACACAATTCAAAATAAATGGCGCTGCATCAACTTTTCGCGAACCTCCGAAATTAGCCGAAAATTTATATATATATATATATATATATATACTAGCTGTTGGGGTGGCGCTTCGCGCCACCCCAACACCTAGTTGGTGGGGGCGCTTCGCGCCCCCCCCCACCAAGCCCCCCCGCGCGCGTAAGTCGTTACGCGCCATAATAGTTACGCGCCATTGTAGTTGTGTCCCTATGTCCCACCTGTGAATATAGATAGATATATATATATATATATATATATATATATATATATATATATATATATATATATATATATATATATATATATATATATATGGTTTTAACTACGTAAAACTTGCGAATATACAACATTCTTTGCTGTCCCATTGTCTTTGCATATAAATAGATTGTCAGGTTTACCGACTCTTGAACATGCAACATATAATGGTCCATGGGAAAACAATCTGTATTCAGATCTATACCTCATGATTCTAATGATTGCCCTTGAGCTTTGTTGATGGTGATTGCTAATCGACCATTCCCTGTCCCGGTGTCCCGGTCGTCATTTATATCCCCCTGTTTCCCCCGGTGTCCCCGTTGTAGTTGTGTCCCTGTGTCCCGGTCGTCATTTATATTCCCTGTGTCCCGGTCGTCATTTGTATCCCGGTGTCCCGGTCTGTATATACATTCGTTTTTTAGTTTTGTTTTTCTCCTTTATTTTTTTCCTTTTTTTTTCTTTTTTAGTTTATTTAGATTTTTAGATTTTTTAGTTTTTTTATTAGTTTTTAGTTTTTTTTTCTTTTTAGTTTTTTTGTAGTTTTTACCTTCTTTTTAGTTTTGTTAGTTTTTTTTTTTACTTATGTCCTGGTCGTCATTTATATTCCCTGTGTCCCGGTGCTTTGTTGATTGCTAATCGAACATTCCTTTTGTCTCGTCATTTATTTTTTTCTTTTTTTAGTTCTTTTAGTTTTTACCTTTTTTAGTTTTTTTAGTTTTTTAGATGAAAATTTTTTTTAGTTTTTTCCTTTTTTTCTTTTTAGTTTTTATTGGTTTTTACCTTTATTTTAGCTTATTTTTCAGTTTTTTCCTTTTTTTTAGTTTTTTTTTATTTTTTATTTTTTTTAGTTTTTTACCTTTTTTTAGTTTTTTTATTTTTTTTAGTTTTTTAGCTTTTTTACTTTTTTTATTAGTTTTTAGTTTTTTTGTAGTTTTTGCCTTTTTTTAGTTTTTTCAGTTTTTTTTAGTTTTTTATTGGTTTTTACCTTTATTTTAGCTTATTTTTCAGTTTTTTCCTTTTTTTTTAGTTTTTTTTAGTTTTTAGTTTTTTTAGTTTTTTACCTTTTTTTAGTTCTTTTAGTTTTTTTAGTTTTTTAGCTTTTTTATTTTTTTTATTAGTTTTTAGTTTTTTTTGTAGTTTTTGCCTTATTTTAGTTTTTTAGCTTTTTTATTAGTTTTTAGTTTTTTTTGTAGTTTTTGCCTTTTTTTAGTTTTTTTCTTTTTAGTTTTTTTGTAGTTTTTACCTTCTTTTTAGTTTTGTTAGTTTTTTTTTACTTATGTCCTGGTCGTCATTTATACTCCCTTTGTCCCGGTGCTTTGTTGATTGCTAATCGAACATTCCTTTTGTCCTGGTCGCTTTCTCTTTCAGTGTCGTCATTTATTTTTTTCTTTTTTAGTTCTTTTAGTTTTTACCTTTTTTAGTTTTTTTTAGTTTTTTAGATGAAAATTTTTTTAGTTTTTTCCTTTTTTTCTTTTTAGTTTTTTATTGGTTTTTACCTTTATTTTAGCTTATTTTTCAGTTTTTTCCTTTTTTTAGTTTTTTTTATTTTTTATTTTTTTAGTTTTTTTACCTTTTTTTAGTTTTTTTAGTTTTTTTAGTTTTTTAGCTTTTTTACTTTTTTTATTAGTTTTTAGTTTTTTTTGTAGTTTTTGCCTTTTTTAGTTTTTTCAGTTTTTTTTTAGTTTTTTATTGGTTTTTACCTTTATTTTAGCTTATTTTTCAGTTTTTTCCTTTTTTTTAGTTTTTTTTAGTTTTTAGTTTTTTTAGTTTTTTACCTTTTTTTAGTTTTTTTAGTTTTTTAGCTTTTTTATTTTTTTTTATTAGTTTTTAGTTTTTTTTGTAGTTTTTGCCTTTTTTTATTATTTTAGTTTTTTAGCTTTTTTATTAGTTTTTAGTTTTTTTTTGTAGTTTTTGCCTTTTTTTATTTTTTTTAGTTTTTTAGCTTTTTTATTTTTTTTATTAGTTTTTAGTTTTTTTTGTAGTTTTTGCCTTTTTTTAGTTTTTTCAGTTTTGACGTCACCTGATCCAGTTTTTTCAGGTGACGTCACCTGATCCACAGATCCACAGATCCACACACAGACAACTTATTTTTATATATATAGATATATATATATATATATATATATATATTTAACTACATAAAACTTACGAATATACAACATTCTTTGCTGTCCCATTGTCTGTCCATATAAATAGATTGTCAGGTTTACCAACTCTTGAACATGCAACATAATAATTGTCCATGGGAAAACAATCCGTATTCATATCTATACCGCATTTTTCTAACGATTGCCCTTGAGCTTTGTTGATGGTGATTGCTAATCGAACATTCCCTGTGTCCCCGTCGTCATTTATATATCCCCCTGTGCCCCCGGCATCCCCGTTGTAGTTGTGTCCCTGTGTCCAGGTCGTCATTTATATTCCCTGTGTCCCGGTCGTCATTTGTGTCCCGGTATCCCAGTCTGTAATTTCTCTTTGAGTGTCCCGGTCGCCATTTATATAGATATATAGATACAGTTTCATTTCAGTTTTTTTTCTTTTTTAGTTTTTTCTTTTCTTAGTTTTTTTTCTTTTTTAGTTTTTCTTTTTTAAGTTTCTTCTTTTTATTGATTTGTTTTCTTAAATTTGTCAATGTTCATTCTAACATTGACACTTGGAAAAATCTTTACGTGCCAAGCAAGCTAAAGCTCTAACAATTTATAATAAACCTCAAAATTTTGGGTATCTGTTTTAATGTTTTCGAGTTACCTTAATCTTTTGTCAAAATATATTGAAATATTTGTGCAATTCCCAGTTTTTTTTTTAGTTTTTTTCTTTTTTTAGTTGTTTAGCTTTTTTTAGTTTTTTTTTCTTTTTAGTTTTTTACCTTTTTATTTTTTTATTTTTTTTTACATTTTTTCTTTTTAAGTTTTTTCTTTTTTTATTTTTTTTATTTTTTAGTTTTTTTTAGTTTTTTACCATTTTTTTCAGTTTTCTTTTTCTTCTTTATTTTTCAGACGTCATGTGCAAACCCTCAGTACAAAAATACATACAACTTATTTTTATATATAGATAAGATATAATCTGGCGTAACAGACATAGTGTAACAGACATAAAAGACAGACAACTTATTTTTATATATATAGATTTTTATATATAAAGATACAGTTTCTTCTTTAGTTTTTTTTCTTTTTTAGTTTTTTCTTTTTTTAGTTTCTTGTTTTTATTGATTTGTTTTCTTCAATTTCTCAATGTTCATTCTAACATTGACACTTGGAAAAATCTTTACGTGCCAAGCATGCTAAAGCTCCAATAATTTAAATTAAACATCAAAATTGGGGTATCTGTTTTAAGGTTTTCGAATTACTTTAATCTATTTTCAAAATATATTGAAATATTTGTGCAATTCCCAGTTTTTTTAGTTTTTTCTTTTTTTAGTTTTTTAGCTTTTTTAGTTTTTTTTTTAGTTTTTTATCTTTTTTATTTTTTTACGTTTTTTCTTTTTAGGTTTTTTCTTTTTTTAATTTTTTTAATTTTTAATTTTTTTTTTTAGTTTTATCTATATATATAAAAATAAGTTGTCTGTCTGTGGATCTGTGGATCAGGTGACGTCATGTTTCTGTGCTGACGTCATGAAATTAGTTGTCAGGTGACGTCATGTTTCTGTGTCGGCTGACGTCATGAAATTAGTTGTCGTCATTTTTGCTTTGACGGTGACGTCATTCAAGTTATATAAGACATATGTTCACGTAGAAATCTATTAATGTTTAAGTTTACAATGACTGATGAAGATGCTCAAAGAGTCTATGCCAAAAAACTTGCTGCTGATAGTTCCTCGGCACGCTTTCTTTTCTGACTTTCTCTATCAGCAGCAAGTTTTTTGGCATAGACTCTTTGAGCATCTTCATCAGTCATTGTAAACTTAAACATTAATAGATTTCTACGTGAACATATGTCTTATATAACTTGAATGACGTCACCGTCAAAGCAAAAATGACGGCAACTAATTTCATGACTTAATTTCAGAACTTAATTTCTGTGTTGACTGACGTCATGAAATTAGTTGTCGTCATTTTTGTGATGACCATGCTTAGTATATTGTAAAACACATTAATTTGGTTAATAATATACCATTTAAAACACCAAAATGAACATGCTGGAGTAGTCACTCGGTGAGAGAGGGTGTCAGAACGGAGAATGAAGGTCCCAGGTTCAAATCCTGGTTAGGCTAAAAAAGGTAAAAATCTAAAAACTAAAAAAAAACTGAAAAAACTAAAAAAGGCAAAAACTACAAAAAAAACTAAAAACTAATAAAAAAAATAAGAATAAAAAAAAAAAAAAAAAAAGATAAAAAGTAAAAAAAAAGTAAAAAGAAAAAACGAAAAAAAACTAAAAAAGCTAAAAAAAAAGGTAAAAACCAATAAAAAACTGAAAAGAAAAAAAAGAATAAAACTAAAAAAATTTTCATCTAAAAAACTAAAAAAAACTAAAAAAGGTAAAAACTAAAAGAACTAAAAAGAAAAAAAAACTAAAAAAAGGAAAAAAACTGAAAAATAAAGGAGAAAAAGAAAACTAAAAAATATAAATAAAAATAAAAAAACTAAAAAGATAAAAACTTCAAAAAAAACTAAAAAGAAAAAAGAAAAAAATAAAAAACCTAAAAAAAGGTCAAAACCAATAAAAAAAAACTAAAAGGAAAAAAAGGGAAAAAATTAAAAATTTATTTCATCATATACCAATTCAAAAACGAATGTATACCGGGATGACGACCGGGACACAGGGAATATAAATGACACAACTACAACGGGGACGCCGGGGGGCACAGGGGGATATAAATGACGACCGGGACACCGGGACACAAGGAATATAAATGACGCCCGGGACACTCAAAGAGAAATCAGAGACTGGGACACCGGGACAAAAATGACGACCGGGACACAGGGAATATAAATGACGACCGGGACACAGGGACATAACTACAAAGGGGACGCCGGGGTGCACAGGGGGATATATAAATGACGATGGCGACTCAGGGAATGGTCGATTAGCAATCACCATCAACAAAGCTCAAGGGCAATCATTAGAATCATGAGGTATAGATCTGAATACGGATTGTTTTCCCATTGACCATTATATGTTGCATGTTCAAGAGTCGGTAAACCTGACAATCTATTTATATGCACAGACAATGGGACAGCAAAGAATGTTGTATATTCGCAAGTTTTACGTAGTTAAAAACATATATATATATATATATATATATATATATATATACATATATATATATATATATATATATATATATATATATATATATATCTATATTCACAGGTGGGACATAGGGACACAACTACAATGGCGCGTAACTAATATGGCGCGTAACGACTTACGCGCGCGGGGGGACTTGGGGGGGGGGCGAAGCGCCCCAACCAACTAGGTGTTGGGGTGGCGCGAAGCGCCACCCCAACAGCTAGTATATATATATATATATTCAAGAATTACCGAAGCTTCTTGACTAGTAAGTTCCCTGTGTCGGCCCTGCAGTGCATTCCGGCAGCGTGATTCGATCTCTGGGTCTCGTATTACCAAGCTAAGGTCAAATCCACTGCGCCACCACAGGACTATATATCTATATCTATCTATATATATAAAAATAAGTTGTTTGTGTGTGTGTGTGTCTGTCGAGTGACGTCATGTTTGTGTGTTGACTGACGTCATGTTTTCGACTGACAAAATTAAAGACCGGGACATCGGGACACAAATGACGACCGGGACACCGGCACATTTATCTATCTATATATATAAAAATAAGTTGTCTGTGTGTGGATCTGTGGATCAGGTGACGTCACCTGAAAAAACTGGATCAGGTGACGTCAAAACTGAAGAAACTAAAAGAAGGCAAAAACTACAAAAAAAACTAAAAACTAATAAAAAAAATAAAAAAGCTAAAAAACTAAAAAAACTAAAAAAAGGCAAAAACTACAAAAAAAAATAAAAACTAATAAAAAAGCTAAAAAACTAAAAAAACTAAAAAAAGGCAAAAACTACAAAAAAAACTAAAAACTAATAAAAAAAATAAAAAAGCTAAAAAACTAAAAAACTAAAAAAACTAAAAAAAAGGTAAAAAACTGAAAAATAAGCTAAAATAAAGGTAAAAACCAATAAAAAACTAAAAAGAAAAAAAGGAAAAAACTAAAAAAAAATTTTACTTTTTTTATTAGTTTTTAGTTTTTTTTGTAGTTTTTGCCTTTTTTTAGTTTTTTCAGTTTTTTTTAGTTTTTTATTGGTTTCTACCTTTATTTTAGCTTATTTTTCAGTTTTTTCCTTTTTTTAGTTTTTTTTAGTTTTTAGTTTTTTTAGTTTTTTACCTTTTTTTACTTTTTTTATTTTTTTTAGTTTTTTAGCTTTTTTATTTTTTTATTAGTTTTTAGTTTTTTTGTAGTTTTTGCCTTTTTTTAGTTTTTTTAGTTCTTTAGCTTTTTTATTAGTTTTTAGTTTTTTTTGTAGTTTTTGCCTTTTTTTAGTTTTTTTAGTTTTTTAGCTTTTTTATTTTTTTTATTAGTTTTTAGTTTTTTTGTAGTTAGTTTTTTTAGTTTTTTACCTTTTTTTAGTTTTTTTAGTTTTTTTAGTTTTTTAGCTTTTTTATTTTTTTTATTAGTTTTTAGTTTTTTTTGTAGTTTTTGCCTTTTTTTAGTTTTTTTAGTTTTTTAGCTTTTTATTAGTTTTTATTTTTTTTGTAGTTTTTGCCTTTTTTTAGTTTTTTTAGTTTTTTAGCTTTTTTATTTTTTTTATTAGTTTTTAGTTTTTTTTGTAGTTTTTGCCTTTTTTTAGTTTTTTCAGTTTTGACGTCACCTGATCCAGTTTTTTCAGGTGACGTCACCTGATCCACAGATCCACACACAGACAACTTATTTATATATATATATATATATATATATATATATATATATATATATATATATATATATATATATATATATATATATATATATATATATAAAAATAAGTTGTCCGTGTGTGGATCTGTGTGTGGATTAGGTGACGTCATGTTTGTCCGCATATGACGTCTGAATTATTTCACACTAATACAAAAGAAGAAAAAAACTAAAAAAGGTAAAAACTACAAAAAAAACTAAAAAGAAAAAAAAACTAAAAAAGCTAAAAAACTAAAAAAAAACTAAAAAAAGGTAAAAATCTAATAACTAAAAAAAAAACTGAAAAAAATAAAAAAAGGCAAAAACTACAAAAAAAATAAAAACTAATAAAAAAACTAAAAAAGCTAAAAAACTAAAAAAACTAAAAAAAACTAAAAAAAAGGTAAAAAACTAAAAAAAACTAAAAACTAAAAAAGAAAAAAACTAAAAAAAAGGAAAAAACTGAAAAATAAAAGAGAAAAAGAAAACTAAAAAAATATGAATAAATATAGGCTATATAAAAATAAGTTGTTTGTGGGTTATGTCTGTCTGTCTGTTTGTCGAGTGACGTCGTGTTTGTCCGCATATGACTTCTGAATTATTTCACACTAATACAAAAGAAGAAAAAAACTTAAAAAGGTAAAAACTACAAAAAAAACTAAAAAGGAAAAAAACTAAAAAAGCTAAAAAACTAAAAAAAAACTAAAAAAAGGTAAAAAACTAAAAACTAAAAAAAACTGAAAAAACTAAAAAAAGGCAAAAACTAAAAAAAAACTAAAAACTAATAAAAAATTAAAAAAGCTAAAAAACTAAAAAAACTAAAAAACTAAAAAAAGGTAAAAAACAAAAAAAAACTAAAAACTAAAAAAGAAAAAACTAAAAAAAAGGAAAAAACTGAAAAATAAGAGAAAAAAAAAACTAAAAAAATATTAATAAATATAAAAAAGTAAAAAAATGGTAAAAACTACAAAAAAACTAAAAACTAATAAAAAAACTAAAAAATCTAAAAATCTAAATAAACTAAAAAAGAAAAAAAAGAAAAAAGGAAAAAAATAAAGGAGAAAAACAAAACTAAAAAACGAATGTATATACAGACCGGTACACCGGGATACAAATGACGACCGGGACACAGGGAATATAAATGACGACCGGGACACAGGGACACAACTACAATGGGGACGCCGGGGGGCACAGGGGGATATAAATGACGACCGGGACACAAGGAATATAAATGACGCCCGGGACACTCAAAGAGAAATCACAGACTGGAACACCGGGACACAAATGACGACCGGGACACAGGGAATATAAATGACGACCGGGACACAGGGACATAACTACAAAGGGGACGCCGGGGTGCACAGGGGGATATATAAATGACGATGGCGACTCAGGGAATGGTCGATTAGCAATCACCATCAACAAAGCTCAAGGGCAATCATTAGAATCATGAGGTATAGATCTGAATACGGATTGTTTTCCCATGGACCATTATATGTTGCATGTTCAAGAGTCGGTAAACCTGACAATCTATTTATATGCACAGACAATGGGACAGCAAAGAATGTTGTATATTCGCAAGTTTTACGTAGTTAAAAACATATATATATATATATATATATATATATATATATATATATATATATATATATATATATATATATATATATATATATTCACAGGTGGGACATAGGGACACAACTACAATGGCGCGTAACTAACATGGCGCGTAACGACTTACGCGCGCGGGGGGGCTTGGGGGGGCGCGAAGCGCCCCCACCAACTAGGTGTTGGGGTGGCGCGAAGCGCCACCCCAACAGCTAGTATATATATATATATATATATATATATATATATATATATATATATATATATATATATATATCACAGGTGGAACACAGGGACACAACTACAATGGCTCGTAACTAATATGGCACGTAACAACCTACGCGTGCGGGGGGGCTTGGGGGACGTGAAGTGCCCCACCAAATAGGTGTTGGGGTGGCGTGAACCGCCATCCCAATAGTTTGTAGATAGATATAAAAATAAGTTGCTTGTACAACACCTCTTAAATTTTTTTAACTGCTTGGAATTTAATCTTTCTCTAGCTGACAGTGAAACCGCTGTTTCAAAAAAGATAAAATCCCTTTTAAAGATAAAATTTTACTATAAAGTTCGTCAAGTTTTTAAGGCATTCCATCTGTCACACAAACGGCAGTTGATAAGAAAGTTGTCATCTAAGATTGTATAAAAATATTCAGTTCTTCAGTAGTTGATTTTTCTAACTGAAAATGCTAAAAATATTTTTCCACTTTTTTCTCATAGGCTCCGTTTTTTCCAGTGATAACACCATATTGGATGATTTTGAAAATATAGATGAGTCTAAAAGGATATGGGATGAAAATGGTGATTGGTATATTACTAATAATACCTACCTTCCTCTTCCTGAAGGAAAGACTGGGGTTTTGGCCTTTAATGATACAGGGCCCGAAAATATAACGCGATATTTGTGCACAAATGAAATTTTCAAAGGAAATTTTGAAATATCTTTGGAGATAGAAGCTTATTTGCAAAGTAGTATGGGTGACCCTGTGGATAGACTGACTGTTGAGGCTAAGAACAATCTGAATGGATGCTTAGAAACACTTTATTTCTTTGAAACACCAGGATTTAATTGGAAAAACCTGACGGTGGATTTGGTGGAAAATATTCCTGCCTTTGAATTTTCTGTAAGGTTTTACTCATGTTAAGGTTAGAAAAATCTTTTCCGCAAAACGCTTTTCTAAGGAAGTCAAAAGCGCAGTTCAGACCTATAATAAGCAAAAAAAGTTATTTATTACATCAGACTTAGAAATAACATATATTCGTAGCAATAAATCAATAAAAGTTAATACAGACGGAATACCCCTCCAAATTATAATTGAAAAGACATTATCAAAAATAAGTATGGGGAAGTTTTCATTTGAGCTATACTGAGACTAAGGCTTAGTTTGAACTACTATTCTATTTCACCAAAAATAAAAATAAAGTATTGCGAAACTCCTGAACATTTAGTGATTTTTTTTAATATCGAGTCAATCTAACCTCATTATTTTAAATGATCAATCATGGAAGGTATTATCAAAATGTTGCCTGGTACTATCAAAATTGCGCATGGTATTATCAAAGTGTTAGTTGGTATTACCAAAATCTTACCTAGAATTATCCAGATCCTGCCTGGTATTATCAAAATCTTGCCAAGCATCATCAAAATTCTATCAGATACTACACAACTTTTGCCTTTTTTTATTCAGTTTGTTGTCAGGTATTATCAAAATCTTACTTTTTATTATCAAAATATCGCTCGTATTTTACATGTTTTGCGTGGTATTATCAAAATCTTGCCAGTTAACATCAAAATGTTGCCATGTATTATCCGAATCTTGATTAGTTCTACGAAAATTTTGCTTGTTATTATCAAAATCATTAATGATAATGTCAGTATGATATTCTTTAAATCTGGCCTGGTACTGCCAAAATTTGGCTTGTAGTATCAACATTTTGTCAATATTGACTAAATCCCTGCCATATATTACATAGTTTGTTTCTTTAATTGTCAAAATATTACCATTCACACAAAAGTCTTAAATAGTTTTGCCAAAATATTACCAGGTAATATCAAAATCTTCTCAAACATTAAAAAATGTTGCCTGGTATTATCAAAATTGCCCATGGTATTATCAAAGTGTTAGTTGGTATTACCGAAATCTTACCTAGAATTATCCAGATCCTGCCTGGTATTATCAAAATCTTACCCAGCATCATCAAAATTCTACCAGATACTTCACAACTTTTGCCTTTTTTTAATCAGTTTGTTGTCTGGTATTATCAAAATCTTACTTTTTATTATCAAAATATCGATCGTATTTTACATGTTTTGCGTGGTATTATCAAAATCTTGCCAGTTAACATCAAAATGTTGCCATGTATTATCCGAATCTCGCCTAGTTCTACGAAAATTTTGCTTGTTATTATCAAAATCATTAATGATATTGTCAAAATCCAGTATGATATTCTTTAAATCTGGCCTGGTACTGCCAAAATTTGCCTTGTAGTATCAACATTTTGCCAATATGGACTAAATCCCTGCCATATATTACATAGTTTGTTTCTTTAATTGTCAAAATATTACCATTCACGCAAAAAGTCTTAAATAGTTTTGCCAAAATATTACCAGGTAATATCAAAATCTTCTCAAACATTAAAAAATCTTGCCTGGTATTATCAAAATTTTACCACGTATTTCCAAGGTCTTACGCGATATAGGTCTTACCTGTACTATCAAAATCATACCTGGTAAAATCAAATTCTTGTGTTGTTTTACCAAATCTTATTTGTTATTGTGAAAATGTTGCTTGATTTTATCGAATTTTGTCAGCCAGTATCAAAAACTTGCCTGATATTACAAATATCAGTCTGATATTACTACAATACTGCCTAGCATTCCCATAATCTTGACTCGTATTATCAAAACCTAGCCAAATTTTATGAGAAGCTTGTGTGTTCTCTCAAAAGCCTTTTTATCATTATCAAATTCTTATCTTATATTAACTAAATCTCTTATTAATAACTTATTATTAATAATGGATTAACCACAGTTTTTCAACTTGTTAAACCTTTTGTTTCAAGTGGTAAACTACTTTATAATATTTTAAAAGCACAATTTATAATCGTGCCGACTGTGTTAGTATGCAAAAAAGGTATGTCTTACACAAGACGTGAAAGAAGATAGTTGGGAACGCACTAACAAGCAGCTTAACTCCCTAATGGTATTGTCTAGATCAGCTTTTCTATTCCTCCCATACAATTCATTATGACCAAACACTTCTTGAAATATAGGCTATCAAAAGACGCTTTTAATGCTTGATAAACTCGGCAAACTAGTTTTGTAGAAGTTCCTAAGTCTTTACCACCTAGACCAGCTTGTCTTTCGGGTTTTAAAAGCTTATTCGTTAACTAAAGAACAATAAACAAGGGCACCGTGAAACATTACTATTAAAGATGGATAAATTATATTCCTTCTACTTTGACATTGATGATCTCGACTAATGTTTATTCAAAATGATTGGGATGGAAATCAGAGAAAAAGCAGACAATGATTTTCTGAATAACTGGTTTTCCTACATCTTTAGGCTATTCTGGTCTGCACTTTAGGCACAAAAAAGATCGTTGTTTACTACAAAATGGTTTCCAACATGAGTTATAGCGATGAGTATTTTTGCGGCACTTACTGAGTGGATAGAACCGCCAGTTTGTCCTCTTGCCCTTCCCTGAGGCTGTTGTTTGACGAACAGAATTCACCCTTAGAATGTCTCTAATGCTTTTTCAGAGTCGAAGTGGTAAACCAGGATCTTCCTTGCTTCTGTCGGACAGTTCTAGATCCTTTGCTTCAACTGAATCGTCTTTGCCGTCACTGCTGCCTGCTTGTGCATCTTTATCTTCTTTATCTTCCTCTAAAAGTTGGGTAATTTCTTTGCCGGAAACTGGACACTGGGCCTGTCACCGAAAAAATGCCCTGAACGGGCCACAGTAACAATACTAAAAACCGGTGAGATGTATGCTGTAATTGAGTAAATATGACCTAATATTGATGCAACCTCGTTATTTACATAAGGCAACTAAAAAAAAGGTATTTTTTATTTTTAAAAAAACCTTAATTGAGGCTTAAAAATTGAGCCTCGAATAATGAAAAATCAAATTACTGACTGAAAGCAAAAAAAAAGTTACATAAATACTAAAGATGGGAAAAAATTTATCCCCTCGCCTCCTCTATCTCTTTCGCCGTTGACGTCTGATACAATACAAGATTCAATACTAATGACCAACTACCTTCTTTACGATCAAAAATAAAATGTAAGAAATCACAGTTCTTTTCTATAACCCTCAGGGCAAGAGAAAAGATAGATTCAATTCTACAGGAGTAAATTTTATTCACCATGAGTATTCAAAGGTTATGGATACATGTCATACGTCTTGATGCATGCCATACGAAGTGCATTGGTGAAAAAAAAAATAATACATTGAACCCACTTGGCTCTTTACTTAAGTAGTGCTTTTGTGATGCCTATTATCCATAAGGGCTTCAAAAACTCGTAAATTTTCTTTGCAATCTGATCCAAACAATAAGTGTTCTATTGTTTGCGGCAATTGATTTTTTTATATTTGTATAAGGAATGAGAATCAATCATTGTTCTTTAAGCCAATATTTAGGATCCGCCTTCGCCCAGGTGCTTACGAACTAAATTTTGATCGGCTCAAAAAAAGCTTTTGGTTCTTTTTTAGGCTACTTCTGGAGGAGCCAAAATTTGTTTTAATCGTTTTTTCTATCCATAAGGGTCCTTGAGATTTACAGATTTAACCTTAAGGCTCATAAAAAAAATATTTGGCTCATTTTCGGGCCAAATTGTGAGTGCCCACTAGAGCGTACCCCTAAGCTAAAGCAACCTATACATTAAGGCTCTCCTCACATTACAACGAAGTTTAGAGTTTTTTGGCCCATTTTCTGTTAAAAAAAATATTTTATTTTATTTTATCTTGTTCTTTGGGGTTGAAGGAATTTAGCGAAGCAAGTTGCAAGAATTTAAAGTATTTTTGTGCATTAGAGTAATTTCGACATGGAGAGTTATGGTTTTAAGTTTCAAGTCAGTACAAAACTGTTATCGATCCGTTTTTCATCTTCATTTTCAATTAAACCATTATTTTTTTTTCATTTTTTTTTATAGGTCCTGGGTTTCCTGGACCAAAAGAGTTTCAGTTATAAACTTCAAGTCGTAAGGAAACAGTTACCCCGAATAGAAATTTGTGTGTGTTGGGGTCTTCTTAACTTAGAAACTTAGGGTTTACGTCTCAAGCAGTCGGAAATTAAGTGTTTTTTGGCCCTTTTCGGGCCTAATTTTGAGGGTCCTCTGTTTTGTTATCCATTGGGTTCCTTTATGCCAAGGCGTCAAGGATAAAAGCCTCAAGCAGATTAAAAAAAAATTATTTAGACAATGTTTGATCCCTGTTTTGCAATTGAAAACTCAGATCTTTTCTGGACCCAATATCCTATTTTTCTCTCATAATAAATGTAAGATACCCATGCCAAAGAGCACAAACAGTGAAAGTGCCCATCTATTTTAATGCACAAGGTCAAACCTTACCTACCTTTGAACAAATGTTGGTTGATGTAGAGGTACTTTCAACCCTAGAGACGTATCAGGCCTTTTGACATTACCCAGCAAAATGACTATCTCAAAATTGAGGACCAATTTCCTGGTATTGCAAGTGTATTCGGTAGCAGAAAAGGGCATGGAAGGTAGGCTTGGTACCTTCCAAATTGTTTCAGCCCTCGAAAAGGGTACTAGATCTTTCAATTTACAATTTATTTAGGCCTCTTGCCTCTTCCTATAACTTTCTTCATAATTACCAAGTGAAAAACGTTTCGCTTTTCTTGTCCCTTTGTCTGGCCTTGTTTTAAGAGGGAGATGGACAAAACTACGTGTTTCTATTTTTTTTTCTACATTGGGACTTCCTCAGCCTTAGGATAAGGGTTTTCGGCCGGTCAAATAAAAGGTTTATTGGGTTTCTTTTGTTCTTCTTTTTTAGGCAAAGGATATGGCCTGGAATAGAGTTTTGTACATTAGGTTCCTCTTGGTCAATTAACTTCAGGCTATACATTTCTAACTGACCAGCAAAATGTTTTTTGCCTATTTCTGCCCCTTCCTCCTCCCACAGCCGATTGCTTGATGTTTTTGATGGAGAGAGCAATACCTGAAAGTTTTGAGCCAAAGCACGTCCAATATTAAAAAATCCTCCTTTAACGCTATAAACCCTATTTATAAACCACGATAAATTTTTGCTTTATGAAAGACTTTTCCCCTGGAGTTTATAAAGGTATTCTATCCCTGGTTGCATACTCATTGGACCTTTTGACTATGTAAACAGATTTACTCTCTCAAGTCGTTTATCAGATATGCTGGAGATTATGGAAGGGGTAGCAAAAATCGTAAGAAGGGTGATCTAGGCCTTTCGGTCATTGTGCTCTTAAAAAGAGTACTGGCTCTGAAAAGAGCACATGAAAAGAGCCAGAACACTGTCTCTAATGATCTTGATGGTACTGCTAGTTACTTTTATTGTTGTATATCCATCGACAATTAAAGCTTACTAAGCTGTTTTGGCTACTTATTACGAGTAAATTTGTAAACTATATCTTATGATATTATAGATCAATGAAAAAACCATATAAGATGCTTAGTTGCGATATTATGTGTATGGTTTGTTGCTTGCGTATATGCATTTGTGTTTATCAACTTTTCAGTAATATAACAGCTGTCTATAAAAATAGAGTACAAGATAAAAGAATATCGTTTAATTTTAGTTATGCCTAGCAGCAAGATATGTTGACAGTCCAAGAAGAAAAGTCATATATCTTTCACGATTTAAGGCCACCCTTCTCGGTAAAGGCACTCAACCCACAGAACAACCAACAACAGAAACGCCAACAATAGGAACAGGAAGTTCTAGAACAACGTACTCCTCAGCTAAAACAACTGGTAAGTCTCCAAGATTCTATAAAAGAACAGACTGACAAGAGGTACCTTAGAAAACCAAGAGATAAATCGGATAACCAAGACCAAACATTAAAACCTCTCTGTTGTCAATAGTTGGTATACATTGCCCCTGAGGCATTGGGGGTGATGATAATTATCGATATATACTTACTAGATCTTTTTAAGTTTCTGAGAAAATTGACTATAATCAAATTTTGATTTAATCAGCTATCATATAGTTTACAGGGTTATGGGTAGCAAAAATAGCCACTTGAGTGGGAACAGCTATACCTCAAAATTATAGCTCCTCTTCCCCCTTATGTTAAACAAAAGTTTTAAATTAAAACCTTAGCCAATTTCCGATGTGTTGCAGATACACCCTTTCTATGGCACTTGGTATTTACCTAGTGACATATAGCGAGAGCAAATTCTGTCGGTCTGTCTGTCTGTCAGTCTGTCCCGGTTTTGCTAGTTTGCGCCCTTCCAGATAAGCTAGAACGATGAAATTTGCCAAGGGTATCAGGGATCAGACCAAATTAAATTAAAAATAGTGGTTTTCCAGATTCGACCATCTTGGGGGAAGTGGGGGGACGGCTAATTCGGAAAGATTGGAAAAAATGAGGTATTTTAACTAACGAACGGGAGATTGGATCTTAATGAAACTTGATATTTGGAAGTATAACATGTAGCAGAGCTCTTATTATAAAGTCCGACCGGATCCAGTAACATTGGTGGCAGTTGGAGGGGGAAACCTAAAATCTTGGAAAACGCTTAGAGTGGAGGGATCGGGATGAAACTTGGTGGGAAAAATAAGCACGCGTCCTAGCTACGGAATTGACATAACTGGAATGGATCTGCTCTCTTTCGGGGAGTTGGGGGGAGTGCTAATTCTGAAAAATTAAAAAGAATGAGGTATTTTTAACTTAAAAAGGAGTGATTGGATCTTAATGAACTTTGATAATTAGAAGGATCTCTTAATTCAGATCTCTTATCTGAAGTCCCAACCGGATACAGTGTCATTGGGGGAGTTTGGGGGGGGCGTTGAAATGTTGGAAAGCGCTTAGAGTGAAGAGATCAGGATGAAACTTAGAGGGAAGAATAAGTATATGTCCTAAATACGTAATTTACATAACCGCACCAGATCAACTCTATTTGGGGAGCTGGGGGGGAACCTGATTCGGTAATTTGGAAAAAAAATAAATAGGTATTTTGAACTTACGAACTTGTAATAGGGTCCTACTGAAATTTAGCATTTAGAAGGGCCTGGTATCTTAGAGCTCTGAATTTAAATCTTGATTGGATCTAGTGACGTTCGGGAGAGTTGGAGGAGGAAACCAGAAATCTTAGAAAACACTTAAAGTGGAGAGATCGTGGTGATGCTTGGTGGGAAGAATAACCACAAGTTCTAGATGCGTAATTGCCATAACCAGACCGTATTGGCTCTTTTTGGGGGATTTATGGGGGGGGGGGTAATTTGGAAAAATTAGAAGAAATGAGGTATTTGTAACTTACGAACGAGTGATCAGATCTTAATGATATTTGATATTTAAAAGGATCTTGTGCTTTAGAGCTCTTATTTTAAATCCCAACCAGATCCACTACCATCAGGGTGAGTTGGAGTGGGAAACCGAAAATCTTGTAACACGTGGAAATTTAGGTATCTTTTCTTAGGAATGGGTGATCGGATCTTAATGAAACTTGATATATAGACTTATCTTTGTCTCAGATGCTCCATTTTCAATTTGAATTGGATCCAGGAACATTTGGGGCTGGAAAGGGGAAATAGAGATCTTGGAAACCAGAAATCTTGGAAAACGCTTAGATTGGAGAACGGGATGAAACTTCATGGGCAAGAATAAGCAAAAGTTCAAGATACTTGATTGATATAATTGGACCAGACCCGTTCTCTTTTGGGAGTTTGGTGGAATTCCAGTGCTTTGGCGAGTTCAGTACTTTTGGACGTGCTAGGATGATGAAAATTGTTAGGCGTGTCAGGAACCTGCAAAAATTGACTTGATTACTGTCGATTCGACTATCTGGGGGGCTAGAGGGAGACGAAAAATTGAAAAAATAAAGTATATTTTAACTTAAGAATGGGTGATTGGATATTAATGAAATTTGGTATTTAGAAGAACCTCGTGACGCAGAGCTTTTATTTAAAAATTTGACCGTATCTTGTGAAATCTCGGGGAGTTTGAGGAGGAAACAGGAAATCTTGGAATACGCTTAGAGTGGAGAAGTCAAGATGAAACTTGGTGGGAAGAACATGTACAAGTCCTACATACATGATTGAAATAATTAGACTGGATCTGCTCTCTTTCGGGGAGTTTGGGGGGGGGATGTTAATTAGGAAAAATGAGAAAAATTGAAGTATTTTTAAAATACAAACGGGTGACCAGATCATAATGAAATTTAATATTTAGAAGGACCTCATGTGTCAAACCTCTTATTTTAAATTCCAACTAGATCTGTTGACATTGAGGGAAGGTAGAGGGGGACACCTGAAGCGAAACGCTTAGAGTGGAAAGATTGGGATTAAATTTGGTGGGGGGAGTAAGCAAATGTCGTAGATACGAGATTGACACAACCGGACTGGATCTGCTCTCTCTGGGGGAGTTAAGAGGTTCCAGTGTTTTGGTGAGTCCGGTACTTCTGGACGTGCTGGGGCAATGAAAATTGGTAGGTGTGTCAGGGACCTGCGCAAATTGACTTGATAAGGTTGTTTTTCCCGATTCGACCATCTTGGGCGTTGAAGGGAGAGGAAAAATCAAAATAAATGAGGTGTTTTTAACTTACGAGTGGGTGATTGGATCTTAATGATTTTTAACATTTAGAAGGACTTCGTGTCTCAGAGGTCTCATTTTAAATCCCAACAGGAATTAAGCCGCTGATTTTCCCTTTAAATTAATCTATTCATTCTTAGAATTTCGCTAGAGCTCTTGCCATATGAACTCTTGGCTCTTGGCTCTTTCAACCTTGTTTCAAGTGCCATATGACCTCTTAGCTCTTGTTTATATCGTACGCCAGATAAACCGTAGGTTAATGAATTAACCCTAGGTTTTTGTTGTACTCGTACGACATAGAATCTTTTGATTTACCTCACTACTTGTACAAAAATATGTTCTAATTCCCGCGGGGTTCTATAGTGCAAAGTGTTTGAGTGAATCATCAACCTGACGCTCTTGGTCACACCTGCCCAACACAAAATTTGAAGTTCTTTGCCCGTTCTTCATTCTTCAGCCCATTCTGAGAACTTCTTCTCCATTTCCCTCTGACAGCCTAGATGCACTAACTTTCTTTTGAATTAGTTTTACATTCTCTCCTTAGTCAAGATTTAGCATTTATACGCCCCTCCCCACTCCTATGATCCTTGATAATTTCAACTTTACCGCCAAAGTCGTTATCGAGATTTTATAGAGAGGTTATACTCCGTTGTTGTAAATTATGCCATGGCACATATAAAGGTCTTATGGAACGGGTGGTTATATGAACTTTGGAGGGGCCTCAAACGATTAAAAATTGAGAGCTCTGGTTCCCTTTTTAAGAGTCAAAAGGGGCAACTAGAAAGAGTCAAAACTGGAAGGGGGCAACTGGACCCACCCTACGTCCTCTTTTCCCCAAATGTATCCGTTCAGATTCCTGAGATATTACTTTTTTTTAAATAGACCAAAGATTGTGTAACAAAAACTCTGGAGCATAACCACAGAAATTGTGGTGGCAGTTTTTTTAAGTTATGCCCCAGGGGCATATGATGTATTTATGGAAATGTTGGTCGCATAAAGTTCGAAGGGAAATCATTATTTTTGCTTTACATGTCGCAAAGGACATGTTTTCTCATAAATCGGTTGAAAAATTGACATGAATTGATCAAAAGCTATAGAAGAATTACGTGAAATGTCAAGGAAAGAGTCCCATTTCATGCAACTCAACCCCATGGCAAAGTTATTCAAATTCTGCGGTTTCAATTCACTTTTCAGTATTTTCTTTTACTGGATACGTCCATTTCTGAGACGCATCATATGAGCAATTAACGGGAGAGTATCCGAGCCTGGATATATGATTGCATCAGAACAGCTTTGACTCAAATAACTATGTCCAAAGCAGGGCTTCCACTTCAAAATTGTCAAAAACATATTATCATAGCCAAAAAACATGAGAAAATATAATAACGTTGAAACTTGCAAAACATGAGATTTTGCATGAGAATTTTCTTTTATTTATATTTTGAATTCAGTGTTCAAACGAAACCCAAATTTGGCAGCAGATTTCTATTTAAACTCAGCTTTCAACTAATAGGCACGTATTCTGCACTCCTAGTAGTGTCTGGTTTTTACTCACTGGGGTTTGGCACTGGTTCGATGTTGCACCTACAAGGGAGATTCTTGGTCTCATCTATTTACCACATCCCGCTTACTTCTTACTAGAACCTGGCTCCCGAACAAGTTTTGGGGAGTCTACAATGATAAGGAAAAACTAGCCATTAATGAGCCGAAAAATAGGTTAAGGAAATCGCCAGCGAATAAAAAAAAACTATATCAAACAGTTTGTGGTAATGAACTGTAGTAAGGAGTGACCCAGCTCAATAGTAGCCAGAACTCTAAAAAATGGAATTTTGATACCAATAGCTACATCAAAAGAATTGCATTTTAATGCTGATTTTAAATATATAAGTTACATGAAGTTTAATCTTACCTATTAAAAGTTACGAGCCTGAAAAAATTTGCCTTATTTTAGAAAATAGGGGGAATAGAATTTTGTATATGACATGTATATGACTTGTAATATGACTAGGAAGTCATAGAATCTTCACAAAAATCATACCATCAGATTCAGCTTATCAGAAAACCCTGTTGCAGAAGTTTCAAGCGCATATCTAGAAAAATTTGGAATTTCGTACTTTTTGCCAGAAGGGAGATCCCGATGCGTGTTTATTTGTTGTTGTTTTTTCCTCAGGGGTGATCGTATCAACCCAGTGGTCCTAGAATCTTGCGAGAAGACTCATTCTAACGAAAATGAAAAGTTCTAGTACCCTTTTTAAGTGACCAAAAAACTGGAGGGCACCTAGGCCACCTCCCACGCTAATTATTTTCTCAAAGTCAACGGATAAAAATTCTGATATAGCCATTTCATTCAGCGTAGTCGAAAAACCTTGTAACTATGTCTCTGGGGACGACTTACTCCCCCACAATCCCCGTGGGAGGGGCTACAAGTTACAAACTTTGACCAGTGCTTACTTATAGTAATGTTTATTGGGCAGTGTAGATACGTTTTCAGGGGGATTTTTTTTGGTTGGGGGAGGGGTTGACAAGAGGGGGATATATTGGGGGAACTTTCCATCGAGTAATTTTTCATTGGGGAAGACAATTTCCATGAAGGGAGCGCAGGATTTTCTAGCATTATTAAAAAAAAAACAATGAAAAAATAAATAGGAAAAGTTTTTTCAACAAGAATTAACGAGCAGCATTAAAACTTTAAAAGAGCAGAAATTATTATAAATATGAGGGGCACATCTCCTCCAAATATCTCGCTCTTTACGCTAAAGTATTTTTAGTAATTTGAACTATTTATTCTACGGCTTTTATGATTCAGGGGTCATTCTTAATGAATTGGGACAATATTTAATCTTTAGTGTAAAGAGCGAGGTACTGACGAGGAGTTGGACCCCTCATATATTCAATAATAACCTAGAGATTACAAAAGTTTGTTACGTAAGCTAATTTATTAAGTTACGTTTATCTTTTACTAATATAAACATTCGTAAAAAACTAAATGTTTTAGTTGCCTTTTTAAGTAACCAAAAAATCGCAGGGCAACTAGGCTTCCTCCGCCGTTCCTTTTTTTCTCAAAATCATTCAATCAAAACTATGAGAAAGCCATTTAGTCAAAAAATGATCAACTTGCAAATTTCGTTTTAATCATTCCTATGCAGAGAGCCAAAATCAAAACATGCATTGATTCAAAAACGTTCAGAAAGTAAATAAATAAAAAAAACAAGTTTTTTGTAGCTGAAAGAAAGGAGTGACATTAAAACTTAAAACGAACAGAAATTACTTCGTATTTGAAAGGGACTGCTTCCTCATCAATGCCCCTCTCTTTACGCTAAAGTTTTTTACTGTTTTAAAAAGCAGAGTTGAGAGAAAGAGTCAAAGTTTAGCGTAGAGAGCGCGGCGTTGATGAGGAAGCAGCCCCTTTCATATACGAATTAATTTCTGTTCGTTTTAAGTTTAATGTCACTCCTTACTTTCAGCTAAAAAGAAACTTGGGTAAAATTCTAGTCCATTGACTTCTTGCTATCTTGGAAAGTTGTTGGGCTAGAGAATTGAAACTTTCAGGGATGTGTCTACAGGCTAAAGTGTACCCCGTGAAGTTATTTTGAGATCCCTTACTATACCCCTTCCCTCCTCCTCTATGTAATGCAGATATTTGTGCATTACAGCTTATATTCTGGTCAAATTTGATCCTATATTACTATTAAAAGTGTAAATCCTTCCTTACTATAGAAAAATTCAACTTTTCACTGTTTTTTAAGCTATTATATTCCATAATTAGTTCACCAGTATTGAAAAACAATTATTACCTTTTATGGTATAGTTCAAAATTGAATGTAGGTATTTAAACATACCCCCTGTTTGAATTGTCTTATCTTTAAATGGCTTTTCACAGGGGTAACACTGATAAGACATTGAACTTTTAAGGGGTTTCTCACTCAAAATTATGATTCGTTGCTACAATTGGGTAAGGTTTATGTTATATGTGTGTCAATAACATTTATTTTGTAAATCATAACGGCATAGAGAAAGTCAATTTCTTCAAGAAGGTCCAATAATGATTCTTAGAAACCTGAAGAGAGGCGAAACAGAAATTTAGTGGGAAAAATAAGCACAAGTCCTAAATACGTGATTGACATAACCGTAACAGATACGCTCTCTTTGGGGGAGTTTTTTTGGAGGGGGGGTTAATTTGAAAAAAATAGAAAGATGTATTTGTAACTTACGAATGGGTGATCAGATCTTAATGAAGTTTGATATTTAGAAGGATCTTGTGCTTCAGAGCTCTTATTTTAAATCCCAACCAGATCCAGTGACATTGAGGGGAGTTGGATGGGGAAACCGGAAATCTTGGAAGACATGAAAATTGAGGTATCTTTATCTTGCAAATGGGTGGTTGGATCTTAATGAAACTTGATATATAGAAAGATCTTATGTCTGAGATGCTTAATATAGATGCTTTTACAGAAATTACTCTGTATATGAAAGGGGTTTTTCCTCCTCAACTCCCCGCTTTTTACGCTAAAGTTTGACACTTTCTGTTAACTTTACTTTTTAAAACAGTAAAAAACTGTAGTGTAAAGAGCGGGGTTTTGAGTAGGAAAAGGCCCTGTCATATACGGAGTAATTTCTGTTCATTTTAAGTTTTAATGCTGCTCCTTACTTTCAGTTAAAAACAATTGTTTTCTTTTATTTAATTTATACCATAGTTTTATAAATATATATTTAAAATTATCAAAATAAACCAAAAATAAGCCCTTAATAAACATTAATTACAACACAACTATCCAGAAAATAAGTTTTACAAAGGAAAGTAAAGAACCATATTAAACTTAAGGCAAGCTTCAACCGTTTCTATAATATTTAAAGCTCAATGTTTTGTGAGAAACCAGGAAAGGAAAGTATATAATTAATGAAAAAAATCAAATGGTTGAGAAAATGAGAATTTTGTCAGCCAGTAGCAAAATATGAAGACGAAAATCAAGCAAATATTTCGACAAGGACCTCTGAATAATGGAAGTGTTTTCAAACAAAATAAAGTGGTGAGGGTTATTGTGCACGTGTTGGGCCAAGGCAGAATCAAAATTCTCGGGCCTTTGGTGCAAACTATGACTTCGTTGATTGAATATTTGTGTTTCAACAATCCCTTCTCCCAATTAATGACGTTTTACCAATATAGAAGATTTAGAAATGTTTCACACCCCTTAAGATTTGAAAACTGGTATTTTTCACATTTCTAAATCTCTTCCATAGGGTGGTATCCAGGAAATTTCCAAGGGGGAAGGGTATTAAAGATTTTTTGAGGAATCTTTATCAAACAAAAACTATGAAACGCATGAAAGACTTGTTTATATTCGTTTCGTTACGTTTTTACGAGTCGAAGAAAGGTTTCGGACGGGGGATACATACCCTTTAGCCCTCCTGGATACGGCTTGTTTTTTCCTAGCCTATTTGAATTTAAGGGGAAAAAATTGTATTAATTTTCTCACAACCTCCCACATATTTACATTCTCGTTAAAACAAACAGTCTTCGCAATATTTGAACTCCACATTAATTACTCGTTTAAATACCGGATGACACATGGAAAAGTAATTACGAGTGACATAACAATTCCCCCGGAAGCCGGAAAAGCTTTCCGGGATCTGAAAGGAGCTTTTGATGAAGTTATAAGGTATTTTAGCATTCTTATTTTTAATATATTTGTGAGAAATTTTTGAAAAATCTAACGTTACTTCTTTGTTTTCACTTGAATAATCCGTTTTTATGAAACTTGATATTAACCAAGTGACATATAGCGATCACAAATTCTGTTGTTTCGTCGATCGTGCTCAATAATGATTCTTACAAACCTGAAGAAAGGCGAAACAGAAATCTGAGACCAGTGGTGTCAATTACGGGAGGGACAAGGGAGCCACCCCATACTCCCCCTGTAGATTTTTTATGTATTTTCATTGAAAATGCCTTTATTTGTGTTTTCTTTGAAAAAGAACGACAAATTCCCCCCCCCCCTGTATATTTTCAAAACACATTTTACACCTCCTAAATTGTGTTATTTGACACTGTCTTAGATGGGATCTCTCAACTCAACAAACACAAAGAAGACTTATGAACAACTATGCAGCATCTGCATCTATTGCATAATGCAGAAGTTAGAAACTACCCAGATTAATAAGGTCGACGTAGGCTGGCTGATTCACAAGTATTAATTATTTCAAGATGTATTGTCTCTTCAAGACAACTTGGAAGACTATTGATTTTTTTCATTGCCTTTGTCTCCCTCCCTTTATTCATTGACTACCCCGATGTTACCCCATATTTTGTTTATTATTACCCCGAAATTATGGGGGATAAATAGATAACGACCATATCAATGTCTATCTCATCGTCTATTATTTTGTCTACCATCGCTATAGTTTCTTTGATAGAAGCACATTTCTTGGAATCCATCTGCGAAACAGAAGTTATCGCCTGCTACAAAGCACGTGGAAAATTTTTAGGTCTGCGAAACTCCCCAATATACCAGTTGGGAACACGAAAACGTTATGTACACCTCCTTTCTCCTGTCATTACGCTCGAATCAATTGGCGCCCTTGGTCAAGTGCCGCCCCCCAAGATTTTTCTCTAGATCCACCCCTGTGCAGGACCTATTAGATATATCACTGCTTTTGCTATAGCCACTACTTCTGCTTGAAACAATTAGTCTAAATAAGCTAACTATATCCTTATAGGAAATTGCAAAAGCAGCTTCCACTTTATTATCTACTTTGGATGCATCTATGGATCTATCTACACTGTCCAAATAATACCATTCGTTTGTCATCTTAAATTACTGATCATAATCTAAATTATCCCACTTTTCAAATTCAGTATTGCAATGGTAAAGAATGGATTCCCAATGAGCAATAGGTAGCCTACATATTAGGTATCCTTAGCATTGTTGTCAACTGGCATTCCATTTGAAGCTGTTCCGTTATCTTCTTCATCCTCACTATACCTTTTTTTATTTCCTTTCAAACTCTTATCTTCCCTCTTTAAGCGTTTCTGATTTAACTGGATTCGACAGGTCACCTTTGCATGTGTTTAGTAAAAACTTTAATGATGCTATGTCTCCCCCGCTGCCTAGCTTTCTAATTCCACTTTCTGTTTCAAAAAAAAATCTGCAGAGTTGTTTTTCTAGTTCCAAAAGCTGTCTTTTAAGCAGTATATTGAATGGTTTCTAGCTCCTCTAACGGTGACTTAAACGCCGCCTTATAGATTGTTCCTCCGTATTCCAATTTTATACTTATATATTTTGCGTAAAATTCCATCAAACAATTTGTTCACCATTTAAAAAAAGGAAAAGACAAGAGTACTTTTTTCATCACCTGATTACAATTGCTTTTGTTTTCTGGACCAAAAACTTCACACAATTTTCATTGGTCCATGTTTCAAATAACTTTATTTTCATCTGGACCGCTTGTTGCCCCTCCTCAGAGCTATCACATACTATCCAAATTCCACGATCATCACCAACAATTCCAGTTCTGAACTATTCGGTATCCACCCGTAGGCCTATATCAAATTCGCTTATATTTTGATATTCTGGCATCAATAGAGAACCTCGTAGAACGCCATGTTTCCTCAATACCTTTCTTTACGAATATGCTTTATCTACTTTAATCTTTTCTTCCTCCCTTATATCATTTTGAGCCATTCTAAATAAAAAGATTCCAAAATTTTCAAATGTTGAAGGCATAAATTAAGTATTTTGGGTTTTATGATTTCCGCGGAATATGTTTTGTTCAATTGGATGGGGTATAGACAGAGGCAATTGTACAAACAGAGAGAAAACTTTTGTAAATAAGTTATGAAGGGAACTTATAGCACTCAGAAGAGGCCTAAATTTCATTATCTCTGACTGGTTTATGGCTTATTTGAAATACACAAAGGAAAAGTTTTGCCGCTTTGAATTGTTATAAAATATTTCTTCGACCGCTTTACCCTTTTGGGGTAGTTCGAAAAATAAACTTAATGAGAACAATTGATCTTAGAAAAAATTGATCTTACCGTTTCTTAGGTTCAAGATTTGTCATTTTTAATAATTTGAAAAAAAAAAAAAACACTTCATGAGTAAGTACAAAGGGCCATAAGAACCATCATAGGGAAGAAATTACTAAGGAAAAGATTATTTTTCCCCTAACTAAACAGATTTTTCTTATAAACGCCGTTCCTGTGAGCTTATCAAAACATTTTTTCTAAATAAAATACAAAAATAACCATTTTATAAAATGAGGGATTAAGATTTAGATATTCAAATACGTCTACAGGGTGACTTCAGTCCTCTAGACCACCAAAAATTACGCTGATTTTCAATCCGGTTTTAATTAATCTTATGATCAATAAACCAATACACTAGTTCAAAAATTTTTATCAAAGGACTATTGTTCATATCTGCAGAAAAACAATAAATATTGCTGAATATTATAATTTTGGCGTCATTCCAAGCTTCGACATTCCACAGTTTTTGCTCTTAAATAGAAAAGCTGAAAAATATACACGATTTTCGTTCCGAATAATAAAACCCTATTTCAATGAAAAACAAGCTGGAAGACTAAAATACTTTTTTCAACAAAAGAAATATTTCAAAGAAAAGTAGACCCATCTTAAAACCTAAAATGAGCTAAAAAAAAGTCACATGATACATCAAACATAAAACGAATGTAAATTGCTATAACTGAATTAAGAGACGCTTTAAACAAGCAGGAGTGAAAATGATCAATCACTTCAATCATTACTATTGCAAATACTGATATTTATAAATACCCAGAATCAAGAACGAAAAAAAACTAAATGAAATTAAAAGCAAACTAGTCAGAAGATCACTATAAAAGTAATATTTTTGCTACTGATGGTACTAGACAGTATTATTTGTCATGGCTGAAGTGCGGTGTTATTTTCTCCTGGTTTAGTGTAAAATTTAAATCTAGTCAGATGCAAAAATACCCACCACTAGACAATTATTGCTTATGTTATCCCAAAGCAATTGCCAGCTAAAGTGTCAGCGGTACAAAGGACCTGTTGTCTTTTGTTTGATTTAAGAGGCTCTTTGATGGATATGAAAATCAAAATAATGAAAGGATGAATTGATGAAAGAAAATTGTTCAATTGATTACTATACAATCATTTTTTTTCAATTCTTAAGACGAAACATTTTTTACAGAGCCTGACATTGGAACTTCGCCAAGTTACAACCACTGTATAGACGGATGGAGCCTAGTTTGCAGCAGCGAAAGTGACTGTAGCTGTTTTCGATACTTAGTTAGTTATTCACCTTTTGATGTTGCTGTAGAATTTTGTGATGCTCTCGGGGGAATCCTCCCATCCTTCCATTCAGAAGACAAAAACAATTTTATCTATGTGTTTCAAGACGACTTAAGCCGTGGTGCTTGGATTGGCCTTAAGAGGAAAAACATCACGTTTGAATGGATGGACGGAAGCATGTTAGACTTCACAAGCTGGAATGATGGCTCACCTTCATACAACACCCCTAACAAGGATTGTGTTCATTTTGTTGGGTTTGAAGATGAAGGATTTACAACACAATTCAGATGGCAAGACAGTCCATGTTCTGAGCTGCGTCCAATATTATGCGAGATGCCAATTTTAATGGCATCATTACACAATCACTAACCTTCACAAAAATTCAAGATAGAACAGACACTCTTGAAAAAAACTGCAACCTCTATGGATTTTATTTCTGAACATTTCCATAAGATTATACCATAAAAATGAAAAGAATAAAACTATGTTGTTAAGTTCAGTACTTTCAGTGTGTTTATCAGAATATTGTTCAGTTTCAAGCAAATATCGGTATTGCAAATTATGAATAAATTTGGTTTAATTTAAAATCCCTGATCTCTGAACATCTTTCCACCTAGACTTAAATATGTTATATTAAATTTATTCTCCTTTTCTAGTTTAGTCTTATAATACAAGTCAAGTAAAAGCGAATGAACTACAACTTACAACCCAGCAACCCACATTGAAATCCACAAGAGCAAAATAGGGTTTTACGGTAAATTGCCCGTATCAATTTTCTAATTTCTTTGGCGTTTAAAATCGTTTCAAATTCACTTTTTGCATACTCATATGGATTTTATTTTTGCAATTTATCATTTTTCCTTTTTATTGAGACTAATTTCCAGTATAAGATATGAAAAAATTTCAGAAAAATGATTTTCGAATAATTAAAAATAGATAACGTACTTAGACCCAACTCTACTTGAGATTCCCAAGGCGGATAGTGATTATTTCAAATTCCATTGGGAGAGATTCCTAAGGTGGATAGAGTCAGTATTTTCAAATTCCATTTGGGGAGAAGGGAATGTTTGAGTTTAATTAGACTTATACCAGGACATTAAACATAACATGAAGTAATAATCAAGCTGTTTATGTCAAGATTTCACCAAGGTATTTTAACATTATTTCAGAGTAATTGCCTGTTTTCTAGGGGTCAATGATCGTGATCTCAGCCTTGAATTGTCTTTGAAATTAGAAAAGAAAAATGCTTAGACTCTACGGTGCATTCCCAGCATCAAGGAGAACTAAATACAGCTAGGCTATAGTTTAAATTTCAAAAATTCAAGTATGTGAAAATTCTAACTAGTACCTCTTTTAACTTAACTTCGAGATTTTTCAAGTAGTTCCAAAGGATATTACTGTCTATAAGAGGTAACAATTGAATAAAAAAAAATGAACATATGATACACCTGATTTCAGACTATCGATAAGAAAGCTGTAGCTTTGTTTCAAAGCTAAAGAATCAAATTACTTTCTTTTGATTCTCCTTTGTGACCTAACTTTTAGTTATTAAACCACACCATGAATATTAAAGAATAGCGAAAATATCTTTACTAATAAAGATTTTTGGGACACATCAGTTACACACCTTTCTTTTTTACTCCGCCTCCCTTGATATTTATGCTATGATAGCAACTGAAAGTACTGCTAGGACACAAAGGTAAACTTCCGTTTTTCACACGATGTTATGTGTCCGGCTTTTAAGCCAAATTATCACAACTTTTTAATATTTATGCTGTGTCTCCAATTCTTGACCATAACTAAATCATACAAACCATTATTTTTAGACAAGAACAGTTAAAAATAGTCAAGGGAAACAAAAAAACTGGCAAGGACAACTCAAATCAAAAAACGAAAAGTAAAACTGAACGTGGAATAGTGTCATCCACAATCATTGTATCTAAAAGAAATATTATTTTGAAACGGTTATCTGATTTAATTCACAAGTGAAGTCATAGAAAATAGATATATTAAAAATAATAATACAATAAGTGCGGTTTCTCACTCTTCTGAATTAAATTTGGCAAAAAGTTATATTTCTTTGCTGTATGTACCTGGTCTAGGTGAAAAACTGAAACGGGTTTTACGCAAATACAATATTGATACATGCTTTCAGTCAATTAGACCATTAAGTAGTTTTTAAACATATGGAACGATTTGAATAGTGGTAATTTGGGTAGTAGTGCATATAGCATTCTTTGCTCGTGTTGAAAGTTTTACATTGGCAAAATCACCAACAGTTAGTTGAGCAATCTATGGAGCATCTTATCTCAATAAATAAAGCTCTAAAATTTAACAAACCTCCTAAAATTTCTTTTTTCAACACCGACAGAAAAAAACTTTCTATCACCCTGAGTATTGTGTACATTTCAACGATGACATGGCCAATGCTAACGATAGAGGATTTATACACTGGGTTAGGGAGGCAATTGAAATAAAGAAAAAAATATACTCCTGCTAATGTTTCAGTAATTAGAGATACAGGCAATTTAAATACTGACCCGATATATGGTATTGTCCTTGCAAGTTAACTAATAGCTAATGAGGGTAATAAAATTTACAAAATCACCTGAGGACTAGATTAGATACAAGACCTTGAAGAGTCGCTGTTATAGTAACAAACGATATGATTATTTCGTAGCTTAATGGATAATCCTGTGTTCATTTTATTTTGCCCAGTCGCTTTAATTTTTTCATTGAGAAAAATCTATTAAGCTTTTCTGGCGCTTAATCACAGTAGCAACAATTTGTTGTTTTACTTCTTGATTTTGGATTTTATTTGATTATAGTTTACTTTAGTTCTCGGTTTTTGCTTTCTTAGCATAGAAGACGCCTTTTTGCATATAAACGTTACTTTAGTTTTGTCTTTTCCTTCTACTGGCCGTAGTCCTGTGTGGAAATCAGTACCTCATAAATTCACACTATACGAGCATGTGAAGTGTCATGCAGAATCCCCTGGGAACAAGCAAAAGGAGCAAGTATATAGCTCGAGAAAATTAATTTTTTCAACTTGACTCTGCAAGAGTGAATTTTTGAGCTGTAATGTTACAATATATTTCTTTTTTCTGTTTTTTGTTTTAATTATTTGATACATCCAAGTTAACTGCTCAATTAAAGTGTGAGAAACACTGTCAAGGAAACTTGACTGAAGAACTTGAACAGAAACTTAAAAGAAATAAGAAATACGCGTACAGAGTTTTCAAACAAGAAAAACTTTAACCTAAACTTAGAAACAAGAAACAAGTTTGACAAAATTTCATTTGACAAAAAGATCATTGGTTATCAACAGTTTATCAGTGCCACTCACAGTAATTACTTTTACGGAGAAACAAGTCTGAAACTACTCCTGAACCTGAGTATTCAGCCTATTGACTTCGATATTAATATCCTGTTCACAGCAATTGTCCTCAAACTGATAATTACCGATCCAGCGAGCAAATTTAGATATCGAGTCCTCATTAAGTGGTCACACTGTATATTTGACTCGTTTTGGCTTCGGAATTGCCGCACTAGCTTCCCAGAAGATGTAAAGTGATCAGAATTCAGAAGGGGTCCTAGGGATCTCGGTGCGTAATAAAAGTCTGTCAAGTTATGAGCTCTGCTCTCTGTTGGGGCATAATATTGTTTTTGTATATTTTTAATTTGAATTAATAATAAAAAGAGGTTAGTAAAAATCAAGTCAAGTGTGCTGTCACTTTGATGGGTAGGTATCGTAACAGCTTGCCGCAAATCTAAAATATTTGAAACCCATTGCCTATTAGTTTTTAGTGCTTTTAGGATAATTGACAGAAGCAACAATTAAACATGAAAATCTTTTTAATAAGCGTGCAGGTTTGCATTCGGTCCATAATATTTCGTGGTCGGAGTCAATAGGCTCAATTAACAGCTTTGAGGGTAGGTCACTACGAACATAAAGTCCAACACCTCCTCCTCGACGATTCAAGCCACGATTGCGACGCGTATTAAAGTAGCTTGCGTAACCTTTGATGCGCGTCGATTCATCAGAAATGTCTCAACATTCGCTTTGTATAATTATTGAGGCGTTGTTCTGCCTGGCAATAACTTCAAGTGCATCAGTTTTGTTGTTCAAAGATCTAGCGTTACACACACGTATATTTGGCAACTTACATTTATCTGAAGGACGTTCGGGATTAAGAACGGGCGGGCTATCCTGGATGGGGCATACGGAGGTTTCGTCAAATCTCTTCAGACTCGGAAAAAATCTAAGAATCTTTAGTCAAAGAAATCCAACCAGGCTTCAGACAGGGGCCATGTTTATATCGGTGGCTGGCGTTTACACCATACCCTCCACGATAAACCCCCTGGATATGCGGAAAATACCCCCTATAAAATACCCCTCCGTGGAAAACAACCCCCAAAAATACCCTTGCCCAGAAGAAAACACCCCCACGGAAAATACCCCCATGGAACATACCAACCCGTGAAAAATACCCTGATGGCGGAAAATAGCTCCATGGTAAATATCTACCGGGAAAATACCCTCTTTTCTCCTTAGCAAATAAGGTTTTCTAAATTTGAGAATTTTATTTGAGTTTTTTTTTAATTTCCGTGGAGGGGTGGAATTTTGGTGTTTCTGTATTATGCACCACTGATTCAAGTTTACGCTGGGTAAAACTCTAGAACAAGCCGTTCTTTTTGTCAGCTTATTCGTTATTTAGGAACAAATTTTGTGCTACAGAATTGTAAATTAGGGGGAGGGTAAAAAGAGCGTATTTGCATTCAAAATGTGTTAGGTACAATTATTCTACATATATGAAGAAAGATTTGTTATCTTACTTCAAACGGTCCAGATACTTTAACCACCCCCCCCCCCCTTATGTATAGATATATAGCCTAAATTACACATAATATTGCCAACTGAGAATTGAAAAAATTGCCAACTGAAAATGGTTCATGAATGGCAACTCTTATTTTGATTCGTCTTAAAAGTATAAGTTTATTGTGAAAAGAAATTTACAGCTATTTCGAAAAAAGCCTGTAATTACTCAACAACGGCGTCACATGAAAATGAAAAGTTTACCGTTGGAATCAGCATAGTAGAAAATCTACTGATGGAAATTATAGTCCCCCCTCCCTTAACAACAAGGAAAATTATTTTTTAAAATACAATTTTTTCATTTTTTTTATTTACTTTTTATACTATTTGATAGACATAATAAAACTATTTGTAATGTATATAGAGAGAACATAGCACTAAAAACCTATTTGAATTTTTTTGTGACATTTTTCTAGTTGTCAGGTTACTTTCAAACTTTTTATGTTTATTGCTATTCCATACCTGTACGTCTAAAGTATTTTGGTGTTTATCAGGGGAGATGATTAGTAAAATAGTTTAGATATACCAACATTTTCCTTTGGTTTTGAAAATATTTAGAATTTCTTTAAAAAAAATTAGTAACTCTATCCTAGCTGTATAGGTAGACCAGCTCCATAAATCGTGTACATAATTTTGTGTAAAATTAATTTCTAGGCATTATTTGAAAAACGGTTAAAAATTAACCAAAAACAGTTTTGGTACTTCTTTGTTATATAGATCTCACGCGGTAATTGAGGTTATATTAATCATAATGAAATATCCCTAAGTAAGCTAAAAATTCCACCGAGCCGAAGCTAATCATCTGGTATAAAGGGCATGAAAACCAGTATTGTTACATTTCCACGATGCAATTTCTTGCGTGTGTTTTATATAACCGGGATGTACCATTGTTTTTTTTTTATCTGAAAGTGAGAAGCAATATTAAAACTTAAACGAGCAGAAATTAATCCGTATATGAAGGGGCTGCTCCCCCCACCCCGAAAAACAAAAAAATCAATAATTTGTTGCTTCTATAATAAATTTAAATTAAAAATCTGTAAATATCAGTTTAAAAAAAAAATAGGAAAAGAAAGAGGGAAGTTAAAACTTGGAACTAAATTTTTTTTTTGCTATCTAAATAAACAGTCTATTTAATATGTTAGATAAATTTCTAACATTTTTGTAATTATTTCTAATTTAAGTTAAATTTAAAGTTAAATTAGAAATTTAAATTTCTTTTATTATAAATTTCCCTTTGTTTGTAGGACTATAGAAAACTAGTGCTTTTCTGGAAACATAAAACAATATAGGATTTTTGGTTCAGATAAAGCAAACCAATTAAGGACACTTTTTATTGAAAATAGAGCATTTTAGGATTGTTGCTTGATTTTTCTTATCGTTTGATTCGGTAACATTTGAAGTTCTCTTAAATTAACCTAAAATTCCCTGATGTATAGAGAGAAATTCAGGGATATCCTGAATTCATATTATGGCTTATTTGGTCTTCTTTTTGAGCAATACTAAAGCTCATTTCCTACAATTTAAGATTGTTTGTCACTCACTATTGGTATTATAACTGGTGCGACCAAATTGTTACCTGATGAGTCAATCCAATATTCCTGTATGCTGTTCAATGACTTTGCCGGTATTAAAAAAGTATTTCTTTTATGCTTGGGTTTTGAAGATGATTTTAATTTTATAATGAAAGTTACTGATATCACAGCTGTTGCAAGACTATGAAAAGCTCTATAGATTAGTTTGTTTTATCCAGGCTACGTATTCATTTTAACTAATAGATCAACATTCTTGTTTTAACTAATAGATCAACTCATTACTATTCATTTTAACTAATAGATCAACATTGTTGTTTTTTATGGTACTTGGTATTAACCAAGTGACACATAGCAATCAAAAATTCTGTCGGTCTGTCGGTCTGTCTGTCCCGGTTTTGCTACTTTAGGCACTTCCAGGTAAGCTAAGACGATGAAATTTGGCGGGCGTATCAGGGACCGAACCAAATTAATTAGAAACAGTCTTTTTCGAAATTTAACCATCTGGAGGGGGGTGGGGGTCGGTTAATATAGAAAAAATGACAAAAAAGGGCATGAAAATATAAGTCACTGTATTTATTAGCTTTAAATGTTTTGTTTTAAATTTTGATCCTTTTAAAATCTAAGACCATGAAGACAGCTCAATTAAAGTTTCTGAACTTATAGAAACAAACCTGGTTGCATTGATTCTTTACATCTTATTTTATTTTGAATTTTAAACAACAAATACGACCTGTTTGAAACAGTTTTAACCAAAATATATTTATACAAATGCACAGTTAAAATGATGTAGCACAATAAAATTAATATAATGGAAGGGTCGATCAATAGTCATCTATGCTCAAGGTTGTAACATGATGAAGGTCAAGACGGCTATAGCTCAAAAGAAGGCCACAATTAGACAATTTTCCAATCAATGTATTTGATTAATATCCTACCTACCCATCATTCCAAGCATTTTCTGTGGGAATACTATTCAACTTTATATAAATTTGCATGACTAATTATATTTTGTAATTAACATATAACATAAATTTCTTAGTTCTACTCAGCAGTTTTGTTTGGCATTTCAATCTCTTTTCATTTTATTTTCTTGTTTTAAGGGTCTATTGACCATTAGTCCTTATCCTGTAATTGCTGTTTGTTTGAAGTTTGTTTTTTGTAAATTAATGTTCGTTATGAGTTTCATTTATTCATTGACGGTTGTTTCTGTTCGATTTTAGCTTGAATGATTTGTATTTACTCCTGATCTTCTTTGTTCAAGCGTAGCTCTTTACTTTTCATTGAGTAGTTTTTTTTGTGTGGAAGGTCCTAAGGAAGTTATATTTAAGCAGAAGAGAAGGCTTAGAAGGCAAAGGCCACTAAGTATTTTAAGCACAAAAAAATTGCGAGATTTGCTAATAATTTGAAGGACAAACATTTTATAACTGTTTTAAAAGATAATTTCCAGTGCACTAATGCTGGATTATAAATTCAAATGTATATTTTAAGTTCGTTTTAGTTTTAGTTTTAGATAAAAGTTTCAACTAGGCCGTTGAATGGTATTGCATGAGGAATGATACAGTTAAATATTTAAGTTTTTATATCAATAGGTATATATATATATATATATATATATATATATATATATATATATATATATATATATATATATATATATATATATATATATGTGTATAGGTGTTAATTGAATGTTTATTCCATATTTCGGTCCTGTGTGACAGCAAATTATTCTATAGACAGACAGGAAATCCTTGTCTTAAGATTATATGCTGGATCCACAGCACAAAACCGTAGGATCGACAGGAACATCTAAAGTATCCTTGAGATCTGCTATATTTTCAAAACCTAGCTCCTTTCCAAGATGACAAAAACAGTTTTCAGTTGTAACGCTTTACTTTTCTTTAGATTTGTAACCTTTAAGTTTTGAGCATACAGTTTTTTTTGTGTTTTAAGTAACTTTTTTTCTTCCTAAATTTGAAAAACTAGCTCCTTTAAATGTCTGATTTGCCACTATTATTTTATTCTGTCCTATTACATGGATTTAGATGACGGTGAATCTTTTTTTGAAGGACTTGACAAGGAAACTCTTAGAGATGACTTCCCCAGGAAGATCTTTCCAATTCGAATTGGAAAGTTAAGTAAAATGGCTTTTCAAGTTCTCTATTCTTGTCGTGTTGACGAAAATATCGAAAATATCAAGCAGTGTTGATTGCTTGTGATTTTGTTATTCGTTTTTTTTGCATATATTTTTTGTGTTTGATTTTTATTTTCCGATGCTAACACCAATATTTACTATTTTTCGTTTTAATGGGTCTACTAAGTTTGCAGCTTAAACGATATGAAAAGGACCCATTTGATATTGACAAATATTTATTATCTGAGCTTGTGGCAGAGCAGTCTACTTTAAGTTTTTGGCCAGGTCGTGCTGGAACCGATGGCCTACTACGAACTACTTCCGAGCATTTTTCCAGTACTTGTAGTTTTGTTAAATCTGTCAATGGCAGAGGGTCAGTTTCCCCATTCGCTGAAAATGGCCAAAGTCATCCTGCTTCCAAAGTCTGGGACTATAAGTGCCCTTTCAAATTGGAGACCTATATCAATACTACCCATCATTTCAAAGCTATATGAAAATATAATGCACAAAAGACTATATGAGCATCTAACAAATTTTGGATTTCTGTCAGAAATTCATTTTGGTTTTAGAAAAAAAAAATTGAACTGTGCTTGCAACCTTAAACTCAATTGATAAGGTAAATGGTGCTCTAGAAAAAAAAATTATTTTTACATGACAAATTTCATTGATTTTAAGATAGCTTTTGATACGGTTGATTTTAGAATTTTGTTGGATAAATTGTTGAAGTTAGGTATTAGGAGTAAGTGTTTGAGTTGGTTTGAGTCATATTTGCAAGGTAGAAGTGTAAAAGCTGCAATAAATAATAAAGTTTCACAGGCTTACCCATTTAATTGCGGAGTGCCACAAGGTTCTGTCTTAAGTACTCTTTTATTTTTAGTTTATGTAGATAGTATGAAATTTCTTATCCATGGTTACTTCACGTCTTTTCCGACGACGCAGCTATAACTGTTATTGCCAAATCGTTGCCGGACTTGATATACCGAGCAAACAGTGCTTTAAAGGGACTTCATACGTTTGTTATACTCAGTAAACCTGCTGTTAACGCTTCAAAAACAAATTACATGGTTTTTAGAAGGACTGGTAAGCCCCAAGATTTACCTTCAGATATTATGTTCAATGGTATTTCTTTGAAACAAGTCCGAGAAACGCGTTATCTCGGGTTTCTTCTTGACTACAAACTCAGTTGGAAGGCACACAGTGACCTAGTTTCGAGTTGGAATGCTGCGGCGTTTATAAAATGTGCTTCCTTTGAAAGCTTTAATGTCACTGTGCCATACTCTAATAAAATCATATATAAATTATGTAATGCTAGTATGCTATTATGCTAAAAAATTATGTATGCTAGTAACTTTCAGTGTAATTATAGGAGAGTTCAAGTGCATTAGAATAAGGCAATTAGGATTCTAGGAAATTATGATCGTGGAAGCGCTAGCACTATGTCTATATATAAGAAGTTTGATATTTTGGATGTTGGAAAAATCAGAGACATGCAGATTGGTATTTTAGTATATCAGTGTCTACATAATCAGCATCATCAGCAAACAAGGGTGTAGTGATCCTGGTTCCCAAAGGTGTGGGATCCACTACGTCCCCTATTCTAGAAGTAGCTGCAACAGCATTTGGCAGATCATTGATAAAAATAAAAAAAAGAGTAGGACCTAACACAGAACCCTGGGGGATACCAAATATAACAAGACTCTTACTTGAAGAAAATCCAATAATAGAAACATAATACTGTTTTGGAGATAATCACAAACCAAATCTAAAGTAGCCCCTCCTTAGTCCATAAAATTCACATTTTCGAAGTAGTAAATGGTGGTCAACAGTGGCAAATGCCTTAACCAAATCAAGAAACAGACCAGCTACTCTAAGCTTATTATCAAGAGCTCTATTGATTACCGAAGTTATATACGATAATGCCATCTCTGTGGTTCTTTCCTGCTTGAAGCCAAATTGAAATGGATTTAACAGATTATGCAGTTCCAAATGATCATAAACTCTAGTGTTAATACACTTTTCTAGCACACAAGAAATAACAGGTATGACTGAGATAGGCCGATAATTTCCAAGATCATTCTTATTACCGCCTTCAAAAGCAGGGGTTATCTTCGCAATTTTCAAAAGATCAGGAAACGTTCCCCGTTTCAAGCACAAATTAATGAGAGAAGTAAGAATATCAGCAGCATAAGGAAACGCTATTTTCAACACCAGAAGATTGAGTGAATCACTACCTGCCGATGTGTTTTTCATCCCAAAGATAATTTTCTCTACTTCATCACGAGAGAAGGGTCTCATATTACATAGAAATATCAATTGGAGTCTTCATAAAAAACTCCAAGGGAGGATCATCATCAGAAGATACTATACGGGAAGATAAATCTACGCCAATATTAGCAAAATGTTTGGAAACAGCATTACATATCTGTTCGGGTCTTTTCGTTGGTGAGCCATTCTGCATTACTACTTCATCGGGAATAATAGAGTTCTCTGTCCATATTACACTTTTAATTATTTTCCATGTTTTTGCAGGGTTACCACAAGTCTCAGTGAATTTAGTTATGAAATATTTTTTTTTTTACATTTATCAGTAATTTGTTCAGGGCATTTCTATAATTTTAAGCAAATTGGATCATTTCCATTATTTATGGAATTCTTATAAAGTTTATCTCTTTTATTAATACAGCACAACAAGCTAGGTGACATCCATGGTTTCTTAGGATTATTTTTCCTTGATGGCGAACGAACCATTATACATGTTTTTGTCACTAACAAAATTAGTTTATCGTAAAATCTTTGAAAACTCGTATTTATATCATCCGTAAGGTCTATTAAATTATTCCAATCAATATCTGCAATTGCCTGCTTAAATTTTTGAAGGTTACTCTGGCTAAACACATGCATTGGACTCTTAGGAATTACTGGTGCTGGCTTTTGGGGAATACAGAGATCAAATCTTGTTGAAATCCCAAAATGATCGGATACATCTGTAATGATAACTCTTGGAGCTAAAAAATAAAAAAAATTTAAAAAAATATTGTCAATTAGCTTTGATGATGAGGTGGTTACTCGTGTGCATATATTTATAGTTGGAAACAAACCATAGGACATACAAAGCTGCAAAAAATCCATAGAGACACTCGCATCAAGCTCATTAAGGTCAATATTAAAATCCCCGAGCATCATAAATAGATGTGAACTAGTTACTAGTTTCTCCAGCTGCTTATCCAAAAGATCCATAAAGATTGGTATGAAGCCAGATAGCGGCCTATACAATATAATAACAAATGCATCTTTAAGTTTCAGCTTAAGCTGAAGAATAAATGGTTCAAAAACCATTTCCTGGTATACTACTAAGTCATTTCGTACCAAAACCTCAATATCACTTCGAATATATGCACCGTTTCCTCCATGTTGCCTAGACTGCCGATTCCTAGTGTAGAATTTATATCCTGGTATATTTAAAAGAGCAAAGCTGTGGTCATTCAGCCAGGTTTCAGTAAGACTGATAACCTGAAAAACCGAAAGATCACATACTTCATTTAAAAAATTGAACGAAGAATTTAGCGCTTGGCAATTAAAATGAAAAATATTGAGGCCTTTCGCATCTCCATACTTAGATTGGATTCCACCTTTAAACAAATATTTGGAACTAATAGATCTATAATGCCCTGCTATCACAATGTCATAACTCCGATGCAATGTCTTCAAATTCAGAATTTGAATGTCTTCAAATTCTCTATGGTCTCAAACCACCTTATTTAAATTGTCTCTAAAAAGTATATGCATGTAGAAAATTTACTCTATTAGCAGAGATTCTGAAAACTAATTGAAGCTCCAATGAGCACCCTAATCTGTGAAAATATGGCTCCATAAAGAAACAATAGTCTGTTGGTCAGTACATTAGCAATGATGTAGTACAATGCTGTAAACTGTTACTTGCAGACCTGAAATAAAGTCATTTTGAATCAAAACAATTTAAAAGGGAAAAAACATCGTAGGAGCACAAAATTCACGACGTCATGTTTCCTACAAATATCACAGATAGGAAAAAAGTTTTTTATATGCGTTTGAGTTACAGAAGAAAATGAACACAAAAATACCAGTTGATAGATTTTTACGTTCATCCAGCTTGAAGAATGTCTATTTGAAACAGAAGAAAGAAGAAGACACAGAAAGGCAGATGGTAAACATAAGTTTAATTGATTCAGTACGTAAGGGAGACCTAAAAAGAGCAAAGAGCCTAATCACAACTTTTGGGCTGTCTTACTCAAAAGAATGGTCAGATGGATACGCATTACTTCGTGAAGCTTTGATCAACAATCATATAGATAGTGTTAAATTACTTTTACATCACGACTGTAAAGTTAACATTGAATATAGAGTGTCTTGTGATAAACCACTTAATTTGGCATTTGTTTATGGTGAAATAGAAGTTGTTAAGATGATTTTAGATAAAGGTGCTACAATTAATGCAAAAAAAAATACAAAAAGGTGATATAAATCCACTTCATTTAGCAGTTTCTATAGGACACAAACAAATTGTTGATTGCCTTTTGAAGGACGGGGCTGATATTGATGTAAAAAAAAATGATGGTACAAGTCCACTTCATTTAGCAGCTTCTAGAAGACAGACACAAATTGTTGATCGTCTTTTGAAGCACGGGGCTGATATTGATGTAAAAAAAAAAAGATGGTACAAGTCCACTTCATTTAGCAGCTTCTAGAGGACACATACAAAATATTGATTGCCTTTTGAAGCACGGGGCTAATATTGATGTAAAAACAAATGATGGTACAAGTCCACTCCATTTAGCAATTTCTAGAGGGTACACACAAATTGTTGATTGTCTTTTGAAGCACGGGGCTAATATTGATGTAAAAACTAATGATGGTACAAGTCCACTCCATTTAGCCCTTTCTAGAGGGCACACACAAATTGTTGATTGTCTTTTGAACCATGGGGCTGCTATTAATGTAAGAAAAAATAATGGTGCAAGTCCACTTCATGAAGCTGCTTTAACAGGATCCACGCAAATTATGAAATTATTGCTTAAATTTGGTGCGAGAGTTAACTCTAGAGACAAAAATGAAAAAACAGCGCTTCATTACGCTTGTTCAAAAAAGTGTTTAGAAGCTGTTGAAACGCTTCTGGAGTTTGGATCCGACATAAATATTATCAGTCAAAACCGTTTTACAGCTTTTCCTAAGGGTGTTGATTGGTTATTGCCATCTGTTATTTCTAATAATCGTAGATACCATAGATTTATTATTCACCACATAGTTAAAATGAAAGCGGCAAATTTATATGTATGCGAAGAAAATCAGCCGGATCTTCAATATTTGAGAGAGCCTGCCGATGAAAGTGATTTTCAGTTTAAATGCGTGAGAGAGCTAGATAGTATGAGGAGGAAGAAAACTCCTGATTCCAACACATCATTTTATGAACTTTTAGTAAAAGGAGAAAGCTCGTTTGCAAAAATTTTGAGAAATAAAAATGTAATGGAGTTTTTGAAAACAACAAACAATGAAACAGAATTTCCATTATATGCTAGCATACTAAGAAGTCATTTCAGAAAGGGTAGGGAAAGGAATGACTTATTTGAACCCGCCAATAGAAGTTTTAATTATATCTTTAAGAACTTAACTGAGTTACCGTATCTATGTATTGAAAAAATATTTAGCCATCTAAGCGATGAAGACTTGGAAAATTTGAAAGACGTTTTGGAGCCTCGTTTGATTAGTTAAGAAGGAATAGAAAAATGTACAGCTCCTGGCATAAATTTATCGATATACAAATTGAACTATTATTTTAAGAGTTTTGTGGCTATTTTTGAAAAGTATTTCCGTCAAATAAAGGGAACTATGAAATTATAAAAAAAAAAAAAACAATATATAGACCAAATAAATGTAGTTGAAAAAATTTCCTTAATAATCGATATTATGTTTGTTTAATATGGTAATGCAAATTATAGTAAATCTAAATGTCTGTAAAAGAATTTTTCAGATTTGATTGTTTTCTTTTTACCTGGAAGTTAGTTTGATACAAGATTTATGCAAGGGTAACTTCGCCACCATTGTATGATAATAATGTGGTTGCACCCCACAAAAGGCTAGAATTAGTTTTAGAGTTTTGAACCCTTCCATTGTACATTACGCTGATGATATCCTGAGCTTAAGTATAACTGTACCGGTTGAGAATACTTTTTCTTTGCTTAGTTGGGAAGATGCCAAAATTTTAATGGTTCGAAGAGCGAACTCCAAAATTTGCCAAAAGCAAGGTGCCTTTGGCAAATCTGTCAGTGATGTTGGATGCTCCCATTTAGAAAATCAAAGTGATAAGTTATCTGCTTGTATTAAATATCTCGGTCTCCCGATAGGAAATAGTATAAAAACGACAAGGACTCTCCTTATCTCTCATCTAAGCGAGAAACTTAGAAAAGCGTTTTGTATGCTAGTTTGCTGTAAAGCTTACTACAGCAGGTGTATTCTTGCCAGTGTATTTGCAATGCCTCATGTTCTCGCATTGACTCCATTTGGGAATATTTTTATGGCTACTAATAAAAAGACTATTAGATCAGCATATTTTTGTGAAATTTTTCTTTTGCATACCCATCCCTAGGGGCTAGAAACGAAAGACTAATGACAGCCTACGGGTTGACTGAGCTACTATCCGGAGCTGAGCAGCGTTTTAGTTGCTATTTTCTCATGGCTGCCAAATTGAAACATTTTGTGTCAAAATCACACAATTTGATGTTGCGTGACAATGACACATTCATACCAAATGATGACACAATCGACGAAAATGACACATTTTTCAAAAAATGACACATTTAAAAAAAATGACAAATTTTTGCCATCCTAGTCTTGATTTTTTAATGGTAATAAAGTAAAGTAAAATTTCAATTTTATACATCCAGAAAAGCTACAAATTAATGGAAGGGAATAATGCTGCCTAACGGTGGCAGTAGTACACAAACAGTTCAGAATACAGGACAGATGCCATCACCGTATTTAAAATATAAACCACGCGAAAAAAAAATCGCCATAGGTGGAAATTTCAAATCAAAATGCACGCTGAGTATCTGAACTTAATTGGCTTCTTGATTGAGTATTTGATGTAGCCAACTGGTACGTACTTAATAGTAAAAATTAAACAGCATGCAGTTTACCCATACTGTGTGCAAAAGCAGCAACTCCCATTTTTAGGAGTACAGGACGGGTATCCAACCTTGGACAAGATTACAAATTTCCAGACATGTCTTTCCTTCAGAATGGTCCATCTGGCCTAAAAAGACACCAAAAAATATGATAAAAATATTAGATTGAAGCTGGTTGAATGGCTTACAAATTGAGTAAATAAAAAGCTTAGCCAATAAAGCCAATTATGTATAGAGCCGATTACGATTACGACGTCATATGAAAAGTCTATTTTCAATTTGCTGGTGGAATTGATTGTCCCTAAAACTTTTATAAATGTAAATTTGCCTTGTTGGCCACCCAGACACAAATTCATAGTGTGTAACATTAATTTAATCGGATGTTTCTATTTCTTTCATGACATCACAAAAAGGTCATGATCCCAAGATAATAGGACAAGATTAAGTTTACTCCTTTTTGAACTGATTTGGAAAATATTGTATATTCAAAACTCTAAATAAAGATTTGACAGTTAAATATGATACCACTTGTAGCAAAAAAATATGACACATTTTGTGACACATTATGGAGTCTTTTATGCAGTAAATTATGCAAATTATGTAAATTATGTAATTATGTAATTATGTAACTATATATGTAAATTATGCAGTATTTCAGAAAAAGGAGACAAATTTTATGTTTTATGCTAAGTTGAAAAAAAAAACATGTCGTACAAAAAAAAACTGTGTCAAAAACATACACAAAATGAAATCAACCAGCCAGATGACACAAAAAGCACATTTTCAAAAAAAAATATGACACATTCCTTAAAATAAATTTGGCAGCCCTGAATATTCTTGTCTTGATAAGACAAACAGCCTCCAACCTGCTATGTGTTATTTCTAGCTAAGTATGTAAGAGAGCATAGAAAAATTTCTACTGAAAATGTTAAAATCGAAAATAAATATGTTTTAAAGAGCAGATACAGACTTCTGAAGAAAGATAACAGGACAGCAGCAGATCCATGGGAAGCGCTGATCCTTTTCCCCCCAAAGATTTTTCTCATGTCCTCATTTTTTTTAAAATTTTTTACACCCTTTTAATAAACTTGTCCATTTGGTCGATTATTGGTGCCCTTACCAAATCCCCCCCCCCCATCCTGACATTATGCTTTAGATCTGCCTTTACAACAGGACTGTCTAGATGGGAGAGGGAAACTAAGACAAGCTTCGTTTTTTAGTGTGGCTGGGGGAAGAAGAACTGGTTAGAATCTGGTTTGTTTTGGAAAGGGAAGAAGGTTTGGATTTACCCCCCACCCCTCTATAATTCACTTGAACATAGTTATTCTGAGGAAAATCATCTCTTTGCATCTCCATAGACTAGCATTTCTAGTTTTAATTCTACAGGACAGATCAGATTGGTTTTTAACAGGGCTTTGTCTAGAGGAGCTTATCAGGGGCTAGACAATCAATTTTGAGGAGTTAGACCCACAGATAAATACTTCTTACGATAATTAAAAACATTGACTTCAATTTAGTTCTCAAATAAATGTTATCTTCAAAAATTATTAATTATTACAAAGTTTCTAGGTTTAAAAGTGAGAAATTAGAAAATAGGTCACTCATCTCCTCTTTGGTGTATTAGGCCTTATGCAATATTCTTATTTCTTGCAGAATAATTAGTGTTGAATTCATGATAATTTTTTTTCAAATCTTTAAATCTATGTGTACTTTTCTGTATTACAGAAAAGGACTTATCAGTTTACATTTGAAATTTCATCCCTAAGGACACAAAAAACGAGGTTCCTAATTGACCCATTTCAAAAAATTTGCAATTTTCTGAACCAAACAAAATCAACCTGATCTTGAGGCACCATATCTAAGGTAATAAAATGAGAATGAGGCTCCTGTACATGGCAAAAAGTGAATTGTTGTCATCAGGCATATGAGAAATTTTAAATGAGCTAATACTCGCCGAAATTTGGAGCGGAAACACAGTTACTGAGAGCAGAAAAGATTTTGAGCAATTAGATACCGCAGTAGCTCATTAGAAAGTCCTTTATTGTTGATCCAAGAAATGTACATCTTACCATGTTTATAAGTCTTGGGATTCAATTTATTTTGTGGATCCAATACTTTATTGAAACCAGGCTAAATCGTGTCTCTACATTTGACACACTCCCTCTTATCACCTTTCTTATACAGACGTTTAATTAAGGTTTTCCAAAAATCTCTACGTAGCCACTTTTTCAAAGATTGTAATTCAAATTTTTTTATCCTTTTAATACCGTCGCTTATTCTTCCTCACAAAATAAATCTTCCTTCACATCAAAGGTAATAAAAATTTTTGATTTCCCTCCATATCTTTTCCGCCAACTCTATCGCAGTTTAGTGCATATTCAAAGTTTCCTGCTGATCTCTCTTTAACTCCTTCCTTGTAACTAATTGTGGCCCGTTCCTAACTTTAACTGGGATAAGTCCAGATTGATTACCCCCTTTCAATTTATGAAAATGCAAGCACAATATTTTATTATTATGCCGTATAGCTGTAACTTCCTAATCCTCGGCAATTATGTCTATGGTTTCAGTTTCACATCTCCTTAGTTCATATTTTATTGCTTTCTCCAATTTCTTTACATTCCTCTTGTGTTCATTGGATCTACCAATCAGATAGTTCTTGAACAAGCCCCTTCTATCTATTAAATATAAAGCTTTTTCACTAATATTCCTAGCTTAGTTTCTAATTGTCTTCCCTAAAACACCGTCAGCAACTTCCCGAATTAGTTTCGTAGGCTTATTCCATCCATTCTCATTTGTCTGTCTTCCCGCCTGTCCTATGTAAAAATATATCTTTTGTTTCTGATCAATCGACTTATAATATCCACGCTTCCATCAATTTATTGGCTCTTCACATTCCATCAGTGAGGTCTGACTTCAACCCTCGGACAGCTTGCAACGGGATCTGGAACACGCTCCCAGAGTTCGCACAAAGCTGCCACTCGTTTGATATCTTCAAAAATTATGTTAGAGAGAGAAGGCTAGTAAATGATTTATGTTTTTTTTATTCCGGTTTCCCTTGAAGTTGATGTCTCTGGATTGATTTGGATTTTAATTGAATTGGTGAAATCATGTGCTACCCCCGGTCTAGATTGTCATTTTTGGGGATTATTAAGGTGGGCGACTAATTTTTTTTTAGATTTTATTTATATTTTTGTGTGTTGGTATTTTTATCTCCCCTGTTCTTTCCAGGCCATGAAGCCTTATGGGGGGGGATTGCCTTGTATTAATTTTTTGTCTATGAAATGTATTGTTAGATAAAGAACTTATTCTACATTGACAAATTTCAAACTCTTCAGGTTAAGATTCAACTGCTCCTGAAAAGTTTCTCTCGAATTCTAAAACATGAGTCTACCTACGTCATAGTCTCCTGAAAGTTAGTTAGCTTTTAGACATCACCCTTTCCCATTTACTTGGAAAGGGTCTTCTTTTGTTAGTTTCACTATTTGTTTTACGGTTAAATTTTTTTTTTACTCTCCTTTGGAGTCTTATCAGTACGTTTTAATTATGCATCAGTGAAGGTGGTCACGTGGAGTTTTTGCTTAAAATATTTACATGGTTCTTTTCAATTTTTTCACTGGATTTAAATACCATCGTTCTGTAGTCCTTATTAGCCAGGATGCTCTCAGGAAAAAGTTTTGGGTAAACACATCGGTCTTATTATATTTTCGTCAACATGACAAGAAAAGAGAACTTTATTAGCCATTTTACTTAACTTTCCAATTCCACTTGGAAAGATCTTCCTGGGAAAGTCATCTCTAAGAGTTTCCTTGTCTAGTCCTTCAAAAAAAGATTCACCGTCATCTAAATCCATGTAATTGGACAAAATAAAATAATGTTTGCAAATCAGACATTTAAAGGAGCTAGTTTTTCAAATTTAGGAAGAAAAAAAGTTACTTAAAATAAAAAAAAACTGTGTGCTCAAACCTTTAAGTTTACAAATCTAAAGAAAAGGAAAGCGTTACAACTGAAAACCGTTTTTGTCATCTTGGAAAGGAGTTAGGTTTTGAAAATATAGAAGATCTCAAGGATACGTTAGATGTTCCTGTCGATCCTACGGTCTTGTGTTGTGGATCCAGCATATAATCTTAAAACAAGGAGTTCCTGTCGATCCTACGGTTTTGTGTTGTGGATCCAGTATATAATCTTGAAACAAGGACTTTTTATCTGTCTATAGAATAATTTGCTGTCACTCAGAACTGAAATATGGAATATACATTCAATTAACACCTATATATATACCTATTGATATAAAAACTGAAATATTTAACTTTATCATCCCTCATGCAATACCATTCAACGGCCTGGTTGAAATTTTTATCTAAAACTAAAACTGAAACGAACTTCAAATATATATTTGAATTTATATGCTCCAGCATTAGTGCACTGGAAATTATCTTTTAAACAGTTATAAAATCTTTGTCCTTCAAATTATCAGCAATTCTCGCAATTTCTTTGCGCTTAAAATACTTAGCAGCCTTTGCCTTTTAAGCCTTCTCTTCTGATTTCATATAATTTCCTTAGGACCTTCCACAAAAAAACGGCTCAATGAAAAGTAAAGAGCTACGCTTGACCAAAGAAGATCAGAAATAAATACAGATCATTCAAGCTAAAAACGAACAAAAACAACCGTCAATGAATAAATGAAACTCATAACAAACATTAATTTACGAAAAAACAAACTTCAAACAAGCAGTAATTACAATAATTACAGGATAAGGATTAATGGTCAATAGGCCGTTAATACAAGAAAAAAAATGAAAAGAGATTGAAATACCAAACACATTTGCTGAGTAGAACTAAAAAATTTATGTTATATGTTAATTACAAAATGTCATTAGTCAGACAAATTTATATAAAGTTGATTAGTATTCCCACAGAAAATGCTTGGAATGATGGGTAGGTAGGATTTTAATCAAATACATTCATTGGAAAATTGTCTAATTTTGGCCTTTTTTGAGCTATAGCCGTCTTGACCTTCAGCATGTTACAAACTTGAGCATTGATGACTATTGATTGACCCTTTCATTATATTAATTTTATTGTGCTACATCATTTTAACTGTATGTTTGTATAAATATATTTTGGTTGAGCTTAAAGTGTTTAAAACAGGTCGGATTTGTTGTTTAAAATACAAAATAAAATAAGATGTCAAGAATCAATGCAACCAGATTTTTTTCTATAAGTTCTGAAACTTTAACTGAGCTGTCTTTATGGTCTTAGATTTTAAAAGGATCAAAATTTAAAGCAAAATATTTAAAACTAACAAATACAGTTTCTCAAATTTTCATGCCCTTTATAGTCCTTGATTTCTTCACTTACTCCTCCCAGTTAGAATTTAAAATCTAGTTTGGTCTTATTTCTTCATCCTTTCGAAAATTTATCTTGTCTCTTAAGCCAATAGTTTAGTCCCTTTGTTTTGCCTGATGCATAGCCCGATATCTTTTTACTATCTTGGTGATTACAGTATATTTCAGTTAAGTTCAATATCTCTTTGAAATTTACTTAATGTTTCAACTTAATACAATTAGCTGTTACTGAATTACAGCAGAATAAATCGTTTGATAACCTTGATCGATATGGAGAGCATAGCATAGCTCGTTAGAGTTCTGTAACAGCTATGTGAATTTACCTCATACCATTCCTAAAACTAATTTAATAGTTCAGAAGATATATGGATCAGTAATTTTGACTATTTGAATGTTGACTATTGACTATTGGAGACTTCCACTGCAGATATTCCGACTGTCATTTTGTTTCTCAAAAATATTTCTATATTTTATTAGAGATCTAGGCCTCAACTCATTGAATCTGTTTCATTAAACTTATACTATAAGTGTAAAAGTCAAGGTTATGTTTTATTTCTTTAAGATTCCGGCGGTTAGCTCTAGCTTTAAAGTTCAATTTATTTCCTCGACAGTCGTGGCCTGCTTTTGTGCTTTAGGAGGGAGGGTTAGATATATAACGATCAAGTACTGTCTCAGTGGAGTATTTTCATAGTCCATGGTATAATTCAACCAGCCAAACCTTGTATCCCCAAATAAATACAAGATAACCTAGGATCTATTGAATAAATCCGTTACTTCAAGTTTGAATGTATCAGAAGTTGCAAAAATAGAAGACAGTATTTTGACTTAAACTTGCAGACAAAGATAGTTGAAAGTATCAATAATTTGCTTTGTGCATAAACTTTGGCTTTTGTCTTCATTGTTCGTTTCCCCAAACTTTGAAGTCATTGTTTTCTATTTAGGTACAAAGTCAGGATTTTTTGTAATTTTCCAGTCACGATTATCAACCCAAATGCTTTTTGAATCCTGTAAAGTGCCAAAATCAACCAATATAGTCAAACTCTCGCAAAAATCAAAGGATAAAAAGTAGAAAATTACACAACCATGCTTAGTTTTTTCACTTCGCAAATCGATTATTTGCAATCTATACTACTGGTTTTTTAAGGATTTCAAACAAACACTTTCTTATTGATCATCTTTTAGTGTGACTTTTTCTTTTATTTAAAATTAAAATCATAGCTTCTTCTAAAAAATATACCATAATAATGATAATTGTTACATTATGTATCATCATCCATCTATCATAGATAATTGCTCATCATGACAACAGGAAAAAAAATTGCAAAATCAGAAAAGCAAAAATTACTTAATATTTTGTTTGATACCCAATTTCTAAGTGACCAATTTAATACTTAATATGAATAAAAAAAACTGTATTGAAAACAAAAGAAAATAAAAAACAAAAGCTATCTTATAAAACATAAAATATAATTGTTGCAGATTTCTAACTTAACCATGGTTAGAGTCAATAAGTACAGTTTACGCAATGTTTACATTTAAAAGTACTATATAAGAACGACCCTCATCTCTTTCACTTTCATAACAAAAAGAAATGGCAAATGCGTGTTGGGTTAAAACACAATCAACTGTTTTAACTACTACATCTTAACCTGACTTTGACATCGGTATCCAGTTGCTGTATTTCAGAAAAAGAAGACAAATTTTATGTTGTATGCTAAGTTGAAAAAAAACATGTAGTACAAAAAAAAACTGTGTCAAAAACATACACAAAATGAAATCAATATTTCGGAATAACGGTTACTATTTTTAATAGTTACTAAAAACAGTATCTTCAAAATTTGAAGTTCTTCACAGACAATTTTCAGCGGATTCTGCGTACTGTTCTTGTGTAACAAGAAATTTCTCGTGACTAAGTACACAAGAGATGACATACTGCTAGTTTTAGTGTTGTATTTCTGAAGGAGTAGGAATAGGTGAAGAGGAGGGTGTTTTCCGTAAGCATCGGTTCGAGGTTCCTATGAGGTTTATTTTTATCGTTTTTGTGCTTTTACATGAATATATATATGTTAAGGTGAAGAGCGTTACATCTATTAAGGTGAATATGTGAGGAAATGTTGAGGGGGAAGTAAAATTAAGTCAGAACACTATGGGTATGCTGGTAATGGGCATAATGGCAAATCATAGCAGTGTTTTGTTGCAGTAAGTCAAAACTTCCAGGATGAGAGAGATGTTTTTTTGATCAAAAGGCAATATGTCCATAATACTACTGCTCTTACAGCTAGCGTTACTATTGTCCCTATTACTACTATTACTAAGACTGCTAATGCTTTATTTCTGATTTTTGCCTAACTGCTAATGCCTAATTTAGATTTTAATGCATTGTCAAATTCAAATTTTGAATTTGATTTTTACAAGTTAGTGATGCCCCTTATATTTTCTGCAAGTTCCTAGACATAGCGAGAACCTTTTGTTTTTGTTTTTAGAGCTTTATGTTGATGGTGAAGAACCCACCAGTGGACTTTGAAGTCCCTACCAACGGTACTTATCTGCATTTCATAGGGATTTGGGGCCATCCATCCTCTTTTGCGAACTCCAATTTACGGGTTTTTTTCTAATTTCTAAAGAAACTAGTTAATTTTATTCGTTTTAGCCTTTGGTTTGAATAACCTAACCTTAATGTAAATTTTAATACCTAATTTTATGTTTGATTATTACAGATTGGGGTTGCCTTTTATACTTTTGCAAATTGCCAGATATTGCAAAAACCTTTATTTTAATTTTTCGGAACTTTAAGCTATTGGTAAAGAACGCTCACGTTTACTAACCTCGTAACTTGTGTTAGCAGTTTCAATTTCTTTCGGGCTTGGATTTGACACTATTATTAGGAATTTACAGCTCTAAATAAACCTGTAAAGTTGGAGAATATCTAAATACGTGAATACGTGAGAATATCTAAATGCAGAGGTTATCTGACAAAATGAGAACACTCTCTTCTTTGAATGCAGTAAACCAGCCAAAAAACCTACTAACTATTAAAAATCGTAGAAATTTTTTTAGAAATCGTAGAACCGAGCGATTTTTATTTGCCGCATTACTCCTTTTTTGAAAACTACTTTTAAAATTGACCAACTTTTATGGCCAATGTTAGCTAACATCCTTTGTTAATTCATGCAAAAGCGATTACTATTAAAATTGTTAGCGAACAATTTTTGTTGGGATATCAGGGAAACACTTTGCGTGTCAAAAAACTTTCAGTGTATACACTAATATGTCTCAATGCTACTACTTGTATATGATGTATATACGGTTACAGCAGTAAGGTTTCCGCAATTGCAATAATACTATTTGGGTTTGAATTGACGCTACTTTTCCTTATGAAATATGTAATCATTTAGTCAACAATAGCATGATGTTAGAATGTATAAGTAGGTAAAGACTACCCAAAACCTAAAAAAGACGCCTTTCTTGGATTTATTATCAGCTAAGATATAATACTCTTTTTTAATGGTCAATGGGTATCACTAGGTCTTTATTTTAAGACATAATTATGGTTACTCATCATGTTTTTTGTGAAAAATTTTTTTTCTTCGAGCCTTCAGGCCATTTCTAAGCGAGATACAACATTTCTGTTAAGGAATAGGCATACAATACTCCTTGGCTCCCTTTGGAAGCCCTTATATTTGTTTTGAGGAACTGCTACTTTTAACAGGAATCTTTGGTAAATATCCATTGTGACGAATGAAAAACATCTTAGACTGTCAAAAAAATAATTTATTCGTAAATTAAAGCATAAGAAGAAAAAAAAATCCAAAAATACGAAACACTAATTACCACCAAGGCCGAACAACTGTTCTTAATAGAACAGTAGGTGATATACAAGAAGAAAAATGAGCACAATAAAAGATCTTTATTTTTGACACCTTTGATGATAGTATGTAATCCCAAAGACTTCAAAACATGGGCAAATCATTTCCTTCCGTATTTGACTTAAGTCTTAGATAGCCCAAATCCCCAAAAAGTAGAAATTTGCTTACTGCTATGTTTAAATGCGCCCCATTAGATGAAAAACACTTTGGTAAGTTGGATTTTTGGGAAGAAAGATTTAAGCAATTTTCAAAGATTCAAAGGCTGCTCTGAAAATTCTTCTAACGCTCTCAATAGATCTTGATTTGCTATTTATACACTTATAAAAAGACAAAATTTGAACACCAAATAACCCCTTAATATATTAAAAAGTGCTTCCCTCTGGAAAAATTTTCTTGGTAAGCAGGAAAATTGTATTTTAAAACTTCCAAGCTAAAAAGTAAATCTACGTTTTCGCTCTATCTAGACTCGGTAATCTATAAATAATTTTTTTTTCAATTCTTCTGTGAAATTGAGCTAGTTTTAACTCTTATATAAGACCCTTTTATTGTGAATAATATATTTTCGGTTTCCTCTGTCAAGATGTTGATTCTAACACATCCAAACGCTGGTTTCTATAAATCCATTGCATTTCTCAAATCAAAAATACTAGGAATCATACGTGTAACTCAAAGTATGAATTTTGGCAATAGTGGGGATTATCCTAAGCACAACAGAGGTAGGCATGTTGCACTAAAAGTGACAAAGGTGAACGTTGTCCTTATTTAATTTACTTAACACAGTATATTCAAAAATATCAGGCATGTTCAATATGTTAATACCGTGTGCTACTTCATTTTGTGTCTGATAAGGCTTCAATGTCAACCAAAGAAAACATTATTCTTAACTACGGCTTTGACTGTTGAGTCAGTACGAATTAAACAAGATTTTCTCCTTATTCCACTTTTTGTAGAGTCAAATTAAACAGAGAATTTTGACCAATAATACTCTGATACATTAACAAAAATATGAATACAATATCAATCTTACGAGTAGGAATTGAGTTTCTGGATGCAAGCACCTTGTTTGTGATTTAAGTTAATAAGATCACTGAAAGGATTTCGTAGGATTAGAAATCAATTGATTTGTTTTGACTAAGTGAGCTTGGTTAGAATAACAAACAGGTACTGTCATTTCAGATGGGGCTGCTCGATGGAAGTGTTCACCAAGCTCTTCATTCTTCTTATATCTATTAATGGTTTGTTCATTCTTCTGATTTCTATTAATGGTTTCTATCATTGCCTCTAGTTTATTTTGTTTTCTTCTTAATGTTAGTATAATTACTATTGAAGTCTCAGTAGCAAAAATCTGCAAGTTTTGACACTATATAAACTACTTTCCTTTTTTCATGAGACAATTAGCACGATTTCTGACTCTTGCCCAAGTAATTGATGAAGTAACCTATTATATCGTTTGACTATTCTTAACAAAATAGCGTCACCGAAATGACATCTTAGGCCAAAGGTTTGCCATAATCCAAAGTCAAAGCTGGGTTTTTAATATCTTTGGAGCATTTTAACACAGTTTTTCTTATATTCTTCGTATATTTTTTCAAATATTTGTCCAAATTGTTGATGTTGTTGTTTTTACTTAGTAAATGAAATATGAACTCCCTATCTCAACTCCTGAAATTTTTATCCAATATTTTTTCTTTAAAGTATCGTATTTTTCGTATTTTTGGATTTTTTTTCTTCCTATGCTTTTATTTACGAATAAATTATTTTTTTGACAGTCTAAGATGTTTTTCATTGGTCACAATGGATATTTACCAAAGATCTCTGTTAAAAGTAGCAGTTTCTCAAAACAAATATTAAGTATTTGTTTTGAAACAAATATTCCAAAGGCAGCCAAGGAGTATTGTATGCCTATTCCTTAACAGAAATGTTGTATCTCGTTTAGAAATGGCCTGAAGGCTCGAAGAAAAAAATTTTTTCACAAAAAACATGATGAGTAACCATAATTATGTCTTAAAATAAAGACCTAATGATACCCATTGACCATTAAAAAAAGTATTACATCTTAGCTAATAATAAATCCAAGAAAGGCGTCTTTTTTAGGTTTTGGGTAGTCTTTACCTACTTATACATTCAAACATCATGCTATTGTTGACTAAATGATTACATATTTCATAAAGAAAAGTAGCGTCAATTCAAACCCAAATGGTATTATTGCAATTGCGGAAACCTTACTGCTGTAACCGTATGTACATCATATACAAGTAGTAGCATTGAGACATATTAGTGTATACACTGAAAGTTTTTTGACACACAAAGTGTTTCCCTGATATCCCAACAAAAATTGTTCGCTAACAATTTTAATAGTAATCGCTTTTGCATGAATTAACAAAGGATGTTAGCTAACATTGGACATAAAGGTTGGTCAATTTTAAAAGTAGTTTTCAAAAAAGGAGTAATGCGGCAAATAAAAATCGCTCGGTTCTACGATTTCTACAAAAATTTCTACGATTTCTAATAGTTAGTAGGTTTTTTGGCTGGTTTACTGCATTCAAAGAAGATAGTGTTCTCATTTTGTCAGATAACCTCTACGTTTAGATATTCTCACGTATTCACGTATTTAGATATTCTCCAACTTTACAGGTTTATTTAGAGCTGTAAATTCCTAATAATAGTGTCAAATCCAAGCCCGAAAGAAATTGAAACTGCTAACACAAGTTACGAGGTTAGTAAACGTGAGCGTTCTTTACCAATAGCTTAAAGTTCCGAAAATTAAAATAAAGGTTTTTGCAATGTCTGGCAATTTGCAAAAGTATAAAAGGCAACCCCAATCTGTAATAATCAAACATAAAATTAGGTATTAAAATGTACATTAAGGTTAGGTTATTCAAACCAAAGGCTAAAACGAATAAAATTAACTAGTTTCTTTAGAAATTAGAAAAAAAACCGTAAATTGGAGTTCACAAAAGAGGATGGATGGCCCCAAATCCCTATGAAATGCAGATAAGTACCGTTGGTAGGGACTTCAAAGTCCACTGGTGGGTTCTTCACCATCAACATAAAGCTCTAAAACAAAAACGAAAGGTTCTCGCTATGTCTAGGAACTTGCAGAAAATATAAGGGGCATCACTAACTTGTAAAAATCAAATTCAAAATTATGCATTAAAATCTAAATTAGGCATTAGCAGTTGGGCAAAAATCAGAAATAAAACATTAGCAGTCTTAGTAATAGTAGTAATAGGGACAATAGTAACGCTAGCTGTAAGAGCAGTAGTATTACGGACATATTGCCTTTTGATCAATTAAACATCTCTCTCATCCTGGAAGTTTTAACTTACTGCAACAAAACACTGCTATGATGTGCCATTATGCCCATTACCAGCATACCCATAGTGTTCTGACTTAATTTTACTTCCCCCTCAACATTTCCTCACATATTCATCTTAATAGATTTAACGCTCTTCACCTTAACATATATATATTCATGTAAAAGCACAAAAACGATAAAAATAAACCACATAGGAACCTCGAACCGATGCTTACGGAAAACACCCTCCTCTTCACCTATCCCTACTCCTTCAGAAATACAACACTAAAACTAGCAGTATGTCATCTCTTGTGTACTTAGTCACGAGAAATTCCTTGTAACACAAGAACAGGACGCAGAATCCGCTGAAAATTGTCTGTGAAGAACTTCAAATTTTGAAGATACTGTTTTTCGTAACTATTAAAAATAGTAACCGTTATTCCGAAATATTGATTTCATTTTGTGTATGTTTTTGACACAGTTTTTTTTTGTACTACATGTTTTTTTCAACTTAGCATACAACATAAAATTTGTCTTCTTTTTCTGAAATACAGCAACTGGATACCGATGTCAAAGTCAGGTTAAGATGTAGTAGTTAAAACAGTTGATTGTGTTTTACCCCAACACGCATTTGCCATTTCTTATTGTTATGAAAGTGAAAGAGATGTGGGTCGTTCTTATATAGTATTTTTAAATGTAAACATTGCGTAAACTGTACTTATTGACTCTAACCATGGTTAAGTTAGAAATCTGCAACAATTATATTTTATGTTTTATAAGATAGCTTTTGTTTTTTATTTTCTTTTGTTTTCAATACAGTTTTTTTATTCATATTAAGTATTAAATTGGTCACTTAGAAATTGGGTATCAAACAAAATATTAAGTAATTTTTGCTTTTCTGATTTTGCAATTTTTTTCCTGTTGTCATGATGAGCAATTATCTATGATAGATGGATGATGATACATAATGTAACAATTATCATTATTATTGTATATTTTTTAGAAGAAGCTATGATTTTAATTTTAAATGAAAGAAAAAGTCACACTAAAAGATGATTGATAAGAAAGTATTTGTTTGAAATCCTTAAAAAACCAGTAGTATAGATTGCAAATTATCGATTTGCGAAGTGAATAAACTAAGCAGTTGTGTAATTTTCTACTTTTTATCCTTTGATTTTTGCGAGAGTTTGACTATATTGGTTGATTTTGGCACTTTACAGGATTCAAAAAGCATTTGGGTTGATAATCGTGACTGGAAAATTACAAACAATCCTGACTTTGTACCTAAATAGAAAACAATGACTTTAAAGTTTGGGGAAACGAACAATGAAGACAAAAGCCGAAGTTTATGCACAAAGCAAATTATTGATACTTTCAACTATCTTTGTCTGCAAGTTTAAGTCAAAATACTGTCTTCTATTTTTGCAACTTCTGATAGATTCAAACTTGAAGTAACGGATTTATTCAATAGATCCTAGGTTATCTTGTATTTATTTGGAGATACAAGGTTTGGCTGGTTGAATTATACCATGGACTATGAAAATACTCCACTGAGACAGTACTTGATCGTTATATATCTAACCCTCCCTCCTAAAGCACAAAAGCAGGCCACAGCTGTCGAGGAAATAAATTGAACTTAAAAGCTAGAGCAAACCGCCGGAATCTTAAAGAAATAAAACATAACCCTGACTTTTACACTTATAGTATAAGTTTAATGAAACAGATTCAATGAGTTGAGGCCTAGATCTCTAATAAAATATAGAAATATTTTTGAGAAACAAAATGACAGTCGGAATATCTGCAGTGGAAGTCTCCAATAGTCAATAGTCAACATTCAAATAGTCAAAATTACTGATCCATATATTTTCTGAACTATTAAATTAGTTTTAGGAATGGTATAAGGTAAATTCACATAGCTGTTACGGAACTCTAACGAGCTTTGCTATGCTCTCCATATCGATCAAGGTTATCAAACGATTTATTCTGCTGTAATTCAGTAACAGCTAATTGTATTAAGTGGAAACATTAAGTAAATTTCAAAGAGATATTGAACTTAACTGAAATACACTGTAATCACCAAGATAGTAAAAAGATATCGGGCTATGTATCAGGCAAAGCAAAGGGACTAAACTATTGGCTTAAGAGACAAGATAAATTTTCGAAAGGATGAAGAAATAAGACCAAATTAGATTTTAAATTCTAACTGGGAGGAGTAAGTGAAGAAATCAAGGACTAAAAAGGGCATGAAAATTTGAGAAACTGTATTTGTTAGTTTTAAATATTTTGCTTTAAATTTTGATCCTTTTAAAATCTAAGACCATAAAGACAGCTCAATTAAAGTTTCAGAACCTATAGAAACAAATCTGGTTGCATTGATTCTTGACATCTTATTTTATTTTGAATTTTAAACAACAAATCCGACCTGTTTTAAACACTTTAAGCTCAACCAAAATATATTTATACAAACATGCAGTTAAAATGATGTAGCACAATAAAATTAATATAATGAAAGGGTCAATCAATAGTCATCAATGCTCAAGTTTGTAACATGCTGAAGGTCAAGACGGCTATAGCTCAAAAAAGGCCAAAATTAGACAATTTTCCAATCAATGTATTTGATTAAAATCCTACCTACCCATCATTCTAAGCATTTTCTGTGGGAATACTATTCAACTTTATATAAATTTGTCTGACTATTGACATTTTGTAATTAACATATAACATAAATTTTTTTAGTTCTACTCAGCAAATGTGTTTGGTATTTCAATCTCTTTTCATTTTTTTTCTTGTATTAACGGCCTATTGACCATTAATCCTTGTCCTGTAATTACTGTAATTACTGCTTGTTTGAAGTTTGTTTTTTTGTAAATTAATGTTCGTTATGAGTTTCATTTATTCATTGACGGTTGTTTTTGTTCGTTTTTAGCTTGAATGATTTGTATTTATTTCTGATCTTCTTTGGTCAAGCGTAGCTCTTTACTTTTCATTGAGCCGTTTTTTTTGTGGAAGGTCCTAAGGAAATTATATGTAATCAGAAGAGAAGACTTAAAAGGCAAAGGCCGCTAAGTATTTTAAGCGCAAAGAAATTGCGAGAATTGCTGATAATTTGAAGGACAAAGATTTTATAACTGTGTAAAAGATAATTTCCAGTGCACTAATGCTGGAGCATATAAATTCAAATATATATTTGAAGTTCGTTTCAGTTTTAGTTTTAGATAAAAATTTCAACAAGGCCGTTGAATGGTATTGCATGAGGGATAATACAGTTAAATATTTCAGTTTTTATATCAATAGGTATATATATAGGTGTTAATTGAATGTATATTCCATATTTCGGTTCTGAGTGACAGCAAATTATTCTATAGACAGATAAAAAGTCCTTGTTTTAAGATTATATACTGGATCCACAACACAAAACCTTAGGATCGACAGGAACTCCTTGTTTTAAGATTATATGCTGGATCCACAACACAAGACCGTAGGATCGACAGGAACATTTAACGTATCATTGAGATCTGCTATATTTTCAAAACCTAACTCCTTTCCAAGATGACAAAAACGGTTTTCAGTTGTAACGCTTTCCTTTTCTTTAGATTTGTAAACTTAAAGGTTTGAGCACACAGTTTTTTTTATTTTAAGTAACTTTTTTCTTCCTAAATTTGAAAAACTAGCTCCTTTAAATGTCTGATTTGCAAACATTATTTTATTTTGTCCAATTACATGGATTTAGATGACGGTGAATCTTTTTTTGAAGGACTAGACAAGGAAACTCTTAGAGATGACTTTCCCAGGAAGATTTTTCCAAGTGGAATTGGAAAGTTAAGTAAAATGGCTATTCAAGTTCTCTATTCTCGTCGTGTTGACGAAAATATAATAAGACCGATGTGTTTACCCAGAACTTTTTCCTGAGAGCATCCTGGCTAATAATGACAAAATGGGAAAGTCGTAAGGACTACAGAACGATGGTATTTAAATCCAGTGAAAAATTGAAAAGAACCATGTAAATATTTTAAGCAAAAACTCCACGTGACCACCTTCACTGATGCATAATTAAAACGTACTGATAAGACTCCAAAGGAGAGTAAAAAAAAAATTTAACCGTAAAACAAATAGTGAAACTAACAAAAGAAGACCCTTTCCAAGTAACGAAAAAATGGGTGATTTCTAAAAGCTAACTAACTTTCAGGAGACTATGACGTAGGTAGACTCATGTTTTAGATTTCGAGAGAAACTTTTCAGGAGCAGTTGAATATTAACCTGAAGAGTTTGAAACTTGACAATGTAGAATGAGTTCTTTATCTAACAATACATTTCATAGACAAAAAATTAATACAAGGCAATCCCCCCCCATAAGGCTTCATGGCCTGGAAAGAACAGGGGAGATAAAAATACCAACACACAAAAATATAAATAAAATCTAAAAAAAAATTTAGTCGCCCACCTTAATAATCCCCAAAAATGACAATCTAGACCGGGGGTAGCACATGACTTCACCAATTCAATTAAAATCCAAATCAATCCAGAGACATCAACTTCAAGGGAAACCAGAATAAAAAAATAAATCATTTACTAGCCTTCTCTCTCTAACATAATTTTTGAAGATATCAAACGAGTGGCAGCTTCGTGCGAACTCTGGGAGCATATTCCAGATCCCGTTGCAAGCTGTCCGAGGGTTGAAGTCAGACCTCACTGATGGAATGTGAAGAGCCAGTAAATTGATGGAAGCGTGGATATTATAAGTCGATTGATCAGAAACAAAAGATATATTTTTACATAGGACAGGCGGGAAGACGGACAAATGAGAATGGACTGGAATAAAATGATGTTTAACTTAAAATGAACCAAAATTACAACAAACACATTTAGTGTGTTCTCGCCCAAATTTTTCCAAAAGCCTTTGCTGTCATTTGTGCTTTATTAAAAACGAAAAAAATTCCATGAATCTGAAGTTCTGCGCTGTCTGTCACATTTTCTATAAATTTCAAAGGAACAAATTTATAAGGAAGAAAACAGTGAAAAAATGGAGTTTATTTAATGCCTAGTCACAAATGATGTGTGTCGTGAAACTTATTACAAAACATATGTGGTTATCAACCCTCAAACCTAAACTGCTTGACATAATTTTTCTTCCGACTTAGTACCAGCGTCGAGAAAGGAGATACCACTCTTCTATAGTAAACCCTGTCGTCGCGGATGCATTTTCAGGTCTTATTTTTGCCTTGTTTTGGTACTAGATTAAATCAAAAAACTTGTTTTTTTAACTGAAAGTAAGGAGCGACGTTAAAACTTAAAACGAACAGAAATTACTCCGTATATGAAATGGGTTGTCCCCTCCGCAATCCCTCGCTCTTTACGCTAAAGTTTTTAATGGTTTTAAAAAGAAGAGTTATGGCAAAGAGTCAAACTTTGTTGGACTCATATACAAAAATAATTGTTATATAAAAAAGATATATTTTTGTTATACAACAATAATTGGTTTCACAAAAAATAATTGGTAATAGGACCATATTTAGGCCTTGGTTATATGCAACAGTTTGTAGATTCTTTGGGTATACATGGTTTTTTTTCTGTTTATTTGTCATCAATAATTAGTTCATAACTCAAAATAAACTCAGTTTGTTGAAAAGCCAAAAATTTTAAATATGTGAAGTAGGCTAATATATTCATGTGTAAACTATATTTGAACATAAATTTCGTTCAACTTGATTAATATAGGGGAATTTTTCCTTTTCCCTTATTTCAAATTAAGAAAAAAATTATTAAATTATAACTTAAAATTATCCACATAAGATTATAAAAGTTAAAATAAAACTTGCGAAGTTTAATTTATTTACACTACTTTAAAAATACCTTTGTTCTCATCGTCGTTCTTCTTTTAGATTAGCTCCTTTCGAATGGAAAAAAAAGCCAATTGACCCAAAAATCAAAAACTCCGATTCAAAAAGTTATCAATAAAGCAAAAAAATTATGTTTCTGGGTATAAGAGTTGATAAAGGACTTCGTTGGTACGGTTTTATCGCCAACTCCTGTCCTGTGCGATGCATATTCCATTCTCCGTGAAAGCTGCGCAACGTACACTGAGACGGTACGACAACCTCTTCCGAATGTCAGGAGAAACACCCCTAATGCATCGTAGATGACTTCAACCCCATGGCCACAGGCTGGAACTGTAGTAAGGAGCGGCCCGGCTCAAAAGTAAACGAAACTCTAAAAAACAGAATTTTGATCCTAAGAGATACATCAAAAGAATCGAATTAAGTGTCATCAAATTTAGTCTTTGTCGTCAAAAGTTACGAGCCTGAGAAAATTTGCCTCATTTTGGAAAATAAGGGAAACGCCCCCTAAAAGTCATAGAATCTTAACGAAAATCATACCATCGCATTCAGCGTATTAGAGAACCCTATAGCAACAATTTCAAGCTCCTATCTATAAAAATGTGGAATTTCGTATTTTTTGCCAGAAGACAAATCACGGGTGCGTGTTTATTTGTTTATTTGTTTTTTTTTTCCCAGGGGTCATTGTATCGACCAAGTGGTCCTAGAATGTTTCAAGAAGGCTCATTCTAACAGAAATGAAAAGTTCTAGTGCCCTTTTTAAGTGACCAAAAAAATTGGAGGGCACCTAGGCCCCCTTCCACGCTCATTTCTTACCCAAAGTCAACGGATCAAAATTTTGAGATAGACATTTTGTTTCGCATAGACGGAAACCATAATAATTATGTCTTTGGGAATGACTTTACCCCCCCCCCCCCCAAACCCCAAGGGAGGGGCTGGAAGTTACAAACTTTGACCAGTGTTTACATACAGTAATATTTATTGGGAAGTGTACACACGTTTTCAGGGATTTTTTTTTTGGTTTGAGGGGTGGGGTTGAGGGGAGGGGCCATGTGTAAGTATCTTTCCTTGGAGGAATATTTCATGGGGGAACAAAAATTCAATGAAAAGGGCGCAGGATTTTCTAGCATTACTATAAAAAAAATAATGAAAAAATAAGCATGAATACTTTTTTTCAGTTGAAAGTAAGGAGCAGCACTGAAACTTAAAACGAACAGAGATTATTACGCATATGAGGGGTTCTAAAAACACTTTAGTATAAAGAGCGTAGTATTTAGGAGGAGATAAATGCCTCGCTCTTTATGCTAAAGCATTTTTAGGAATTTCAATTATTTATTATACGGCCTTTCTGATTCAGGAGTCATTCTTAAAGAATTGGGACAAAACTTACGATTTAGTTTAAAGATCGAGGTATTAACGAGGGTAACAAACCCTCTCGTACACATAATAAAAATATAAGAATGTAAAAGTTTGTTACGTAAGTTAATTCTTAAGTTACGTATATGTTTTACTAATAAGAACGCTCGTTAAAAATTAAAAGTTCTAGTTGCCTTTTTAAGTAACCGACAAATTGGAGGACTACTAAGCCTCCTTCCCCACCCCTTATTTTTCAAAATCGTCTGATCAAAACTAAGAGATTGCCATTTATCCAAAAAAAGAATTAATGTGCAAATTTCGTTTTTATAATTTATGCGCGGAGAGACAAAATCAAACATACATTAGTTCAAAAACGTTCAGAAATTAAATTAAAAAACTTATTTTTTTAACTGAAAGTAAGGAGCGACGTTAAAACTTAAAACGAACAGAAATTACTCCGTATATGAAATGGGTTGTCCCCTTCGCAATCCCTCGCTCTTTACACTAAAGTTTGACTCTTTGCCCCAATTCTTCTTTTCAAAACAATTAAAAACTTAATAGTGAAACCTTTCAATAATACCCACATTCTTGTTTCTATGGGTATTTATTTTTATGAACTTGGTCGATTTGGAACTTATTTTTCTATTTGTTCAGTTTGCCAAATTAGAAAACTGTAAGAAACACATTCAGACTCACAGTAATTAGCAAATTTAGGGCTTCCGTTATACTCGCCAGTAGTAATAGAGACTAACCAAAAATCCATACAATTGATAGTTATTGACAGTTATACAATCTCAGCTATTTAGTAAATTTATATTTTTCAATTTCCATTCCAACGTTATTACAACTTATTAAAATGAAAGAAAAAATTAGAAATCAAATCATAAGCAACTTCATTTTTCTACTTGCATTCGCATCTTATTATTGTTTATGGATTATAATTAAAAAAAGTGAAAAATATCATATTTTTCATTTTATTGTAATGGTGAAAAGTATACCCGGCATGGCCAAAGAAAAAAGGAGTGATTGCTGTCAAGGAAAAAGAAACGAGAGCCGTATTATGTTTCCTTAGGGAATCCTTTTAATGAGTTTTTCTTGAATATTTTTCAAGCTAAGCACGCACATAAGAATTGTTTCCAAGGAGGCAGGAACATATATTACAGAAAATCATAAATGGGCGCTTCATATCAAATATATAATAAATCACGAGTCTCAAGAGCTCCCTCTGCGTATATATGACTTCAAAGTCACTTGTCTTTTCTTACCTCTTAAAGTACTTTATAACATTTGTTTTTTCGGTAGTTCAATAATACAATTGTTATCATTAGCTTTAGTCCCTGACCTCTATCCCCTCCATACAAGAAAAATAAAACAGTTTCGAGTGGATTGACGCCAAATTTTCCGGAGAACCATATGGCCTCCCTGGTTTCCTTATGTAGAAGACTCAACCTTTGTCAAAGAGCTTAACCCATGGTCAAGCATCGAATCCTACTAGAACGAAGCTGCAGGAGCGGTTAGAAGATAGCTAATCTATTTATGCGTTCCGTTCTTTCTTCTTCTCTTTTATAGTCTTTTTTGACTAAACTAGAGTATTGTATAGTGTTGCAACACAGAATGTCAGCCAGCACATATTCTAAAATCAATGTAATATCACTATTAGTAGCATGGCACGTAACTTGGAAATGACCAAATATTTTAATTTGAACTTTAGGGATTTGATAAATGAGATGATAAATTGACCAAATGGACATATTTGCCAACTACTACTACAACTAACACCACTACTACTACCAATACTACAATCACTACCACTACCACTACTGAAACTATTGCTTCTATAGCAAGTACTACCAAGGCTAAGGATACTGAAATAAGTGTCTGAGGAAACGTTTGAGGCAAATTTCAACTAAATCAAAACATACTATATGCATACAGATTGCTGACAGGGGCGTATCAGCAATAATTTTGGCATGGCTTACCGTATCCTGAAGAAACTTCTAGAATATCAGCAGTTGGATGCTAACATGGGCAAAAGGCAGCATACATCTAATACTACTGCCTTTAGTAAATAGTATCCCTGTAACGATATTCATGGATACATAGTTTGCCTAACGGGTTAATATCTTTGTAAAAGGACCCATGGATACATAATTTGCATAGCCGGTTTACCTACTCAAAAACTCAACTTTAATAATATCAAATAATCAATAAATGCATCGCTTTTAACGCACCCAAAAAAGGCATATATTGAATCCGTTTACTCATTTTATATCAAATTCAATAAAATTAATAATTTTCCATTTTCACGGCTCTTTTATACAAAAAAAAATCCTGTCAATATAACTTGTATTTCAAATTCTTTAATGCCTTATTCTTAATTAAAACAATCTCAATATGCAAATTGTCACCGATTGAATATTCAAATGACATATCCCTTGTATTAGAGGCAGTATGACTGCTAGTGAATGTTCATGATTGGATTTGGTTGCTACGTAAGCCGGTTATGTAAATTATTTATTGACGGGCTGGGTTAGAGGGATACAAACCAGTTATGAAAATTATGTATCGATGGGCCATGTTAAAGGGATACTACTTTGATATTGTTCCTACTATTTTTGATTCTAATACCACTACTGCTCTGATTCCAGTAAGTATTAAGCCTACGTGTGTAAATGTAGAAATTTGACAGAATATTGAGGGGGAATTGGAACTCAATAAAAAAAATACTATGTGCATGCAGATTGTCAAAAAGGTGTGTCTCAAAAATTTATTTGGGCATTAAGTTAGAACTTTAAGAAAATACTTAAAGACGAAGATGAATTAACGAAAGGTAATTTATGCATGCCACTAATAACATTACTACCACTCCTACTTTTACTAATGCTAATACTACAGCACCTACTACTACTACTTCTACTGAACTACTCCAACCACTACTATCATTGTAACAGCTTGCAAGACTTAGAGTATTAAGATGAAAAGGACGTCAAAAGGAGGTCAGAAGGATGTATAAGAAATTGGTTTTGGACTGGTTTGGTTCACAGTATCAAAGTGAAACTTCTAGGGCATCATTAGGGGGATGTTCAACTGATCTAAAGGCAACATATACTTGATACTACTGTTATTGTATTAACATGTATTTTGCTTACTATCACTACTGCTTGTTGTAAATGCTTGTACTAGTACTACTGCTGGTTGTAAATGACGAGATTAACACCATCGATAATCAACCTGAAGTGGTTCAACCACTCGACTCTAAAAAATCCCTCCTTATTCCTAATGAAAAAAAAAGCCATTCCAATAATAATCCAACTAATTTCAATGATAACCAACTTGAAGGGATCGTTCGAATTGATATTGTAAATTCCCCACCTGTACCTTTTATTTGGAATAATGACAAAAATAGTTTTCCTTGATCGACTGAATCTGCGAAAAAAAACCACCTACCTTGAATCCCAAATTACCGCACAAATTTCTTGCTACACTAAACATGAATTGACCCAGGATGCAAAAGCGGCTAGTGTGTTTAAGCCCCAAACCTATGAAGATTGCCTAAAAAAAGATGCAGAAATGGTCAATCTCAAGAAACGGATTATTAATCTTGAATTTATTTATGATAGCTTATCTGATCTTTACCAGCGCCATAATAGTGACCTCTTCAAGGACAAAGAAATCAAAATGTTAAAAGTCGGTTTTCTGCTCGCAATTGTTGAAGCAATTGTTGATTGTTGCGCAAATAATCAAGCAAGTGCTAGTGAGCTTCCTTCGTCAGAGTTTTCTCAAAGGATTAAAAAGGTTACGAAAACTATTCCTACTATCCTCGTTTCAACCGAAGATAATTTATTGTTGAAATCCAGTGTCAAAGACACATCTTTAAAAAGTGACAATGCAGTTGAACTAACGAGCGGAGATTCTCACCCAATGTAATAAAATATTAAAAAAAAACGAGCTCATTGATTTAACGTGTGATTAACCTAATTTGTGCTTGAGCTTTTTAGTTAGTAGATATATGCCTAGTAATTGTAAATATCTACACATTTGTAAACTGTATGTTTTTAGCTGTTGTACAAATAATCTGTGTAAATACCCCTGTTGATATTTGTAAAAGAAATTCAAGTGGAAGGTACTTTGGCTGTGCTAAAACTCATATTGAATTGCCCACTAGTGGTCGTAGTAGGTTCCACAAAACTTTGCTGCCCAGAAGCCACCTTAATTCTGTTAATTCTAGCAAGTACTTTAAGCCGTGTAATTTTGCTAATGCATCATCAGGGAGGGAGGGTAGGTTTAAAACCCAAAATTTTTAGGGCAGTGCCGAAAGCATTCACGACCCCCTCCCCCTGGGTCGGGTTCCAGTCAACTTCCAGTCTTATCCCCCTGCATTTTCAGCTCAACAGTTAATAAAACCTTCCCGATTACAAACTCCCATCCCCACCCTTTGTTACCTCCTCTCCCTCCCCGCATACAGAATTCCTTCTTCCTCCCCTCTTCCTACTTCCTACTTCCACAGTATGCCACCCCATACCCTCCCTACTCTGCCACACACCAGCATTTTCTTGACAGACTTGAATCACCAACCCCACAATGGCAATTACCAAGTAACAGCTGTTTAAAAGATCAACTCCATTGAGCTACGATTCCCAGCCAAGCTAACGATATCCCCGTTGAAAAAAATGGTGTCGTTCCCCAGGGCTATGCTCCTCTTACTCCCTTCTGGCTCTTACAATTAATAAACAAACAACTGCTCGCTTTAGAAACCGTTTTACTTTTCCTAAGTTCCTTCTTAATAACGCTGAAAGCCTGAATTTTGACAAAGTGACTGAACTAGAGGCCCTCTCTTAATTACAAAAATTTATGCAATTACTGTAAAAAAGATCCAGGCACAGAACTCTGACCCTTTAAAAATCAATAACTGCTCCCAATTCACAAAAACTCATCCTCATTACCACCCCCTAGCAGTGCTTCCACTTTTCAATTTAAATTTTCCCTATTTTTCCTAAGATTCCCCCTAAAAGTTCTCTCTAAAATTTCCGCTCTTTAGGTTTGATTTCTCCCTATTTTTCTCCCTAGGAAAAGGGATTGCTTTGCATTACATTTCCATACACGACCCACGTGTTCCATACACGTCCCGCTCTTTACGCTAAAGTTTGACTCTTTCTCTTAACCCTACTTTTTAAAATAGTAAAAAATTGTAGCGTAAAGAGCGGGGTGTTAATGAGGAAGCAGTCATTTTCACATGCGAAGTAATTTCTGTTCGTTTCAAGTTTTAATGTCGCTCCTTACTTTCCATTAAAAAAACTTTTTTTAGGTAGTTTCAGAACGTTTTTGAATCAATGCATGTTTTGACTTTGGCTCTCCCCAGATGAATAATTAAAACGGAATTTGTATAGTTATTATTCCGGCTAAATGGCTTTCTCATAGTTTGATCGAATGATTTTGAGAAAAAAAAGGAGCGAGGCAGGAGGCCTAGTTGCCCTCCGATTTTTTGGTTACTTAGAAAGGCAACTAGAACTTTTAATTTTTTTACGAATGTTTTTATTAGTAAAAGATATATATAAACTTATAAATTAGCTTACGTAACAAACTTCTGTATTCTCATATTTTTATTACGTATATGAGGGGGTTCACCTCCTCGTCAGTACCTCGTTCTTTACACTAAAGCTTAAATTTTGTCCCAATTTCTTAAGAATGACCCCTGAATCACAAAAGCCGTGGAATAAATAGGCGAAATTACTAAAAATACTTTAGCGCAAAGAACGAGGTGTTAGGAGGAGGTGAGCCCATCGTATGTGTAAAAATTTCTGTTCATTTTAAGTTTTAATTCTGCTCCTTACTTTCAGTTGAAAAAACTTTTTCATTTTTATTTTTTCATTGTTTTTTTTAGAGGTAAATTTAAGCCATATTAAGAGATATTCTTAAAAGCTCATAATGAAAAAGCCCCGTTTCTTTAACTGGGTCTTAGACTTCAGTCCCTTTCGATGAAAAAACAAATTTTACCCCCCTCCCCCACTTTAACTTTAGTCTCTAGGACGCATTAGTCCAAGGCAATTCACACCACCGTCGGCAACTAAGGATGGAAAAAGGAACCCACTTTAGTCCTTATCATTCCAAAGGCATTTTTCAGGTATTTTTACGATAAAATATGCTTTGAATCCACTGATTTGTGTTTTAACAATCCACCCGTAACGTATTCCCTACATGGTATATAAGATCACCGTGGCAAACCAAGGATGGCGCACAATACCCTTTGGTGCCAGTCATCATTCCCAACACATTTTTTCAAGTTTTTTGTTATAAATATGTTTTATAACCACTGGTTCATGTTTTCACAAGCTATCCACAACGTGATACACCATGTCAATTTAAAACACTATGTCACGCTATGACTGGCCCTTGGGCATCCCTCATCATTCCTAAAAGATATTTCAGGTATTTCCTTGTTAAAATTCCTCTTTTAAGTCTATTGGTTCATTTATTTTGCAAGCAACCCTCAACATGATACACCATGTCAATTCATGCCACTCTGCCACACTAGGACTGGCCCCATGGCACAATTTGGCACCTTTCATAATTTCTAAGACACTTTTTAGAATTATTAATAAATTGACATTTGATTCCGCATCCCCCACTTCTACCCTCCCCCTGCTTAGAGCAGTTCCACATCTGATTTTTATGGTTCCGACTCTGATTCCAGTCCTATTCCCGACTCTACCAATTTTGGCTCTGTCAGTTCCGCTTCTTCAACTTCTGCTCCCTGCTTACAGCAGTTCCACTTCCAATACTAATGGCTCCAACCCCGATTCCAGTCCCATTCCCAGCTCCACCGATTCTGGTTCCGTCAGTTCTGGTTCTTCCCCTTCTGCCCCTCGGATTCCACGAACTCTATTTGTAATTAAAATCTAGAGAGGTTCTAGCAAAGTCATGTCTGTTACTACCAAAATATTATCAGGTGTTACTAAAATCATATATGGTATTATCAAAATCTCTTCTGATGTCGCAGTAAGTGCAGGCGAACATGTTTACTAAGCCCAAACGAACCTAAACCAAGATCGGTTCACAAAATGTTACCTAAGTAGAAAATCAGTTGAGGTGCCATACGTCACTTTAGAATTTTTAGGAGTTAAAATTTTTACAAGATTTTGTTAATAGGTTGTAGGATTTTAATAAACCACGTAAGGTATATTTATAAGACAATAAAGAATCCTCATTATGTCAAACGAGATTTCGATAATGTAATGCAAGATGTGTGATAAAATGAAACAAGATTTTAATAATACCATACAGATCTTGCTAATTCTTAATAACGTTTTATAGTACCATCCGCAATTTTGCTTAAACATTCTAATATTTGATAATAACATGCAAGATTTAGATAATACTAGTAGTAGTAGAATTAATTTATTGACCAAAGGAAATAACACAGACAGAATTAATCAGTAGCACACCAAAAGCGTTGCTTGTGAGGGTGTGTTACTAACAAAAAAGAACAAAAAAAGAGAGAGAAAAAATGAGCCGAAAGGTGAAACCTGTACCGAGAAAAACAAACTTACATAAATAATTCAGACACAGTCAAACAACATAATATCATAATCCAGAAGCCAAAAAAGAAAAAAAACAATAAACAATTATGTCCAATATTAAATCAATCAACCTCAATCTCTTTCAAAGGTATACCTACCAAGCAACCCCACACGCGGTACGGTTTTAAATTAATTAATGGGCAATTCTTTGGTACTTGGAACAAGCTCATTCCACAGCTTAGCCCCTCTATAAATAACTGAATAAGCAGTCCTACTTGAAACTAGGCGAGGAACCTCAATATTTCCACTTGTTCGAGTTCTGTGACCATGAATATTAGATCTATCCCGAAAAATTCCTGTAAAACATTCTGGAACGCACCTAAAATGGTACTTATACATAAAAACCAGTGTATAAAAATCACGTAATCTGGCTGCAGGCATTATATTGATCACACTGTACATTGACCTGACCGAATCCCGGTTCCCTATTCCACGAAGTGATCTAATGGCATTATTCTGCAGTACGCAGATTCGGCGAAGTATTGAGGGGAACGTCCCAAGTCATACAGACGAGCAATACAAAATATATGGATGAATCAGAGAAAAATATAATTACCTTATAACATTTGAAGGAAATAAATGTTTTAATTTACGGATAATCCTTTAATTCCGCGATAATATTCTACTAATAGCTTTTACATGGCACTTAAGTGATAAAATTTCGTAAATAATAATCCCAAGGTACTTAACGGCATTTGACCGTTTTTAAATTCCCTTCGGTGTAGCTATTTCCATAATCCAAGGATAATAATTTGGGGACCGTGAAAAGATAACAAAATTTGACTTATTTATATTTAGGTCAAGCCCGTTTATCTTCAACCAAAGACATGTCATAGTCATTGCAGCATTAATTGTTGAGGTAAGTTGTTGTTTAGTTGAAGCAACACACATCAATGCTGCATCATCAGCAAATAAGGGTGTAGTGATCCTGGTTCCCGATGTTGCAGGATACACTATATCCCCTATTCTAGAGGTAGCTGCAACAGCATTTGGCAGATCATTAATAAAATTCAAAAAAAGAGTAGAGCCTAACAGAGAACCCTGGGGGATACCAAATTTAACAAGACTCTCACTTGAAGAAAATCCATTAATGTGAATATACTGCTCTCTTTTATGGAGGTAATCACAAAGCAAAGCTAAAGTAGCCCCTCTTAGTCCATGAAATTCATATTTTCGAAGTAGAAATTGGTGATCAGTGTAGTAAAGGTAAACAGTGTCAAATGCCTTAATCAAGTCAAGAAACAGACCAGCTACTCTAAGCTTGTTGTCAAGAGCTAAATTGATTACCGAAGTTATATATGATAATACCATCTTTGTGGTTCTCCCCTTCCTGAAGCCAAATTGGATTGGATTTAACAGATTATGTAGTTCCAAATGATTATAAACTCTAGTTTTAATGCACTTTTCTAGCACACGAGAACTAACTAACAGCTAAGACTGAGATAGGCCGATCATTTCCAAGATCATTCTTTTTACCGCCTTTAAAAACAGGGGTAATCTTAGCAATTTTCAAGCAATCAGGAAACGTTACCAGTTTCAAGCACAAACTAATGAGGGAAGTAAAGAATATCAGCAACATAAGGAAATGCTGTTTTTAACACCTGAAGATTAAGTGAATCACTACCTGCCGATGTATTTTTCATCCCAAAGATAATTTTCTCTACTTCATCACGAGAGAAGGGTCTCATATACATAGAAATATCAATTGGAGTCTTCATAAAAAAAAACTCCCAAGGGAGGATCATCATCAGAAGATACTATACGGGAAGATAAATCTACGCCAATATTAGCAAAATGTTTGGAAACAGCATTACACATCTCTTCAGGTTTCTTCGTTGGTGGGCCATTCTGTATAACTATTTCATCGGGAATAATAGAGTTCTCTGTCAATATCACACTTTTAATTATTTTCCATGTTTTTGCAGGGTTAACACAAGTCTCGGTGAATTTATTTACGAAAATTTTTTTTTACATTTCTCAGTAATTTATTCAGGGCATTTCAATAATTTTTATAAATTCTTAAGCAAATCGGATCATTTCCATTATTTATAGAATTCTTATAAAGTTTATCTGTTTTATTAATACAGCGCAACAAGTTTGGCGACATCCATGGTTTGTTAGGATTATTTTTCCTTGATGGCGAACGAACCATTATACACGTTTTTGTCACTAACAGAATTAGTTTATCGTAAAATCTTTGAAAACTCGTATTTATATCATCCGTAAGGTCTATCAAATTATTCAAATCGACTTCTGCAATTGCCTATTTAAATTTTTGAAGGTTACTCTGGCTAAACACATTTATTGGACTCTTAGGAATTATTGGTGCTGGCTTTTGGGGAATACAGAGATCAAATCTTGTTGAAATCCCAAAATGATCGGATACGTCAGTAATAATAACTCATGGAGCTGAGAAAACAAATTTGAAAAAATATTGTCAATTAGCTTTGATAATGAGATGGTTACTCGTGTGCATATATTTATAGTTGGAAACAAAAACCATAGAACATACAAAGCTGCAAAAAATCCGTAGAAACACTTGCATCAAGCTCACTAAGGTCAATATTAAAATCCCCGAGCATCATAAATGGATGTGAACTGGTTGCTAGTTTCTACAGCCCGCTTATCCAAAAGATCCATGAAGATTGGTATGGAGCCAGATGGTTGCCTATACAATATAATAACAAATGCATCTTTAGGTTTCAGCCTAAGCTGAAGAATAAATGGTTCAAAGACCATTGCCTGGTATACTACTAAGTCATTTCTCAACAAAACCTCAATATCGCTTCGAATGTATGCACCGTTTCCTCCATGTTGCCTAAACTGTCGATTCCTATTATAAAATTTATATCCTGGTATATTTGAAAGAATGGAGTTGTGGTCATTCAGCCAGGTTTCAGTAAGACCGATAACCTGAAAACCCGAAAGATCACATACTTAATTTTAAAAATTAAACGAAGGATTTAGCTCTTGGCAATTAAGATGGAAGACATTGAGGCCTTTCGCATCTCCATACTCAGATTGTATTCCATCTTTAAACAAACATTTGGAACTAATAGATTTATAATGCCCTGCCACCCCAATGTCACAACTCCGATGCAGCTGCTCCGTAAATACACCTCCAAAATCTACATTAGAAGCTTCCAGAGCATTAAGACAGCTATTGCTCCGGAAAAAAAAACGATCATAATCAAGATCATAATTATCCATTGTCATTAAATTCAAAAATAACGTCGGTATATGGATTGAATAAAATAACCAACAGACACAAAAAAGAAAAACAAATTGAAAAACAATATAATCCACTTGAAATTACTAATAAGGAAAAGAACAGGCGATGAAAATAATGCCTGTATCCCATTCATGTATAAAGCTCAAGCTCCTAACGCAACGGCTAACAACTTAGTAATAAACAAAAACCCCAACATCATAGGTTCGCTTGAAAACTAACTTAACAAAACTTCAATGGAACCTAATCAACCAAAATACACAATTTACGGTATCAACAGACCCTTTGCATTGTACCAAATTACTTTATCTACAGTGTTATTTTTTTATACAAATAACAGAGGGTAAGGTGGGGGATACCAAGCATTCATACCCAGATGACCCGGATACCCAGGAGTTCCCTTCGCACAATACGCACACGATGCATAACATCATCACCAATAAAAACATTCTTATAAATGTTGAACTATTTTCCTTTAAGTTTTTTTCGTATTTTTCAAAAGAGAAAGTCGAACTTGTGTTTTGTTCACTTTAGTTTTAACAAACTTTTTAGAGCACTGAACAACACTAAAAGACGGCAAATTTCCTCTATCCAATGACAATCCATCCACCAACACATCCAAAATCAGAGACTCAGCATCCTCGGTAGGTACTTCATTTAAGCCCCAAAATAATAAGTTGCACATTTTATTGCAATTTTCTTCAATAAAAGATTGACTGACTACTGAATTCATTTCGTCCTTACGTTTATTAATTATCTCCGATTGGCCCTCCACAATATTCTTCAAAACCAGAAGTTCAGAATTAACTGTTATTTTCAAGCACATTATTTTTATTTTCTATCGATGTAACACGATTGGTCACTGCACATATATCAAATTTTATCTCCAAGACATTATGTTGGAGTGCCTCAATGTTTGTATTTATGGACTGCACCATTTCCAGTATTTTAATAATATTTTCAGCTTTTGTTCTCTGACAATCAGTGAGAACGCTACCATCAGAATTATTTGTCGAATTCATCACAGGGTCCGATAATTCCACTTCAATTCGGTTACGTTTACCGCTGCCTTTCTTTCCCATATTAATGGTATCAAAATAAGACTATTCGCCTGCCTCTATATGAACTATATTTCACCACGCTAGTTCCCAGCGTGCAATGTTTTAAGAAATAAATAACTTTCTTAAAACAGAAAATGCTGACCAAAAAATACAGGATGCAGGAAACTCCTTCTTATTCAATTATCAATTAAAGTTATTTCAAGCTATCACGAGTATTCACAGAGTCAAAAAAATTACATAGCATTCGATGCGTTAGGTTAAATGCAGTCAAACAAGTTCACTCATTAACTGCTGAATGAAAACTGAGATTTAGAACCCAAGAAAGGGTTCTCATAACATCTCAAATTTCTTTGATAATACAGGACAAGATTTTGAAATATTTAACAAGATTAGGTTATATTATGCTAGACTTTGATTATATTATATAAGATATTGATAATATTTGACAAGATTTTGATAATATTGATAATAGCAGACATGATTTTGTTAGTACTATGCTAACTTTCGGTAATAGGTAGTATAAGTTTGATAGCAGTATATTAGACTTTGGTAATAGCAGACAGGTTTTAATTATAGCTGAAAAAATTTGTTAATAACTCGCAATATTAAATGATTATACCTTGCAAGATTCAGTTAATAATTTGTAAGGCTGTGATATTTACAATAACAAGATGTAGGGCTGTGATATTTTCATACAAGATTCTCATTAAACCAGTCAATATTTTGATGAGGTAGTGCAAAAACTTTCATAATATCAGACAAGATTTTGATAGTATCAAGCAAAAGTTTGGTAACACATGGCAGGATTTTTAGTATTTTTGATAATGACAAGCACGATTTGATTTTACTATGTAAAGTTTGGTAGTAGCAGATACGATTTGGATGACATCATGTCAGAATTGACGATGTCAGACACGTTTCGATACTGCTACAAAAACATTTTTGTAAATAGCAGGTAGAATTTTCATAATACCGTGCACAATTTTGTTAATAACTTGCAAGATTCTCATGTAAAGTTTTTGATAATATCATAAGAGATTCCCATTATAGCATTTGGGATTTTGATGATGTAGCAAGAGATATTTTATAATTTCAAGACTGATTTTGATGATATAACACAGGATTTTGGTAATCCTTGATAATGTATTGATAGTGCCAGACACGATATTGCTACCTTCTTTCTATATTTTGATTATGAGGTCCAGCGTTAAGGTTATACAGGAAAGGATTCTCATAATAGCTCACATAACTTTGATAATGCAAGACAAGATTTTGTAAATATTTAACAAGATTTAGTAATATCATGCAGTACTTTGATATACCGTGTAAGGTTTCGACAATATTTGACAAGATTTTGATAATCTGGATAGCACTATGGATAGCACTGGATAGTACTATGTTAAACTTTCTTAATAGGTAACATGATTTTGATAGTATTATATTAGACTTTTCTAATGGCTGACACGTTTTGATTCTAGCTACAAATCTTTTGTTGATGCCATTTAGCGCTTTGATAATACCAAACAAGATTTTGCTAATTAGTTGCAAGATTTTGATTGAATTATGTATGGTTTTCATTATATGCATCGTGATTTTGATATTCTAGTGGATGATGTTTGATAATATCAGACAAGATTTTGATACTACCACGACAAGATTTAGGTAATGCCAGATAATATTCTGATGAGAACAGACACGAGTTTTCTAGAACCATTCAAAATTTTGATAATAACTTGCAAGATTTAGGTAATCCCCGGATATTGGTAGAAACGGAACTGTGGAATCTGGAGGGCAGAAGTGGTGAAACCAGAAGTGACGGAACCACAACTAGTGGAACCGGGGGCTTAAACTGGAAATGATGGAGCTTAGGGCGGAGTCGGTGAAATCAAAATCGTGTAATTGGGGGAGAGGAGGAGAGGAAGAATTGGAACCGACGTAACCGAAACCGGTGGAACCAGGACTGAGACTGAAACCTGAGCTGGAGCCAACAGAAATGGAAGTGGAATTGCTGTAAGGAGACAGAATTGGGGTAAACAAAATGGGATATCACTTTATTAAAGAAAAGCTAAAGAATGTCTTAGGAATGATAAAGGATGTCATAGTGTGCCAGAGGATCAATCATAGTGTTGCTCAGTGGTGTGAATTGACATGGTGTTTCAAGTTGAGGATGGCTTGCAAAGAGACAAGCCAATGGACTTAAAGCACAATTTTTTAACATGAAAATATTGGGGAAATCTCTTAGGAATCATGAAGGACGCCAAAGGGACAGTTACAGTGTGGCATGGTGGTGTGAATTGACTTGGTTTATCATTTTTAGGGTTGCTTGTGAAAACACAAACCAATGAATACAAAGCCTATTTTTAACAGGAAAATACAAGAAAATGTCTTAGGAATGATAAAGTATACCAGAGGATGTTGTTTGCTATTCATAGTTAGCCGAGGTGGCATGAATCCATGGAGGCATCACTTTGGGGGTGGATTGCTAAAACACAAATCAATGGGTATAAAGAATATTTTTATCATGAGAATATATGAAAATACCTTTAAAATTACGAGGATGCCAGAAAGTTTCATCTGCCATCCATAGTTTGTCATGGTTGCGTGAATCGTCTTGGAGTAACGCGCTATTCAGCTTAAAGTTAAAGCGCGGGGTGTTAAAAGAAGTTTTTGGTCGATGGGGACTGAAGTCCAACACCCTGTTGAAGATACGGGGAATTTTTGTCAAAAGCACTCCAAAATATTTCTTAATGTGGCTTAATTTTACTCTAATGAGATTGTGCGAAATGTGAAAATAAACTATTAGTCAAATGTTCGCTTGTTAACCAGGAATACGTAGTCTTGGCTCAAAGAAACAAGGTATTTTTATTTAAGCATCTCAAAAAATATATCTTAATTTGGCTTAAATTTACCTCTAATAAGTCATCTCTTGGGTGTTTGCATCGAAAGCCCTCCAAAATATCTCTTAATATGGCTTAAATTTACTTCTAACGGGATTATGCGAAACCTAAAAAAAATCATTATTAAATTTTGTGCTTTTCAACCAGGATTGGTTAGTCTTGGCACAAAAAACGGGGTATTTTTATTAAGATCTGTCAGAAATATCTCTTAATTTCGTTTGAATTTGCCTCTAATAAAAACCCCCCACCTGGAATTAAATAACTTGTCTTGTGCCAACCATTGAATTTATCTCCAATAAGTCACCTCGTTGACGTTCATATTAAACGTTTACAAAACGTAACGTTTTTTTCCTCTGGATCATGATATTATGTTGTTTGACTGTGTCTGAATTATTTATGTAAGTTTTTTTTCTCGGTACACTGTTTCACCTTTCGGCTCATTTTTTTTCTCTTTTTTTGTTCTTTTTTGTTAGTAACACACCCTCACAAGCAACGCTTTTCGTGTGCTACCGATGGATTCTGTCTGTGTTATTTCCTTTGGTCAATAAATTAATACTACTACTACTAGTATTATCTAAATCTTGCATGTTATAATCAAATATTAGAATGTTTAAGCAAAATTGCGGATGGTACTATAAAACGTTATTACAAAACAAGAGAAATATATGGTTATATTACTTGCGACAATGGCAATTACAACTGGTAAAAATTGAAAGTGAAGAACAAAGAAATATCCGATTAGAAGAAATATGCGTTTAGAAGATAATCAGCAGCAAGATACAGTTAGAATACTTGCATCAGCGACAATAACAACAAGTCAAAATTGAAAGTGAAGAACAAAGAAATATCCGGTTAGAAGAAATATACGTTTAGAAGATAATCAGCAACAACATACAGTCAGAATACTTGCATCACCGACAATTACAACAAGTCAAAATTTAAAATGAGTAACAAAGAAATATCCGGTTAGAAGAAATATGCGTTTAGAAGATAATCAGCAGCAAGATACAGTTAGAATACTTGCATCAGCGACAATAACAAGTCAAAATTGAAAGTGAAGAACAAATAAATATCCGGTTAGAAGAAATATGCGTTTAGAAGATAATCTGCAGCAAGATAGAGTTACAATACTTGCATCAGCGACCAATTGCCCTTCCTGTGCTCCTTGAGAAGAAGTCCATCAAAATGATCCAAATAAGGGGGATAGAGCACAACCATGCTTAACTCCTAATTTAATACAAAACCAGTTGCTAACCTCATTTCCTACTTTAACCGAAGCAGTATTATTCTCGTACGTAACACAAATTACTTTAATGTATTTTTCTGGTATACCATACGAGGATAAGACCTTTGCTAACGCTCTTTTATCAACAGAATCGAAAGCTTGCTCATAATTGATATAACTGAGACCCAAAGGTGTTTTGACACCTAAAAGTGAACCTTATTAACCTAAGAGTGAAAACTTGGTGGACACATCCTCTACCTTTTCTAAAACCGCACTGTTCTTCCCTCAAAACCTTGTCTACAGCCTCTCTCAGTCTAAAAAGTATCATATTACACAGTAATTTGCTACGTACAGATACCGGACTAATACCACGATAATTACGACACTCAATCTTGTCACCTTGCTTATACAGTACTTTAATTAATGTTTTCCTAAAATCATTAGGTACTTCCCCTTTTTCAAAAATCATGTTCATAATCTTAAGTAGCTTATTCCTAACCTCAGAGCCACCATATTTAAGAAACTCATTTATCACACTATCAGCACCTGGAGCCTCATTATTTTCTAATCCTTTTAGACTGCCACTAATTCATCCTCACTAAACAAATCTTCCTTCACATCCAAGGTATCACAAACCTCTTATCTTTCATCTATATGTTTTCCTGCAACTGTATCTCGGTTTAGCACAGTCTCAAAATGTTTCACCCATCTTTCTTTAACTTTTTCCTTATCACTTGGCCCCATTTCTATCTTTAACTGGAACTAGTCCGGATTGACTACTCCCTTTAAATTTGTTAACATGCCAGTATAATATATTACTATTATGCCGTCTTGCCACATCTTCCAGATCCTCAGCAATTTTATCCATGAGCTCCACTTCACATCTTCTTAGTTCATATTTTAATGTTTTCTCCACTTTCTTTACATTGCTTTAGTTTTCATACGATCTATCACTCAGATAATTCTTGTACAAACCTTTTCTACTCTCTATTAAACCTAAAGCTTTTTCACTAATATTCCTATTTGCAGTCCTAGCACTCTTCCCTAAGACACCAACAGCAACTTCACAAATTATTTTTCTAAAATTATTCCATCCATCTTCCACATTGTCAAATTTTTAACTCTCAAGTTTAGTATTCAACTGCTCCTTGAAGTTTTTTCTCAGATTTTCATCCTGGAGTGTACCATAACCATCATAACCAATAACTTTCCGGGAGGTAGTTACCCTTCCGAAATTTCAGCTTTAAATTAACCTTAGATACTACTAGATGGTGATCTTTACTTTTAACACCAAACACCATATTGGTTATAACTGGGTTGTTATACCTACAAAATTACAAAAATCTACAGCCAACACTGTTTTCTTTTCCTACACCAAATTTACCTAGGCTAGGATACCATCTATCTCTATTTCTACCAACATGGGCATTAAAATCTCCTAGCAAAAACACCATATTTCCACCTCGTACCCTGTCTATTTGCTCCTGTAACTGTAAGTAAAATTCATCTGAGTCACTAGTATCTCCATCAGTTGGTTCAACAGGGGTATATACTGCTATAACTGATACCCTGAACTTTTTAGTCATAAAAGGAGCAATTAGTATTCTATTATTAATACTTTCCCAACCTAAACAAGACTTAGCAGCTTCCTTATTCATCATGAGCCTAACTCCCTGTCTATGTACCCCATCCTTCCTGCCTGAGTAAACAAATACTATGTCACCTAATTTCATGCTTCCTACCCCTGGGATATGTGTTTCTGAAACTCTTAATAAATCCAGTTCAAACCGTCTGAATTTGTGAGTCAAAATGTCGATGCAATAGTAAATTTTTAACGTCGTAGCATTTCAAGTTCCAATTTTCATGTTCTTTAAACCTTTGAAATTATTTGGCCTCCGGGATACCAGTGCAGGACAGGGACCAACATATTTTCTCAAGTCGACACGGAAGCGCTTAAGCCGGCTTAGAAACGGACAGCAAGAAGTCCCTGGGACATCCAGTAAGTTGGAGACTATGTTCAATCCTGGGCCAACCTTGGTCACAACATGGTTTTCAGCACTTGGCGATGCTCTTCCATCAACAAGAGTCGAAATCCTGCACAAACAGTTCCAAGCCTATTACCTCCGACTCATTATATATTCATACCCACAAATATTATGCTACAACGGGAGGCAACCCATTGTAAATAAATTAGCTAGGAAGAGGTTTTTCAGCCGGCAAACGCCCATCAAAACCAATCAAGCCAGGAAGAATATTAAATAATCAGAATCCCGTGCGAGCGCTGTGTTGTTTCCTAGGCTATAATTTCCTCAAGGGGCGCCACTCCTCAACAGGAAAAAGTTGACCGCAAGATTCCCAGTCTTGCAGGTACCCCGACCGGGTCGGGGCAGCCCATTACAGAGGCCGTTGTCCAAAAATCTGGATCTTACGCCCTGCCGCAGTTGTTCTCCTATAGAGGATCCTCCCACGATTGTGTTCTGCATAACCATGCAATTTAACCCTTTACTGGGGGAAGGTTTGTAACTCATGTGACGTATTGACACGCCCGTGGGCCCTGTTTAGTGTACATTTGAGGAGCCTACTTCCTCCTCCACCTGTATTTATGACCCCAGGAGAGGGTGCCCCAGTTTCTATTATGGACCCCCAGGGACAAGGTCCTTCTTGGTTTTTGCCTCCTATGGAGGTACTCTACATATCTGTAGGGCAATCTCCTATCTGTTGTCTTCACCAATACCTATCATGATTTTCTAATAGCTAACTAACTCATGCAACTAATAAATTTTGCAGTAAATTGCAACTTTACTTTCAATTTAGACTATAAAGTAAAGTAAGAAGATAACACATACAAGCTCTGTTGTCCTCTGCTAAGACCTAGCATGCAAACTGATCATTAACTAACTAATGCAACTAATTAATAGCTCTAATAAATTGCAACTTTTCTTTTAATTTATACCCTAAAATAAAAAAAAATAAAACACAAAAAAGTTCTATTGTCCTCTACCAAAACCTAGCATGTTAACTAATAATTAACTAATAAATAGCCAATTTGGCCAGATTGAAACACCTCACAAGCCATATCTTATAAAAAACACCTTAGAGAATTTAAATTAAAAAGAATACTTATTAGAAACAATGCTAGTAATACAGAAGTAGACATAAATAGCCAATTTGGCTTGCTTGTAACATCTCACAAGCCACACCTTACAGAAAACACCTTTGAGAATGTAAATTAAGAAGAAAACTTAACAGAATTAATGCTAATAATGGAGAAGTAGACTTAAATAGCAAATTTGGCCTGTTTGAAATATCTCACAAGCTACACCTTATAGAAAACACCTTAAAGAATTTAAATTAAGAAGAATACTTATTAGAAATAATGCTATAAATATAGAAGTAGACCTAAATAGACAATTTGGCCTGTTTGAAACATCTTACAAGCCACACCTTATAGAAAACACCTTAGAAAATTTCAATTAAGAAGAATACTTATTAGAAACAATGCTAGTAATACAGAAATAGACCTAAATAGCCAATTTGGCCTGTTTGAAACATCTCACAAGCCACACCTTATAGAAAACACCTTAGGGAATTTAAATAAAGAAGAATACTTATTAGAAACAATGCTAGTAATACAGAAATAGACCTAAATAGCCAATTTGGTCTGTTTGAAACATCTCACAAGCCACACCTTATAGAAAACACCAAAGACAATTTAAGTACAGAAGAATGCTTATTAGAAACAATGCTAGTAATACAGAAGTATCTATTTACTAGCATGATGTTTGAAATATCTCACAAGCCACACCTTATAGAAAACAGCTTAGGGAATTTAAATTAAGAAAAATAATTAGCCTATTAGAAACAATGCTAGTAAAACAGAAGTAGACCAAAATAGCCAATTTGGCATGTTTGAAACATCTCAAAAGCCACACCTTATAGAAAACACCTTAGAGAATTTAAATTAAGAAGAAACCTTATTAGAAGCAATACTAGCAATACAGAAGTAGACCTAAATAGTCAATTTGGCCTGTTTGAAACATCTCACAAGCCACACCTTATAGAAAACACCTTGGAGAATCAACTTGTTGTCTTGAGACGGTCAGCCGACATTGAGGTTCGCAAAATGATTTTTGACATGTCGAATCCTATTAAGATCTTTTCAAAATAAATTTTTATTATTCAGCCAAGAATATTTTTGAGACGAAAAAAAAAAACAAAAAAAAAAACAAGGACTCTTTAATCCAAGATTTATAATTTTGGTCACTGGATACTATGATACCAAGAAGAAAACAAATCCTACAAAATGGATGAGTCTTTTATGAAATAACAGTAAGATAGAATTCAGTTCACTCCCGAGTTTTTTAACTCAATTTTTAAGCTGATTTGACACCTCATGACTTTAAGAAAAACGAATAACGAATATATACACTCTTTTTGAACGAACAATCGTGTATTTATCTAAAACATCTTTTTGTTAGAATTGTATATCTAATTAATATTTTCCCCGGGGTGGTTAGGCATCAAGCCTAGCCTGAAGCAATGACTTCAGGTTACCATGGCTCAGGAACCACGAACCATGTATCATGGTTCAAGACAGGAGAATTCATGTTTTAGAGAGGTAAGTCACCTCACTTGCATTTTATTCTCGTTGATTTGCTGGTCATCACGTGTCACACTGGCCGATACAAAGTCGATTTAACGTTACCACTGAACTAAGGAACGATCTGGTGCTATCTGGTGTCTAGTAGGTTTTTAGCTGGATGAATAGGTCATCAAAGTATTTAAAATAATCTTTAAATCTCATGGCAGGTTTTTTGTGTGTGTGTGGGGGGGGGGGGTTACTATAAACTTTGAGCTTTTCATTGTGATCTAAAAGTTCCCTTGTGTTTGAGCTGAATGAATATTGAGTTCAGAAGGGTTAGTGTTGCATCGAGTTGATGTAAATTAGGGCTGAGCTAAACTATGGTTGAATTCAATAGTAGTTGAATTGCATGAGGGTTGAGTAAAATGAGTTTGAATTATGTGAGGGTTTAATTGTATGGAGTTTGACGCAAGTCATAAAAAAGGATTTAACCGAAATTTAAACTTCATTTGAGGAAGCAAATAGTGAAACTAAAAATGTGTTGGATTGGAAAAGTGGTTTGCCTAGCCTGATTGACCTCAGGTGGCTCGGTACTACAGCAAGTCGCTAGTGGTCGCAATAGCAGTATCTGAATATTCTTTGAATTAGTTGTAAAGTTACTTTGATTTTCAAATATCATTCTTTGAAGGAAATTATCAGCTGTTTGAAAAAATTTTCTATACTTTTGATTTTTTTAGTCTTTTTCTGATGCATATTAAGGGAAATAATTTTATACAAAAACGTAGACTTGAAGCTTTAATTATTAATCATAACTATTTTATTTTAAAAGTTCAATAAAAAAAATTAAAAGCGTTTATTTGTTGATTTACCTTTAATTAAAATTTAAAATGAGCTCGTACATTCAATAGAAATGACAAATCACTCAGTAGTATATTTTTATAAAGAAAAGAAAAAGAAAGTGTTCCTAAGACAATACCTTTTAAATTTTTGTTAACTGCTTGCAGTTTAATCTTTCTCTAGCTTACAATGAAACCGCTGTTTCAAAAAAGATAAAATTCCTTTTAAAGATCAAATTTTAATAAAGAGTTTGTAAGTTTTTTTAAGTCATTCCATCTGTCACACAAATGACAGTTGATAAGAAAGTTATCATCTAAAATCACATAAAAATATTCAGTTCTTCAGTAGTTGATTTCTCTAATTGAAAATGCTAAAAATATTTTTCTACTTCTTTCTGATAGGCTCCGTTTTGTCCAGCGATATCACTATATTGGATGATTTTGAATATTTAAATGAGTCTAAAAGGATATGGGATGACAATGGTGACTGGTATCTTGCTAAAATTATCCCTGGTAGTGAACTTCCTGAAGAAAAGACTAGGGTTTTAGCCTTTAATGATACAGAGCCCGAAAATATAACGCAATATTTATGCACAAATGAAATTTTCGAAGGAAATTTTGAAATATCTTTGGAGATAGAAGCTCTTGTACAAAGTAGTCTCTCTGACCCTGTGAATAGACTGTCTGTTGAGGCTAAGAACAATCTGAATGGAAGCTTTGAAACACTTCATTTCTTTGAAAACACAAGACTTGCTTGGAAAAACCTGACAGTGGATTTGGTGAAAAATATTTCTGCTTTGGAGTTTTCTGTAAGCTTTTACTTATGTTAATTAGAAAAATCTTTTCCACAAAAAGCTTTTCAAGGGAAGTTAAAAGTGCATTTGAAACCAATAACAAGCAGAAAAAAAGTCATTTTAATGCGTCAAACTAAGAAATAACATATATTCGTAGCAGCAAATCAATGAAAGTTAAAACAGACGGAATACCGCTTCAAACTTAGACGAATAGACATTATCAAAAATAAGCGTGGTGCTCCCGTCTCTATGAACTACTAAATTTATTGTTTTCATTTGTGCTTTATTGAGAACAAGGCTTATTTTGCACCGCTATTCTATTTCATCAAAAAAAAGTAATATGAAACTGCTGAAAGTTTAGTGATTTTTGTAAATATTGAGTCGTTCTAACCTCATTATTTAAAATGCTATTAAAGTTGATCAATTATGTAAGGTATTATAAAAATTGTGCCTGGTATTATCAAAGTGTTGATTGGTGTTGCCGAAATCGTACCTAGAATTATCTAAATCTTGCCTGGTATAATACCCTTTGCTTTAAAAATCTTAAATAGTTTCGGCAAAATATTACCTGGTAACATTAAAATATTGCCTAGTATTATCAAAATCTTTCCTGATATTACCAAAATCTTGCCTAGCATTGTCAAAATCTTCCCTATTATTAAAAAATCTTGCCAGGTATTATCAAAATCTTGCATAGTATTTTCAAGGTCTTACCCGATACTGATCTCGTCTGTACTACGAAAATCTTGCCTGGTATTATCAAATTCTTGCGTTGTTTTACCAAATCTTATTTGTTATTATCATAATGTTCCTTTATTTAATCAAATTTTGTCAAGTAGTGTCAAAAACTTGCCTGATATTCCAAATATCAGCCTAATATTATTACAATACTGCCTAACATTCCCATAATCTTGCCTCATATTATGAAAACATAGCCCAATATTATAAAAATCTAGTCTGTTATCATCAAAAGCCTTTTTGACATAATGAAAATTTTATTTTATATTAATTAAATCTTTCATCAACAAGTTATCATAACTGATAGAATAATCACAGTTTTTCAACCTGTTAACCCTTTTTGTTTCTTGTGTTAAACTACTCTATAATATTTTAAACTTACAGTTTTAAATCATGCGGACTGTGTTTGTTAGTACGCAAAGCAGGTATGTCTTACACAAGACGTAAAAAAGCAAAATTCAAAACGCACAAACAAGCAACTTAACTCCCTTATGGTATTATTCAGATCAGCTTTTACATTCATCCCATACAATTCATTATGACCAAACACTTCTTGAAATATAAGCTATCAAAAGTCACTTTTAATGCTTGGTAAACTCGGTAAACTAGTTTTGTAGGAGTTTCTAACTCCTTACCGCCTAGACAAACTTGTCTTTTGGGTCTTAAAAGCTTGTTCTTTAACCCTAGGACCCTAAACAGGGGCACCAAGAAACCTTACGTCCTTGGGCTATTCTGGTCTGCACTCTAGGCGCAATAACGATCGGTGTTTACTACAAAATGGTTTCCACCATGAGATAAAGCGGTGAGAATTTTTGCGGCAGTTACTGAGTGGACAGAACCGGCAGTTTTTCCTTTTACCCTTCCCTGAGACTGTTGTTTGGCGAGCACGATTCACCTTAGAATGTCTCCAATTGTTTTTCAAATGACAAACCAGGCGTTTCATTTATGTTTTCGGACGTGTGGCTTTACCAGCTTTTCATACAAAGTCATCACAAAGCGACGTCACTGGCAAAGTCTTGTCAAAGTTTTGGCAAAGTTTTGCGTAAATGATGAACGAGTTGATAAAAGGTGTATTCATCATGCCATACACCTGACATATCGGCCACCACCTTGTCATTGAACTCGTGCTCATGCCTAAATATGTTTGATTAAAGGAGTCAACGCCCCCCCTAGTTTGACTATAAAACTCAATTGAGACGGGCTTTTTGAAAAGCTTTGATGGAAAATATCCATCGTGACAAGTTCATATAAAAGGACTACTTTGCCCTGCGTTGGGCAGTAGGATCCATCCTGTAGCATCACTTATTCTCAGTCGTCACAATGGACGTAGATTGGATCGGACGAGAAAGTTTTGAGCCGAAAGCACGCCCAACATCAAAAATGTCCTGCTTTTACGCAGTAAGATCTATTTACAAACTATGGTAAAGTTGTGTTATGTGTGACTTTTCCCCCTCATGTTATAGAGGCATTCTATCCCTGGTTGCATGTTCATTGGACCTTTTGACTATGTTGAACAGAATTGCTGTCTCAAGATTTTTATCAGATATGCTGGAGATTATGAAAAGGGTAGCGAAAATCGCAAGAAGGGTGATGGAAGCCTTTCGGTCACTGTGCTATTAAAAAGAGCATTTAAAAAGAGGTAGAGAATTGTCTCTGATGATTTTGGTGGTGCTGTTGGTAAATGTTTACTTCCGTTCCAAGTGCTCTGAAGTGTATAATACTGCATATAGCAGGATTCTGCTGATTACATTTTGTTTCTTTGTCATTATTAGAGAAGCGCATCCATTTCTTAGGTTTCTAAATTCCCTTCCAATGACACTAAAAATGCGTAAATTGGGCTTGCTTACAGATAATATTACCTATAGAGCGAAACGTTTTAGTCCATATGAGCCCACGGGCAGCAGTCAACAAAGAGTGATAAAACTAAAAAAAAGAAAAAAACCCTCGAACCAGGTTAATTAAATAGAAATATAGAATACAGATCACGCCCCGCTGCCCGAGGACTCATGGACTAATACGCTTCGCTCTATAGGTAATGTTACGTGTAAGCAAGCCCATTTTACGCACTTTTTAGTTTGACCTATGTAGGAGGAGGGTCAACCAGATATGGAAGTGGTTTTCTAATAATAACAAAGAAACAACATGCGGTCACCAGAATCTTGCTATATGCAGTGCTATGCACTTTAGAGCACTTGGAACGAAAGTAAACCTTAACCGTGCTGTTAGTTACTTGGGTCGTATATCCATCAACAACAAAAGTTTACTAACCTGTTTGAGCCACTGACTACGAGTAAATCTGTAAACTATATTCGAAGATACTATAAATCAATGAAAAAACAATATAAGATGCGTAGTTACGATATTATGTGTATGTTTTGTTGCTTGCTTAAATGCAATTGTGTTTATATATAAAAGCTGTCTATAAAAATAGAGTACAAGATGAAAGAGTATATTTAATTTTAGTTATGCCTAGCAGCAAGATATGTTGACAGTCCACGAAAAAAAGGCATATACCTTTCACGATTTAAGGCAACCCTTCTTGGTACAGTTACTCAACCCACGGAACAGCCAACATCAGAAACACCATTGGTAACGGAATTTAATGTAACAACGTCATTTTTTTCAACAGGAATGACGCCTAGCATTGAGAGTACGGCACTGAAGACAACAATAGGAAGCTCAAGAACAACATATTCCTCGGCTGAAACAACTGGTAAGTCTCCAAGATTTTATAAAAGAACAAACAGACACGAGATACCTTAGGATTCCAAGAGATAAATCGAACAACCAAGACCAAACACTAAAACCTCTCTGTTGTCAATGGTTGGTTAACACAATAAAAGGACACTGCCCTTGAGGCAAGGGGGTTCATGCTAGTTACCGAAATATACTTAATAGACCTTTTAAAGTTTCCAAGGAAAATGACTATAACAAAATTTTGATTCGGTGGGCTATCATATAGTTTACAGTGTTATGGGTAGCAGAAATAGCCACTTGGGCGAGATTAGATATACCTCAACATTTTAGATCCTCTTCCCCCTTATATTAAACGAAAGTTTTAATTGATACCATAACCAATTTCCAATGTGTTTCAAATACACCCTTTTTTATAACTTATGGCAGATAAACCGTAGGTCATTTTTGTAATCTGGTACCACATAGCGTCTTTTAATTTACCTTACTACTTGGACGAAACTATATTCTAATTATCAAAGGGGTCTATAGTACAAAATGCTTAAGTGAATCACAGACCTGACGCTTTTGGCCACACCTGCCCAAAACAAATTTGAAGTTTCTTGTCCGTTCTTCATTCTTCAACCCATTCTGAAAACTTATTCTCCATCTCCATCTGAGAGCCTAGATGCACTAAGCGTCTTTTGAATTAGTTTTAGCTTCTTCTCTTAGTCAGGATTTATTATTTACACGCCCCGCCCCATTCCCATAATACTTGAAAGTTTCAACTTGATTATCTAGGCCGTTGTCGAGATTTTACACATAAATTGTACCCCGTTGTTATAAATTATGCCACGTTACATAAAATGTTCTTATGGAACGGGTGGTTATATGAACTTTGGGGGAGGGGAGCATCAAACGATTAACAATTGAAACGTCTAGTTCCCTTTTTAAGAGCCAATGATCGGGGGTCAACTAGACCCCCAACGTCCTCTTTTCCCCAAATGTATCTGTTCAAATTTCTGAGATATTACTTTTGTTCAAAATAGACCAAAGATTGTGTAACAAAAACATTGAGGTTGATATAACAGCATAAATTGTGGCAGCAATTGATTTAAGCTATGCCCCGGGGACATAAAACGTTTTTATGAAAGTTGGTTGCATGAGGTTCGAAGGAAGCTCATTCCTTTTGCGTTACATGTCGCAAGGGACATGTTTTCTCATAAATTGGTTGAAAAATTGACATGAATTGGTCAAAAGCTATAGAAGAATAACCTAAAATAACAAGGACAGAGTCCCACTTCATCCAACTCAACTCCATGGCAAAGTTATGCAAATTCTGTGTTTTTAGTTCACGTTTCAGTATTTCCTTTGACTGGATACGTCCATTTCTGAGACAAATCACATGACCAATTACTAGGAGATGATTTAAGCCTGAATAAATGATCACATCAGAACAGCTTTGACTTAAATAACTGTCCCACGAAGACGTTGTCAATTAGGGTAGAAGAATGACCAGAAATTCGGATAGTTACACAAGTTATATCATTTGAAACCATATAATTAAGAAAATCCAAATTATCACCTGAAAGCTCTAAAAGATTATAGTTAATGTACCCCATACAAAAAAAGTCTGTTCTTGTAGACGAACCCAGCCTCATCAACTCATCAAAGCCTGTGACAAACTCATCCAAGCGAGCACTGGGCGGCTTATACACCATACTAACTAAAATAAAATTTCTTTCAATTTCCAATTCTAAACAAAAACTTTCAAACTTACCTTCTATCCAAACATCTAAATCGTCCCATATCCTATACCTCCTATTGTTCTTAATCAAGAATCCCAGGCCTCCTCGGTTCATAGCTGATCGATTCCTCACCTCAAAATTATATCCTGGAAAATAATAGGCCAAGAAAGGTTGGTCTGCACTCAAAAAACAATTTCACGAACACCCATAATATCAAATTTTGAAGAAGATATCTCAATTAAATGCAGAACATCTAAATACCCTGTAGTAAGGTGGCAATTCCACAAGCAAAGACACAGCGACATGTCTGAACTAACTTGTGACGGCAATATGTAAGAACTTTCGTGAAGAGGCTTTGAATCAATAATAGGCAAATCATCAAGTCCAATTTGCGCCTTCAAATGATCTTTAATGCGAATTGCAATAGACATAAATCAACTCAACGAACAAAAATCATTCATCATAAATAAAAAAGTAAAGTAACTTTCTTTCCCGCGATAAAAATAAACAAAAATTAATAGGACATAAATACTAAAGCCACTAAATAATAGAAAAAAAAACTAATACAAATAAACACAGATGAACAAATATTATTAAAAGCTATAGGTTGTCAACATGCAAATGGATGCGTATTGGGTGGACATCGCCTTGTTCACGTTTGTAAATATAGCCACGATCAGTCCAGACGTTTCTTACACCATATTTGCCTCTCGCAACTTCGAGAATCACTTTTCTCATTTTTGTGAGATATTCAGTGACGAATACACCCGATTTTGCCAGCTTTGGTTTTGCTTTAAAATTAGTATTTATATTTATATAAAAATTAGTTGTCTGTGTGTGTGTCGAGTGACGTCATGTCATCAGGTCGCCATGTCGTCATTATGACGATGACGTCATTAAAGGTATTTAAGACATTGGTTCACGGAAAAATTTTTAACTGTAAAATGACTGAAGAACCTACAATGTCAAAAGCCGAGGAAGCTGCTCAAAGAGTCTATGCCAAAAAACTTGCTGCTGATAGAGAAAGTAAGAAAAGAAAGCGTGCCGAGGAATCATAAGAGCAACGCGAAACCAGACTTGCTGCTAAAAGAGAAAGTGAAAAAAGAAGGCTAAAAGTATTTAAGAAAATCGTTCAAAGACAAATTTTTAATTGTAAGAAGATCGTGGACGGAAAAATGTTTAATTGTAAAATGACTGAAGAACCTACAATGGCAACAGCCGAGGAAGTTGCTCAAAGAGTCTGTGCCAAAAAACTTGCTGCTGATAGAAAAAGTAAGAAAAGAAAGCGTGCCAAGGAATCACAAGAGCAACGCGAAACCAGACTTGCCGCTAAAAGAGAAAGCGAAAAAAGAAGGCTAAAAGTATTTAAGAAAATCGTTCAAAGACAAATTTTTAATTGTAAGAAGATCTTGGACGGAAAAATGTTTAATTGTAAAATGACTGAAGAATCTACAATGGCAACAGCCGAGGAAGCTGCTCAAAGAGTCTATGCCAAAAAACTTGTGGCTGATAGAGAAAGTAAGAAAAGAAAGCGCGCCGAGGAATCACAAGAAAAGCAAGAAAACAGGCTTGCGGCTAAAGAACGCAAAACCGCGCAGTTAGATGAAAATCCACCTGGACAGCGAGAGTCAAAACATATCAAAACTGAAAATGATAGCGATCATGATTGGGTTCGGGATTTTGACTTGGATAAGGTCATCAATGCCTACCAGATTTTAGTTAAAAAAGCAAAGGTTTGGCGATGTGTATTTCATAGTAACGCTGAAAAATAAAGAAGAAAAAGAAAACTGAAAAAAGAAAAAAGGTAAAAAACTAAAAAAAACTAAAAAGAAAAAACACTCAAACAGAAATTACAGACCAGGACACAAATGACGACCGGGACAGAGGGAATATAAATGACTTACGGGGACACTCAAAAGAAATTACAGACTGGGATACCGGGACACAAATGACGACCGGAACACAGGGAATATAAATGACGACCAGGACACAGGTATTTAAGAATGTCGTTCAAAGACAAATTTTTAATTGTAAGAAGATCGTTGAAAGAGAATTTTCTAATTGTAAAATGACTGAAGAACCTACAATGGCAACACCCGAGGAAGCTGCTCATAACAAATGTATTCAAGCCGAAGTAGCTGAGTTGGTAAAGCGTTATGTTTCAGGTTCTAGGTCCGAGAGGCTCCAGGTTTGAACCTTGGCTTTAGCATTAATACAAAAGAAGAAAAAAAACTAAAAAAGGTAAAAACTACAAAAAAACTAAAAAGAAAACACTAAAAAAACTAAAAAACTAAAATTAAACAAAAAAAGGTAAAAAACTAAAAACTTAAAAAGAAAAAAAAACTAAAAAAACTAAAAAAAGATAAAAACTACGGAAAAAAAATAAAAAGAAAAAAATACTAAAAACTAATAAAAAAACTAAAAAAACTAAAAACTGAAAAAGAAAAAAAAAACTAAAAAAGGAAAAAACTTAAAAAATAAAGGAGAAAAAGAAAACTAAAAGCAGGGACACAGGGAATATAAATAACGACCGGGAGATATAAATGACGACCTTGACACTCAAAAATGAATTACAGACCGGGACACCGGGACACAAATGACGACCAGGACACAGGGAATATAAATGAACAACGGGACGCTCAAAGAGAAATTACAGACTGGGACACTGGGACACAAAAGACGACCGGGATACTGAAAATATAAATGACGACCGGGACACAGGGAATGTTCGATTAGCAATCACCATCAACAAAGCTCAAGATCAATCATATGAATAATGAGGTATAGATCTGAATACGGATTGTTTTTTCCATGGACAATTTTATGTTGCATGTTCAAGAGTCGGTAAACCTGACAATCTATTTAAATGCACAGACAATGGGACATCGAAGAATGTTGTATATTCGCAAGTTTTACGTAGTTAAAAACATATATATCTATAACGAAAAGAGAAATCTTTTCTCTTTTATCTATATTCACAGGTGGGACAGGGACACAACTACAATGGCGCGTAACGACTTACGCGCGCGGGGGGGGGTCTTGGGGGGTGCGAAGCGCCCCCACTAACTAGGTGTTGGGGTGGCACGAAGCGCCACCCCAACAGCTAGTAAGTCACATTTTTAATCACGAATATGGCTAAAGCTGGCGCAACAGGTGTCCGAATATTCCCCGTGGTGTTCGGAGGTCAAAAGCGATTCACTGGCAACACCTGTTCTTTCTGAACAATTAAACCCATTTGATCTGCTATATCCAGGACAGTAGTAACCATGTCACCTCCGGGGTTAGGTTTCACTCCAAAAAAACAACAAGGAATCAAGCAAACGCTCCTGTTCGTAATATGTTCGTAATTCGATGGGAAAATGAAAGTTAAAGTTTTCTTTTTTAAAGTCAAAAGGGACCAGAGAGCAACTAGTGCCCCCTCCCTCCTTGACATCCTATTTTCCCTAAATACATCCAATCAAATTTTACGATAGCCATTGAGTTAAAAATAGATAAAAATCATATAACAAAAACTCCACGGTTGACACAACACACCAAAGCACGGGGCAAGTGTTGTAAGCTATGCCCTGGGGGAATATAAGTTTTAACGGAAGAGGTGGTTGAATATACTTTGGAGGGGGCTCCTTTAATTATAAACTGAAACTTTTAGTGCTATTTTTGAGAGTCAAAAGTAATCGAAAGGCAACTAGCCTTCTCCCTAAATGCTGTTTTTCCTCCAAACGAATTCGATCAAAATTTTGATACAGCAATTTTTTTCAAAATAGTCTTTGTATCGGAAGAAAAAAAGAGCGCAATGAAAAATCAATTGGTGTTTAATTCCAGCTATCATTGCTCACGAAATAAAATATAAAACCGCGTTCCAAACAATGTTTTCCGTTGATCTTAGTATCATTCGAACCGGAAAAAAATTCTCTACTACATAATCTAAAAGATAGATTGAAATTAATCTAAAGATAGATTGAGGCAAACTTGACGCTTTTCCGTTTTTCTTCTAAAATAAACACTTTAAGAAACAGTTAACTTGCACTTTTAAAAGGCAAGTAATAGAAACATCTGGTACATAGATTACAATCTGGACTCATTTCAGTGTTTTGACAATCCCAGAGTTGCTGATCACCCTCTCCCCCCCAAAAAAAACACACACACGCGAGATAAAGCGTGTATTAATTTACGTTGAGTATTAGCAGAAACCTGGACCCACGCAGAGAAAATTACACTTCCTATGCCAAAATGATAGGGAAATGTCAGGAGTGACCCCATAATGACTTTAAGTGTGAAGCATTTTCAATTATTGTTTCAGATGTGTTTGGCAGAGTCCGTTGTGCTAGATAGTTTTTTGTCCGGTTGTATATCTCCCATAGTCAAGAGGGGTATGGACCCCAGTGCTTCCTCTAATTATCGTCCTATCACTGTGTCTTGTTTTGTTAGTAAGCTATTTGAATATGTACTGCTACCGGCCATTAACTCCAAGTGCAATTTTACACCCTTCCAGCTTGGTTTTAGAAAAGGTATGGGCTGTTTTCAAGCTCACCATATTGTGGGTCGGCTAATGAAACAAGCTGTTGCTCAAAAAAGTCCCCTGTATTGTTTGACTGTTGACATATCTAGTGCTTTTGATAATGTAGTTCATTCAAAGGCTTTGTTTTCTTTAGCAGCCTCGGGTGTTAACCTTTCTATTGTTTCCGTGCTGAAGTATTGGTATGCTAATTCTTCAGTTAGGGTGAAGTTGAATGGTACGGTAGGGGAGTATATTCCTGTTAAAAAAGGCGTTAGGCAAGGTGCCGTGTTATCCCCGGGCATTTTTAAATGTGTTTTAGCTTCGTGACTCCAACGTCTTCAACCGTCAATTTTTTACAACGATAATTTAGGCATTAGTCACGTTGCATATGCTGATGATGTTCTGCTTCTTAGCTGGAAAAAAAATAGTCTAATTACCAACTTCTACCGGCTTTCAGCCGCACTATCCACAGTAGGCCTTTCAGTTAATGCCTCCAAATGTGAGTTTTTGTGTTTTGGGAGTCCTCCACCAGCATCACCTCTTTGCTTGGGTTCTTCAACTATAGCATGTTCAGCACGTATTAAATGGTTGGGTCTCTCTTTTTCCACGTCACTTTCGTCTACTTGCTCCGCTATTACGTCCAGCGTGCTGAAAAGTACGCGGGTTGGATACGCGAAAATTTCACCAAATCGTGGTCGGTATAACCGAAATGGACTATGCCGTATTTATTCTAGTTTTTGTGCCCCTGCTGTTTTTTATCTTTCTGGTTTTGCTTTCCTCCTTCGCAAGAAGGATACAAAGAAAATACGCTCAGGATATTTTAAGTATTGCAAGTATTTACTGCGTCTGCCTCGGTGGTATCGGAATCATACAGTCGTCTCTAAATTTGACATCGTTGATGCGCCCTCGCGACTGAAACATTTATCTAAAGATATATGTTTTAAAACTCGGCAAATGGTCGGTGTTTTTGACCCTCTTTGGCCATTTTTTGATTGGAGGTAATTTATTTATGTTTTATGTCGTTATGCTGCTATGTTATTTGTGTTGTTATGTTTTTGTCTTGTTTTTTCTTTTTTTGTGTGTTTACTCCACAGTTTAACGTACTTCGTGGGTTATAAATAAATTATTATTATTATTATTATAGGGAATGTTATTGTTTACCTATACAATTATATTGAGGATGATGTATTTTTTCGTGTCAACGACACCTGTTTAAATAGAGCTTACACGAGATTTGGTCCACTTACCTTAGTATGAGAAAAAATTCAGTGTGCATACATTGTGAATATTCATTTTGGTTCTAAGTATATATTTCTTTAACGAATGATTTTATTGTGTTGGAAGTTGAGGGTACTAGCATCAGTGAAATGAAACCAAGAGTCCCCCCCCCAAATGTTAGGGTGGAAATTACAAGGTTCTCTGCTAACCTTTGAATGGGACGAAATGTTTGCAAGATATGTGATATCATTGAGAAAATTCAAGTTGGAAGAACAGTTATTTTTTGCAGCAAAAGTGAATGTAAAACGTATACAAAGACTACAAGATGGGTTAAACGCATTAGTGAAATATATTGAACAAAATAATTTGGTTCAGTATGTAAGGGAAGAGAGAGATTTTATTTTTTATTTTTGAAAATAATAATGTTTTGAAATCGAATATTTTTTTCTGGTGACGAGAAGATAGAAAGAATCTTCATTATTTGGTTTTGTTAGTCTATAATTGCCAGTGAGAGTGTCAAGATTAAGAAATGGATGGATTTGATAAACAAAAAACGTAGGGAATCTTGTGATTTTGGAAAAATGTTTCATTCTAAATGATCATTTTCAAGACCTATTAGTGCAAAGGAAAATATCCTCTCAAAGAATGCTTGACGATATAATGAGAGATATGTCCCCATCTTTGTGTTATTACACGAGACTTATATGTCGCAGACCACCTCCATTTGCTGAATTTATTGACATACTAATCGAAACAAAACAAAATGGTATTGTGGATTTGCTTTTGAACATTACCTAGAAATTCCTTTAAGACGGACGTTTTTTCACATGGCAACAATGATTAAGTCGAAAAACCTGACCAACCAGGTTTTGTTAGGTCACACAAATACATCTCTCATTTCTCTAGAAGTAAAAAAACATTCATTTTATGGTTTCTTTTTGGAAGTGAGACACTAAGCAGTAAAATAAATGCTCTACACATGTCCATTATGTTTGTTTACATTGGGCGGCTGGTCATCCTGTGAGAATTGTAATATTGTTGATGAATGTAAAGAAAAGTGTAGATAATACAATCCATGTAAATTCCATAGAGGATATGCAGTGCAAATTAAATATTGTAACTCCTGTCTTGAAGATGTCTGCAACTCTCACACTAGAGGTTTCCCATGCTCCAATTGGTACTACGGTAAATGTGACCAAGGGGAAAATATTTACCTTAGTATGATCGGAAAAAATCTTACAGGTGATTTCAGTTTATTTTTAAGAGACTGGTATCGTCATAGATTTAAATTATTTCCGGAGGAAGAATCTGATCTGCGCTTCAATTGCTGGAAAAACAAGAGAATCTGGCTTTTCTACATGGTTTTGAAGAAAATGGTTACTATGATTATAAGCCTAGTAAGTGATTCTTCATATGAGAATATCGTGTGTAACATTTTTTCAAATAATCAAATTGAAACACGTGAATTTCCTATCCGTGGAAGAAGAAATCTAAGAGGCGAAGACAAATACTTTTATTGTGGATGTATATATTTTATTAATAAACAAATTCACAAATATTTTTAGAAGAGTCTATTCTTATGGCACCGAATTTACTGTATTTACGCAGATTTATCGACCAAATTTACTGTAATTATAGCCACCACATTAAAAAATTCATTGTAGAAGTACATGAAAACCTCAGCTTTTGGTCGATAAATCGTGTACTGACATCCGATTTTGAATAATAAATTTTCCTTTTCGCTCATGAAGTTTTTGATGTAGAGTGTGGATGCATATATTAGGCCAAGAGGGTTAAAAAATCTATATTCGTCGCTGTTTGAAAGATGCAAAAGATGTTTGAAAGATGACCCGTCTTTCCAGTCGACTGGCTATTATTAACAATACCAATGTTATCGCTAGTGCAATGAATATGTCCATGGAAATCCAAGGGTATGCAACAGGTCTTTTATTTGGACTGATCTAATTGACTGAATTCAGTTGAATGCAGCATTGACTGTATGATTTGTGTTCATCGTGCCAGGCCTAATAGAACACTGCTACTGAGGTTAATTTCTCAATATATTTTTAAATTGATTTAGTGAGATTAATGCTATACCCTCCGTCAACGGCTCGACAAAGGTACACCCTAAACGTAGAGGGTCCGTTCGGACAATATTCATATCTTGAGTACCAGACGAATCTAATACCATGATAACATGAGTTTTTGCAAATACTGTATCGGTTACACCATTTTCAAATAGTTGCGAATATCGATCTGGTGATTGCATTGTTAATTCGTATAGGGTCCTATAGGATTCATCAAAGGAAAAACTGTAGAGCAGAATTCCATATACTTTACATATAAGAGATGAAAGTCCAAACATTTAAATTGGTGTTGGGACTTCGTCCATGATATTGTTGCATTAGCACGTTTGACAAAAGCGAAAGCGAGTTTTGAAGGAAATTCGCTATTGATATATAACGAGTTAGTGTCAGTACGTGAACCCGTGACAAAATTTCCCTGATTCATAATTGTTTGCTAACGAGTAGTTTGATATTGTTTCCACTTGCGCTTAATTTTTCAATTGCCCAAACAACAAAACTCATAACCTATTGTCTTTAACATGGACTATTACCAAAGCTGAGAGATTGTTGCAGCAGATGCATTTGCATGTACCTTTTGAAAAATATAAATTGATGAAGCAAATGTAACTGTATGTCAGTCTCGACATTAGGAGGTATTCATTGGGGTATATTAAATATTTAATTTTTTACCTAATAATTATAAATCACTAGCTGTTGCCTCTCTAAGTACATTGGTAGTGTCAATATCCATTTTATATTTATATCAACTGTCTACACCCCTCAAATTCTTATAATACTTTGCAGTTATTAACATAGATTGTATGTAACTTAAATAGTTCGAAAGATTTTTGTTAGTTCTCACCAACGCTCCATTTGTACAGACATTTATTTGTCTAAACAAATTGTGAAGCACAAAATTTTCAGAGGATAGCCCCTCTTGGTTTTTCATAGTTACATTTTTGACTATCACATTCAAATCTGTAAATTTGGAAGTCAAATCTATTAAACAGTCTTCACTGCAATAAATTTGAAAATGAACATTTTCAGAGAGCGATCGTGTTGGATAGAATTCTTCAGAGTAACCATGTTTTACACTCAAATCAGCATTTTCTGCATTGAAAAGATTCAATGACGAGAAGACTGAGAGAAGGGACTATTTGTGTTGTAAATTTACCATTTTCGTCAGAAAAATAAATTCTATTTGGATATAACAAATTTTCCTTTTTGTTTATTTTTTCTTCTTGGATATAAGTGCTGTCTTTCGTTTCTGAACTAAGTATAGACTGATGACTGATAAGGTGTTTGTGATCTATTTTTACCTTTTCCGTTTTGTCGTAATTTTAATCGCTTGCCGAGGGATCGCAGGCAAGACCTGAGATTTTGTAATACATATTTTGTAAATCCTTCCCAGAACTCCAATTTCGTAGTGTAGAGGAGACAAACTCATCGGCAAGGAGAGCAATATATTGCTTAGCCAGGGGTAGAACAAAGCGAAACAACTTGGTAAACCCATTGCCATGACCTTAACCCGACATTGACAAACGACACTTGTAAAATTCCATTTTATGACCCAATTACCGTGGTCTAAGAGTAGCAACATAGCAATCACTATGAGGACAAACAAAGTATTTTTTCTCTTAGTCATCTTGATTGAGCCGAAAATTCATTTAATCTAATCCAAACATTTCGTTATTGCTAAAGGATCGCTTGATTGATTTCTTCAAGTTAACTGGCACAGTTCCAAATATAAAGTGTTTACAGGAATTGAAGGTTCTTTATTGAATATTATATTGAATAATATAATCAATTATATTGATTATATTCAATTATAAAAATATAATTGAATAATTGTATTTAATTATATTGAAGGTGCTTTATATTTAGTGGTGAATGTGTTCATGAGTGGTTTTTCGTTCAAAAGCACATAGGAGGGGGGATTGTCATTACCAACTCTCGATGTCTCAACAAAGAATGTATAAAGAAATGTACATTTGTCCAATGAAAAGTCAGATGGATAGTCTGAAAAAGTAAAAGTTTCCATCCCACTGATTTCTCTAGCACTTTTACTATTGATTATATTGTGTTTAAAACCAAACGTATATCTCAGATTATCGTTGAGATGAATCCTTTGATTCTCAATGGGGAAGCTAATGTAAATCTTACCGTATTCCTTTGAATAGTTAAAGTGATATGAATCATTTTTACGAGCAAATATTCTTCTATTGATTGTGCTACACACATCATGCATGCTACCAAATTCCTTGTATTTTAGGGTGAGATATGGGTATAAATCAGAGTTAAGTGATTTATCCATTCCTTTTCTTCACCATACTCTTATATCATATGCATGATCTTCTCTCGGGATATCATATGTATTCTTGAGAGTGCAATCAACAAGAGCTACTTCATACTTTCAATATAATTTGATGGTGAAGGAAAGTTTTGGCCAAAGATTGCTTGTTTTATTCAAATCATCGTAGAGAGGGTCAAAGAAATTGTTTGAGAGGGTCATAAGTTGTTTGTTTGTGTGTCTGTCAATATAATTTGATGGTGAAGGAAAGTTTTGGCCAAAGATCGCTTGTTTTATTCAAATCATCGTAGAGAGGGTCAAAGAAATTCGACATAAATATCACATAGAAATCATTACACATTGTGAACGTCTCTAGCTGCAATCCAAGAATAAAACTTAGAGTTGCATCCTAGCCAACGAACAAGCAAGTGTCTCTTACCCTTGTAAGTTCGACCCTTAAATATCTTTTCAATATGATACATTCTATGGTCTTTAACTTTTTGCAATTCATACTCATAAAAACCATCAAAAATCTATTCTTTTTTCATATCACGTAGATGATACCTTACAGGCTTAGTGTCTAAGACTTTTGACACTTTAAAAATTTCAGTGGCCCATAATGATTAGTTCTATTGATTTGAACTGTATCACCAGCATTGAATTTCTTCTTTTTCATCTGCCTTTCATTAGAATATTGTTTATGAAAAATGTCAAGTTTATTATGGTTTCCCCAATGAGCCTCCCGAGGACCAAGATTCCCCTGACCAAACATCTCCAGGGTATTACGTAAAAAAAAGGTTTGCTATAGTATTTATGTACTATAGCACTATGTACTATAGTATATGTACTATAGTATTAAAACAAAACATGTACTATATCTTATATATATAAAAATAAGTTGTTTGTTTGTGTGTCTGTCAATATAATTTGATGGTGAAGGAAAGTTTTGACCAAAGATCGCTTGTTTTATTCAAATCATCGTAGAGAGGGTCAAAGAAATTCGACATAAATATCACATAGAAATCATTACACATTGTGAACGTCTCTAGCTGCAATCCAAGAATAAAACTTAGAGTTGCATCCTAGCCAACGAACAAGCAAGTGTCTCTTACCCTTGTAAGTTCGACCCTTAAATATCTTTTCAATATGATACATTCTATGGTCTTTAACTTTTTGCAATTCATACTCATAAAAACCATCAAAAATCTATTCTTTTTTCATATCACGTAGATGATACCTTACAGGCTTAGTGTCTAAGACTTTTGACACTTTAAAAATTTCAGTGGCCCATAATGATTAGTTCTATTGATTTGAACTGTATCACCAGCATTGAATTTCTTCTTTTTCATCTGCCTTTCATTAGAATATTGTTTATGAAAAATGTCAAGTTTATTATGGTTTCCCCAATGAGCCTCCCGAGGACCAAGATTCCCCTGACCAAACATCTCCAGGGTATTACGTAAAAAAAAGGTTTGCTATAGTATTTATGTACTATAGCACTATGTTCTATAGTATATGTACTATAGTATTAAAACAAAACATGTACTATATCTTATATATATAAAAATAAGTTGTTTGTTTGTGTGTCTGTCAATATAATTTGATGGTGAAGGAAAGTTTTGGCCAAAGATCGCTTGTTTTATTCAAATCATCGTAGAGAGGGTCAAAGAAATTCGACATAAATATCACATAGAAATCATTACACATTGTGAACGTCTCTAGCTGCAATCCAAGAATAAAACTTAGAGTTGCATCCTAGCCAACGAACAAGCAAGTGTCTCTTACCCTTGTAAGTTCGACCCTTAAATATCTTTTCAATATGATACATTCTATGGTCTTTAACTTTTTGCAATTCATACTCATAAAAACCATCAAAAATCTATTCTTTTTTCATATCACGTAGATGATACCTTACAGGCTTAGTGTCTAAGACTTTTGACACTTTAAAAATTTCAGTGGCCCATAATGATTAGTTCTATTGATTTGAACTGTATCACCAGCATTGAATTTCTTCTTTTTCATCTGCCTTTCATTAGAATATTGTTTATGAAAAATGTCAAGTTTATTATGGTTTCCCCAATGAGCCTCCCGAGGACCAAGATTCCCCTGACCAAACATCTCCAGGGTATTACGTAAAAAAAAGGTTTGCTATAGTATTTATGTACTATAGCACTATGTACTATAGTATATGTACTATAGTATTAAAACAAAACATGTACTATATCTTATATATATAAAAATAAGTTGTTTGTTTGTGTGTCTGTCAATATAATTTGATGGTGAAGGAAAGTTTTGGCCAAAGATCGCTTGTTTTATTCAAATCATCGTAGAGAGGGTCAAAGAAATTCGACATAAATATCACATAGAAATCATTACACATTGTGAACGTCTCTAGCTGCAATCCAAGAATAAAACTTAGAGTTGCATCCTAGCCAACGAACAAGCAAGTGTCTCTTACCCTTGTAAGTTCGACCCTTAAATATCTTTTCAATATGATACATTCTATGGTCTTTAACTTTTTGCAATTCATACTCATAAAAACCATCAAAAATCTATTCTTTTTTCATATCACGTAGATGATACCTTACAGGCTTAGTGTCTAAGACTTTTGACACTTTAAAAAATTCAGTGGCCCATAATGATTAGTTCTATTGATTTGAACTGTATCACCAGCATTGAATTTCTTCTTTTTCATCTGCCTTTCATTGGAATATTGTTTATGAAAAATATCAAGTTTATCATGGTTTCCCCAATGAGCCTCCTGAGGACTAAGATTGGACAGGGGTCAATATGGACGTTGGTTATAAATCAACCTGACTGTATTTAAATCATGGAAAAAGCAGCAGCCTTTTTCAATATACAATATCTCAAGATTAAAAGTCAAGTAGTTCTTATCAATCGTTCAGCCGATACCACCTTTATTTGACTAGGGCAATGATAGAAAATTGTATTACATCTCAATAAAACATTTTTTGCATGTGGATTAACAAATTAACTACTCTGATCTGTTTGGGTTGTTCTATAGCAATCTTGTTCCAATATTCTCTCAAGAGCCTTTGGCACTTCTTCGCCTCTCTTCGACCGCTATGGAAAAGCATATGCATATCTTCCGAAAACACTGATTGCAAGTAAAACATACTTGTACGGACTATTGTAACATTTTTGAAACTCGTTTAGAGTCAAAAGATCTGCCTGTAATATATGAAATGAGAAAAAGGCTTTTGTTTCTCAATAATGACTACCGCAAATTCTATGATTGGGATGAAAAGTTTAACTTGGTTCACACTATAAAAACTATGTCGCTAGCTTCTTTTAAGTTCCGGTGACACAAGCAAGTGTGGCGAGGGAGCTTAAAATTACCATTCCACCAATATTCTCATAAACACATTTAAAATGTTAGCCATTTTGAACTTCAACACGCAGTGAAGTGGCCACTGCCTTTTGCATACTAAAAGGTGATGCACTGATATTAAGACACCTTCGCTTTGTACTTTTTAATAGTTAATCATCATCACACCTTGGTGTGCTGGTACTTTCCAAAAATGATTTAAAATCATCTTTTCAATTTTTGAATATATTCCTTTATTCGATTTAAAATATATTTGTTGGCAATAAGACTTTTTGAGAAGTTTGTTGAGTTTAAAAAAATATATACAAATCGCTGTCAAATGATGCATGTTATTTACGATTTGTATTCAAATCTGATATCAAATCGATTATACTATAGGTCTTGTCATGAATTACAGCATAATTCTTTTTATCATCAATTTGTAAATGTTTATTTTAAGCGAGACAGGTCTAGAGTCTTTTAAATTGCTCACGATACGATTAGAGTAATAGATCTGCAACGCTTGTTAAAACTTTAGACAGTGACGAATCTTCTTCTTGTTTTAGTTGTGGCGGTATTTGGGGTTGAATTTTGAGGATGGATAGGATCAATGGCAATGTTTTTCAATGATCTTTCGTGGTAGGGTTTGCGCTTGTCCACTTATCGAAGGGCATCTTAAAGTAGAAGTAGTTTTTCATCGTCGGTAATTGTCTCATTGTTAATAAATTTACTAAGATTACCTTCACAGTGCTATTTTGGCGAAGGGGTGATTTCTATTGGTGTCAGCTTGTATGTTTCAACCATTTTTTGCAGAAAGTTTACTACAGAATTTTTGAAAAACAACATATCTACATAAGCACCGGGAATTAAACATTAAAAGCCCTTGGAAATTAAACAATGACAATTTCTAAAAGCACTTAGAAAAGAGCCTGGCGCTTCACTAGCTTCGGATAAATGAACTCATCCCAATAGGTAAAATCCATTGGAGAGCTAATTTGCATACCCTTTCCCGAATCGTCCAAAAGATTGTCTGTTTTAGCTTTTAACAGGAGGTAATCAATGCCTCCAAGACATACTTGATATACCCCCTCCGTAAGTATTGGAGCTTGCGCACATTATGATAAAACTCCAACATGAGTTTATTTGAAATTAAAACAATTTTTTTAGCATCTCGTTGATTGAATACCAAGCTTGACTTGTCTAGTTCACGTCAAAAAAATCATAATAATGTAACGAGCAGGTGTGATTGTAAGATCAAGAAACAAAAACACTGTTTGATTCTCGCACGTTCTCGGGGTGAAAGGATACAAAACACTTGATTCATGGCTAATCGATTCAGAAACTGTGCAGAGAATTTTCCAAGCGTCAAAACAGCTTATCGCATATAATTGTTTTCTCGAGACATAAAATTAGGAATAACTTGACGGTCCAGATGTTTAAGGCACCGTTCCACCAGGAAAATCTCTAGTCTTACATTCGATTCCTACCGCAGAAAAAAATCTTTGATGACGTATTATAAAGGTTCTCTGAGGGGAAAATCTTGAAGAGAATTTCATGAAGAAAAAACATTTTAAAACAAAATTGTCTAAAAAAACATCTCCTAGGGTATTACTTAAAAAAAGATTTGCTATAGTATTTATGTACTATAGCACTATGTACTATAGTATATGTACTATAGTATTAAAACAAAACATGTACTATATCTTATATATATAAAAATAAGTTGTTTGTTTGTGTGTCTGTCGACTGACGTTATGTCTGTGTGTCGACTGAAGTCATGTTTGTCGACTGACGTCATTATAAGGATTGAGCTGTATGTTGTCATGAAGTTGTTTGTCGACTGACGTCATGTTTTTCGACTGACGAAATTACAGACCGAGACACCGGGACACAAATGACGATCAGGACACGGGGAATATAAATTAAGACCGGGACACTCAAAGAGAAATTACAGACTGGGACACCGGGACACAAATGATGACCGGGACACAGGGAATACAAATGACGACCGGGACACAGGGACACAACTACAACGGGGATGCCGGGGGGCACAGGGGAATATATAATGACGACGGGGACACAGGGAATGTTCGATTAGTAATTACCATCAACAAAGCTCAAGGGCAATCATTAGAATAATGAGGTATAGATCTGAATATGGATTGTTTTTCCCTGGGAAAAACAATCCATAGTTTGTGGGGGCGAAGCGCCCCCACAAACTAGGTGTTGGGGGCGCCCCCACCAACAGCTAATGCACTATAAATAAAACAAACATTACAGCCAAAAATGCTTTTTTCTCTCCTCCTTTGAATCCACCCTTTACGCTGCCCCTTTAACCCCCTCCTCTCAGCTAGTGTTAATACCTTTAACCCTCCTCCCCAGTAGAAATTTCGCCACTAATGCTTCAAGAATGTGATATAGATGCTATTTATTTTCTCAATAGACATCGATAATGTTAGAGCATATTTATTCACATTGACTTTAAAAAAATTAATTTTATTCCTAATTTTGAATAAAAATCCGCAAATAAAACACTTATAATTCTAGTTGTTAATTACACTTCAGCGTAAAGAGTCGGTAGTTCAAAGGAAATCAGATGTCTCCTATAGATAATAGTTTATGTTTACTTTTAACTTTAATGTCGCTGTACACTTTCTAGAAAAACTGTCTGTTTTTGTTTATTTGAACAAAAAAACACGCTCAGAGCTTTTTTTTTCTAACCTCCATACGAGAATCTTTACCATGACATTAACAGACGTAGCCCCCGCCATTATGCAACTTTTGTCCTCCCGTCAAGTTAAGAAGTAATACAAGCAGCCTTGTATATACAAAAGAGAGGGAGGAATTTTTCAGGTCTTTACACTTCTAAATTAAGTAAAGTGGGGAAGTTTAAATACAAGCTCCAAGAATTTTCATATTTTCGTCAGTTTTAACGTTGTGTCAAATTTATCTTCCCTCACAAAATATGGGCTTCTTGATATATCAAAGCTCAATTACCTGTGAAGAACTGTGAAAAAGGGAATTTCAATAAAACTTACAACAGGCACTAACTAATGAAATTGTTTTCAAGAGTGAGGTATATTATTACTGCTTATAAATTCAAAAACTTTACAGTTCAACTTACAACAGAACTTATTCCAATTCCAGACTCAACTTGGAGGACTACAAACAATGAAACTACGGGAACAGAAACAACATTACCGTCAACAAGTTCTGGAACAATAGCTTTGACCACCGAAACAACAGGTTAGTATCAAAATTTGTAAAACACCCTAACTGAAAGTCTGATGAGATTTGTCCTTCTTATTATTGACCATTCTTTGTTTTAATTTTTTAGATTTGTTTTATTGTTGCTATTATTATTATGTTTTGCACCCTCCTGGGATTGATGTTTCTGGGCAATGTTTGAAAAGTATATCTGTATTTTTTGTTCCACATGGTACCCTACTTTGGCTCGGTCCACAGCGAGTTAAGGGTGGTGGGGTGAAAATTTATCTGTTTTTTTATTGTTTTTTTATGTGCTTTTTTCTCATTTCATGGTATTTTTCTCCCTCTCCCTACCCCTGAATTTTCGAGCATAGAGCTTTGCAGGGGAATATGATGGTAAGTATTTTTCTTGTTGGCTCGTTTAATGCATTAACTCTGAAATCAGAATATCCTATTTAGCTATGCAACAATAATAGAAATTTGTTAGAACTTTTTATGCACACAAAATGCAGCAAGAATAGTATTGAGAAAATAAAACCAAAAGAAAACCTCTAATACAGGGCACTCACTATTTTCAACATATATAACTAAAACGAACATTACAGCCCAAAACGCTTCAAAATAGGCAATGACAAATCATCGGAGAGTCAACTATTAAAACAGAGCGAAATTCAGTCACAACTTTAGCGTCTCCATCAAACTTATGACTCCTGAAGGTCTTGATACGTGGCTGTTGAAGATGCAAACGAGACTATAAGGATATACTATAAGACCCAAAATGACCAAAACACTCTCTCCTCCTTTGACTTCTCCTTTTACGCTGCCCCTTTAACTCTCCTCCCCCCAGTTTTAATCCCTTTAACATGCCCCCTCCCCCCAGTGAAAATTTTGCCGCTAATGCACCAGGAATGTGATATAGATCCTATTTATTTTCTCAAAAGACCTCGATAATGGAAGAGCATATTTATTCACATTGACTTTTAAAAAAATTAATTTTATTGCAAATTTTGAAAAAAAAATCGGTAAATAAAACACTTAAAGGCTTGGCATGTTCACTTTAACTTTAATGTCACTGTATACTGTCTTGAAAAATTTTCTGTTTTTGTTTATTTGAACAAAAAAATACACTCACAGCTTTTTTTTCTTACCTTCATACGAGAATCTTTATTATAGAATTAACAGACCCGCCATTATGCAACTTTTGTCCTCCCGTTAAGTTAAGAAGTAATATAGGCAACTATGTATACACAAAAGGGAGTGAGGAAATTTCTAGGTCTTTACACGTCCAAATTAAGTAAAATGTGGAAGTTTAACTACAAACTCCAATAATTTTCATGTTTTCGTCAGTTTTAACGTCGTGTCAAATTTATCTTCCCTCGTTAAATATGGGTTTCTTGATATATCACTGCTCAATTACCTGTGCAGAACTGTGAAAAAGGGAATTTCAATAAAACTCGCAACAGGCATTGACTAATGAAATTGTTTTCAAGAGTGAGGAATAATATTACTCCGTATAAAGTTAAAAAAATTATAGTTCAACTGACAACAGAAATTACTCCAATTCCAGACTCAACATGGAGGAGTACAAACAGTGAAACTACGGGAACAGAAATTACACTACCGTCAACAAGTTCTGGAACGATAGCTTTGACCTCAGGAATAACAGGTTAGCATCAAAATTTATAAAATACCCTAACTAACAAAGGCTGATGAGATTTGTTTTTATTATTATTGACCATTCTTTGTTTTAATTTTTTAGATTTGTTTTATTGTTGCAATCATTGCTATGTTTTTCAATTTCGTGGGATGGCTGTTTCCAGGCCAAGTTGGAAAATTATATTGTTTTTTTTTCCACATTATACCCTACTTTGGCTTGGTGTTATGGGTGGTCAGGCGAAAATTTGTCAGTTTTGTTTTGTTTTAGTGGGTGTTTTCCATTTTATTGTGTTTTTTCTCTCTCTCCCTCCTTCTTGATTTTCGAGCATGAAACTTTGCAGGAGAATATGATGGTAAGTTTTTTTTCTTGTTTGCTCGTTGAATAAATGTACTCTAAATTGTGAGTATCCTATTTAGATATTATATGTCATAATCAAAATAATATGTTAAAACCCTCTATGCACACAGAATACAATAAGAAGAGTCATGAGAAATAAAAAGAAATAATAAAGGAGACTTCAATATAGGGCACTCACTAGGTCAACACAAATACACAAAAACAAACAGTACAACCAAAATTATTTCACATCGTTCAATGATGATTCAGTATGGAATCAGCTACTGAATCGAAGCGAACTCTAAATGTAACTATTAAGGCATTCACGTCATCAAAAACTCAACATCTACAACGAAGTTATTACTCAGTTCTTAATACGTAGCCATTTAAGGTCAAAACCAGACTATCGAAAACTTATTTCCAGAACTAACAACAAAACTTACATCGATGGACAGCTCAGAGATAAAGTGTTCTTTTACATGTAGCGAGACAGATAGTAGTGTTAAAATTTTGGGGGAGTCATCCCAACCTGTTTGAGGTCTTGGAGTACAGGGATTTTACTGCAACTAATACTTATAGCTCTTGCATGAATATATTCATTCTGATATCACTACAAGAGCGGAACAGATAAATGGATTTTCTCTTCTCTTCGGAATAGCCATTTTTCTTGCAAGTGGAAAACTGAGTCATAAGCCTAAGTTAAGAATATGGGGTCCGAAAAAACTGAAAAACATTTTGTGATTAGTTTGAGATTTATATCAGTGATTTCTTGGCCTAAAGTGCCCATTAGTCAAAACAATAATCAGTAGGACTTTTGTTGGCCTGGAAACGAAGCCTAAGAAACGACAAAAAACGAACTTCTTCCTTAACATTTTAAAATTCCACCGGTAAGTACCTAGGTAAAAAACCTAAATGGTTAGAAAAAGGAAGGAAAATACTGGTTAGACCAAAACACCACGACGAAAAGGTTAATCAAGTTAATTTCTTTGGGTAAACAGCTTTGAATGTATTTTTGTACGTTAAATAGCCCGGAAAACCAATAGACACAAAAATAGATTGGAGGCAAGGCTCCCTAAAATATTTACCAAAATACAGTTTTTCAATCCGCTTGAAACTTGCAACAGCGTATTTTTCAAGTAAGGTCCGTTTGAACATAAGGACACAAAAAGTTTATTTTCAGAAAGTGCATACTTACTCTATTTTATGGTTTTACCCTATTTAGTTGCCAAGTTTGTTCAAACACTTATTATACCTCTCACCCAATTTTAAAATATCTTCTTCAACAAAACTTACCATTTTCACATCGTCGTCATCATCGGAATGGTTGCCACTAAGGTGTTGTTTGAGGTGGAGCAACAGATGGTAATCGCTCGGTGCTAAATCAGGACTGTTGGGTGGGTGGTCAAAAACTTCCCATCCAAAAGTGTCCAAAAAATTCCAGGTCTGACCTGCAGTGTGAGGTCTTGCATTGCCATGAAGAAGGACTTTGTCAGCGTGCCGTGTCTTTTGTTTTAAATCACTATGTGTAGTTGTCTCATGGTTTGACAGTATGCTTCCACATTGATAGTGGTTCTTCGTTGCTTGAACTCGACCAACAAACACCACACCTATCCCAAAACACCGAAGTCATAATTGTGCACTAGTAGAGAGTCTGTTTTACCTTCACCTTTACAGGGGAGTATGTGTGTCTCCATTCCATGCTCTGTTGCTTCACTTTGGGCGTGATATGCGAAACCCATGTGTCGCCTCAAATTACAATCCAATTCAAGAACCCATCACTTTCTTCGTGATAACGAAGAAAAGTGCAGTTCTCAGTTTTGATGTAATCCAAAATAGTTATACTTAGTAATATTTTGAAGAGACCAATTATATATATATGTATGTATGTATGTATATATTTATGACCCATCATACAAAATAATGAAGTGATGGAGTACATTGAAAAAAAGAGGAAAAAAAAAAAAAGAAGAAAGAAAACAACATATCGTAATTACATTCTAAAATACAAACAAAAATAATTCCATGTCAAAAACAACATTTTGCCATTCATGGCCGGTTTGCTTATAGCACATATGTACATTCAGCTGAGATAACCTAGCACACGGGTCAGACAAGCTATATTTTTTCATCAAATAGGAGTTGTGGGTCCATGGTGGAACTCGCAACGAAAACTTAGCAAATTTGAAGAAAACGCGTTTCATCCTAAGATGGTCAGATTAGCTAAATATAGGGTAAAACGGTACTAAATACATAATATGTGGTAGGACGACACTATTGTAAATCCTCGCAAGATTAACTCTATTCAAATGAACTTGAGAACTAACAATTGTACCATATGCACGACGGATTTTCGTTTCCATACTTTCTAGCATCAATAGCCTAGTTTTCTTCAGGTTTTTTTTCAATAATTTCAACAATATTTTAACTTAACAAAAGGCTTTACTTCTGTACTATAATATGAAAAAAACTTCGTTTTCTTAAAGAGTTAAAGAGGCTGCGTCCCAAAGTTGAACCTTAAAACGTACAGGAATTCGGTTAGGCAGTAGGGGGGCTGCCGCCCCTGAAACCCCCGCTTTTATAGACTCTTTTGTACAGGTTTTTTGTTGTGGGGGGCTACCGCCCCCCTAAACCCCCGCTCTTGGCTTCGGAAAGGCCCTCTTTTAATTAGCAAAACAAAAAACCTGTACAAAAGAGTCTTTAAAAGCGGAGGGTTTGGGGGGCGGCAGCCCCCCAACTGCCTCTCCTAATTCCTGTACGTTTTAAGGTTCGACTTTGGGACGCAGCCTCTTTAACTCTTTAAGAAAACGTAGTTTTTTCATATTATTTCTGTACGTTTTTCTACAATCCATGGTGTATGTAATTTAATAATTCCTGTACTCCTCGTACAGGAATTAGGACTGCGTCTCGTAATTCCTGTACGTTTTAAGGTCCGACTTTGGGACGCAGCCTCTTTAACTCTTTAAGAAAACGAAGTTTTTTTCAAATTTTGTGAAAAAACCCGCCCGATAAGGGACTTGAACTCTTGACCTTAGGCTTAAAAGTCCCACGCTCTACCGACTGAGGTAACCGGGCATGTTTGAAGTCGAAATACCTGCATTTGTATAAGTATAGCTTTTAAATAACTTTTAAGAATTTCAAAAATTAACATGGGCTCATATGGGGAAATGGGTTTTTCTAAGCTAGAAAATCGGGGGGTTAAGATTTTCCGACGAAACTTCCAGGACAATAACTCGGAGAATTCCACGTCGAATGAGTCTTCGGACACCCAGATGCAATATCGGCTGTGACCGGTAGGCGTGGCAGAAAAAAAAAACAAAAGGAGAACATGAACATTATGTGGCTATGCGTGGTTTCCGGAAAACAGGGAAGGAGTTATCGGATCAAGCTGAAATTCCGCGTATAAGCTCCTGGGCCCTAGGGGACCTTAACTTGTAAATTTCAGCCCGATCGGACAACGTTAAAGGGGGGCTGGGGTTGGGGGGTTGAAACTTTCGGCCAGATTTTCCCCATGAAGGAAAAGTCGGAGAGGGAAGAAATTTGGCAGGTTTCTTAGTTGGAGCTCGGGCTACGAGATGCATCCCTCCCCATCCCTCTGTGACCACTGGAACCGAAGATCGCTTAACATTGTCGTGGTTCGCCTCTTTAAAGAGGCACGAGTGTGCCTCCTTGATTCAGATCGATAGATATATTATCTGATTTAGTCGAATCTATTTCATTAAAAATCAAAACATCACATTTTTGAGTATTTAGGGAAGTCCAATATCACTGTGGCTTTTACATATCTCCAACATTTTTCTAGCCCACTGATAGTCCTACTAATATGAAAAACGTCGTCTGCATAACATAATATCGACAAATCAATACCTTTATATATACAGCACGATAAAAGTTGGCACTGAGCTAGAAACTTTGCATTATTATAAACCATGGGAGAAGTAACCACACTCTGCTTAACCCCAATACGAATTGGTATATCATCAGTCAGCAAAATGCTTCCAGATGTACGTATTTTTGCTTTCATATGCCGGTACATGTACAAAAGAGGTCTAACTAAGTCTAGCGATACACCACGGTTCAAAAACTCATTCATTGCTTGGGGATGCAACGGCGAATCAAATGCTTTACTAACGTCGTATGTTCCAAGCGCTAGAGTACCACCGGCCTTATTTGCATCAATCAACAAATTGTAAAGACATTTTAGAGCATGGAAGAAACCAAGCTTAGGCTGGAAGCCAAACTGGTGAGGAGGCATGTAACAGATAGAACGTAAGTTATTAATTATAAGTAATTCAAACACCTTCGCAAAAGCCCTTGAAACTGTTATAGGTCGATACGATGAGCATTCAGACGGATCCTTCCCTTTTTTTAGAATCGCTGAAATAAGACCAACACAAAAAGAATCTGGAACTATACCACAGCAAAACACCATTTGGTACAACAAAGAAAGATGACACACAAGCTTATCAGACCCATTTTGTAAATGAAGGGCGCATTTGCCATCATTAACCCATGGAATTTCTTTTGTTAAGCTTTCGTATTACATCACTTAATTCACTAGAACTTACTACAAAGGTACCCGGTCCAGGAGTATTTGAGCGATTATTTAAATCCGTTTCAAATTTCTTGAGAATGTTAACGTCAGGTTCGGCGATCTGACTTTTGAAATATGAATGCCACTGGTATTCACTGATTGTAATTTTGCTTCCACGAGTTTTATTATTTTCCAAACGAGTTTTCCATAACTTATTAGGGTCATTCGCTATCGATTCCGCAATTGCAACACTTTGGCCAACCCGATGAGCTTTGAGCTCCTTCTGAAAGTGGCGCTTAGTAAGTAACCTTAAAGTATTTACAACTCCGTTTCTGGGTTTATTACAATCATTTAACAGACGTAACCAAAATTTATAGGACTGACAAGCGGATTTGAGGCTCTCGTTACTGGACCATCCAAATTTTTCGGTTCCAGATATACACATTCTCACTGGGACAGCGAATTTCTCGACATTTTTTAGAGCTTGGGTGATCTGCGCACAATGAAAATCCAGTTCAATACAAATGTCAGACTTGTCCATCCAAGGTTACCGTTGGAGCAGTTGAAACGGAACTAAGATTTTATCTAGCATGAGGTCACACTCCCCTTGGAACATACCCTTATCAATCTTGTCCCAAGATTTAACACGTAAAAATTTTGATTTCCTTTTGAAAAATTCATAAGAGGGAGTATCTCGGACGAGGATCGACAAGAACAAAGGGATATGGTCACTATTTTCACCTTCCAGACCGACTTTCACAATAAGATCTGGATTGGGAGGATGGAGAAAGACTACATGGTCAAGATTAGAAGTGTTTCCAGAAATTGAAATAAACGAATAATTTCGGTCTTTCAGTACAATCGAGTAACCGGTTGAAAGAATAGATAGAAACATCTCAGCTATAGCACTTGAATTATCAAGTAGATCACAGTTAAAGTATCCGATAAGTATACACTTTCTGTTCATCTTCTCGATCTTTTCTAACAGTTTGGCCACCTTTCTGCAAGCGATAGCAAATTTTATTTCAGAAGCTTCATTCCTGTAATTGGTTGGAAGATAAAGATTGACTATTACCAAGTTATCAACCGTCTCAGCAAGATAGCTGTAAGGTTTCAACCTATGGGGTGAGTATTCGAATACTAGTGCTTTGAATTATGGTAGCGTGTCACTAGTATTCAACGTGCGAATAGGTTCACCTTTCTATCTACTATGGCAACAGTCTATCTGTTTCCTAAGACCTATTATAAGTCACAATCTCTCCAGACAAGGAATTTTATTTTAGAAGGAGTATGTAAAAAACAGGTAAAGAAATATAAAGTGGAAAGAAGTTGAGCTGGAGAGTTCTTTCTGGTTGATGAAAAATCCTTGCTTGGGCGAAGAAGTATAAATCTGGAAATAAAATAACTTATGTTAAATCTTGTAAATACACACGACAGGCTGTCCCTCGTATTAATTGAAAAGCTAGTATCCAAGAAAAGAATGGTGATCCAAGAGGAAAGTAGATAAGCCAAATAAAAGTAGCATGGTTGTTATATCTATCTGTCGTCCGGAAACTGTGAATCAGATCTCCCCGAATATTGTTCTAACATTCGCTTCTAAGGGCCGTCATCTTCAGTCCCGTTTTGTAATAAATTCGAGATTTGAGTTTGACCGTAAGTAAAGGTTATGTAACGGTCGAGGAAAACAAAATTATAAAATAAGAGCAGATAAACAAGAATTTGAGGATGCCCGTTTTTGTAATAAATTCGAGATTTGAGTTTGACCGTAAGTAAAGGTTACGTAACGGTCGAAGAAAACAAAATTGGATATAATATATGGCAATAAATAAATAATAGAAAGGGACTTCTCACATACTCCCCAGCTTCGAAAAAGCAAGGCTCGGTGCTACACCAACAAGCCGTCTTTGTGTTGTTGAAACTGTTGTGGTGTAATTTGTATCATCTAGGTATCTACTATACGAGAAGAATCTGAAAAATAGAGGGTATAAAACATTGAACATTAAGCCCTAAAGATCGAAGTGTCTGTAAAAAATATCTATAACACCCTAACCCATTAGGTTTCAAGAAATGAAAGATTTCATGAAAAAAAAATGATAAAAACATGACGAAAAAGAATTTTTTTGTTGATTTTTTTTTCACTTTGTACGAGGGAATTCAATATAGTTTTGGAATAATTATAAGAGAGGTACGATGTATTAATAAAGTGATTAAAGATGTCATCACGTTTATCCATTTCTTCCCTTAATATTATTTGCTCTATAAGTTAGTCACTTTGATTTGTGTGTGAACTTATGTCAACTTTAGAATTTAAACTTTTGCCGAACAAGAACTCATTACACAGCATATAATATATGGTTATACAATGATTTACCATCACTAAGGCAAAGCTACGAAAAACATTGATTCTTGTCAATATTAGTATTGACTTATTAAGTATTAACACTGCACAAATACATAAAGTGAACACAACTGAATCTTTGAAAGAACTTAATTTTTGACAGAACAAAATCTTTGACAGAACAAATCTTTGACAGAACATAATCTTTGACAGAACATAATCTTTGACAGAACATAATATTTGACGGAACAAAATCTTTGACAGAACATAATCTTCGACAGAACAATATCTTCGACAGAACAACATCTTTGACAGAACAAAATCTTTTCATAAGGAACATCAAGAAATAATTGAATTAGATGATAAAAATCTGTTTATCCCTTGTTTCTTTTTTTTTCTTTTTTCCTTGGATCGCCAGAGTTATCATTCTTTATTCCTTTTTTTTTCTCCAGTCTTTTTTTTTCCAAGCGTTCTCCTTTTTATTTCAGTGTCTTCTTTTTTTCAAGGGTTCTTTTTTCTTTTCTTTAAAATCGGCACACTACACAAATTTTACTAACGTTAGCGGTTATTCGAAGCTGAATTTTAAATGAATCTACCTGGTGCAATACCCCAAAAATCTTTACTGATATGAACTTTTCGTTAGAGTTTGAATTGCTTTGGTAAAAAAAAAAAAAAAATATTCTACGAATATACTTCTTTTAGTCTAGTTATGAAAATTCCCGATTGTGGCATATTTATACTTACGTAGTATTCGTCAGAGTGTTGACCCCTTTGTTATGTCATATAAGCTCGACATGCCTGAGCAGACAGAAAGGGTTTTATGCAAATCTGTATATGGTGTCAAAACATAGGATTGACTAACCACACAATATATCGACTGCTTTGCCGAGGGGTGTATTTTTTTTCGTTTGCCAGGTAACGGTAGCACGTCCGTTTTTGCAATAAGGTTCTTGAATAACCCTTATTTGTCAATCACTCGACTTTGAAGATTGTAAATACCCCTCGTGGGAAATTTAATAACTTAGGCTAAGCTATGAAGAGAAAGTAATGAATATGAAGGGGGGGGGAGATAATATCGAAGTAACTGTTTTCTCTTTTCCAAATTCCTCCCTGAAACCTTATTTAATGTTTATTTATGTATAGTAGGCTCCCAGCTCAAAATTCAAATTTTTCTTCAGTTTCGATCAACCCTTTTGAGCATTTAGTCACAAGATAAATTTTTCACAAGGCTCCTTCTTCTGGATGAATTTCTTCCCTCAGATTTTGGATAGGCATAAAAATTGTATCAGAATATTTACTAAGTTCTCTGTATAAATGCACAGACATGTACATACATAAAATAACTGCAATTGTTAATATAGTTAAGAGTATAAAAATCAGTGTTAATGACGGTGGATGAGTTCATCCGTCAAGAAGAGTTTAAGCGGAAGTTCAATGGTTTTATCTATTAGACTTTGATGTTAATTTTTCTTTCCAGTACTCATTCAGTTCCTTAATGGTAAACTTTGACGTAACTTGATCTAATGGTAAAATAAGCTTTTCCACCTCTGATTTGGGCGAAAAGAATTTGGCAAGAAACGAAGTGACAAGGCTATAAAAATCTTGAATAATAAAAAACGAATGACTAATTTTACACTCACTAACGTTGATTGAATAATGTTTATAAGTTTGATTAGTTAAAAATAAATTTGATTCAGGACAGACAACATTCGGGATAACTGGTCCTGACGAAGGGCTTGCAAAGACATAGGTGTCTTAGTCTAAAACAGCTGCAAATAGAGATGAGAACACTGTTACCTTCCTTTCGCATAACTGGTTAATTGCACTTGTATCTTCCGTAAAAGCAGCATATGAGCATGATTTGAAGCTAGCTTTTCTCAGGACTATATGGCTATCACAAATGGGTTTTCTGTTTATAGGATACACAATTAAATTCTAAATCATAACGGTTCAATAACAGGTATGAATCAGCATCACTTGTTACAGTAAAAAGTCGGAAGAAGGTTGAGTTTTAATATAATGTTGGGAGTCACTTATTCTGTACGGCATTGATATTGTTTCATACAAGTTAAATTCACTACCTATTCGATTCAGTGGTAAATAGCACACAACTATTAACTGTTCTGAAGTTGACATGAGTTCACATTTTACAATTTTAACTAGATCCAAAAGATTTCCGTTAGAAGAAATGGCGAGTGCTTAGCGATTTGGGAGGATGAGGTGGCCAGTGATATTGACTTATGGACTTGGTCCATAAAATTATACATAGAAATTCTTAAATCAATTCTTAAACAGAGAAAGAATTATCCCTAAGCCATTGACTAAAAACTTCATGTCCTAAGATAGTCGTAGCTTATAAATTACCATTATCATTTCGTTTTTAAATGTTTTCGAGTGTATGCCCAAAATTCAAATGAGCAGCCCGTCTGTCTTGATAGTCTTTAAACCTTAGTTATATAGATATGTTACAACTTCTACTTTATTTATACTTTTCCCAGAAAGTATCCTACTATAGTTTTACGTGTTTTGGTAATCGAATATTTTAATGCGACATTAGTAGAGTGGAAACACTCAGTCATACATATATGCGAATATAAACAAACACAATTTAAAACAAAAGTCAAACCAGGCTAATTTTTGTAATGATACATATATATATATATATATATATATATATATATATATATATATATATATATATATATATATATATATATATATATATATATATATATATATATATATATAAAAGCACATCTCACACCAAAATTATTTTGACCTAAACTGAAGTTAGCTTTATCGGCAGTTAGAGATTGGAAAAATGGACTTTTTTTATTGATTTTCATTTTAACATCAATTGCTCCTACCCCTCAGTCTTACAATGTGATTATTGAAATTAGAAAAAACAATTTCCGCTTTGTGCGGAACCTATACTAATGGCATTTAATAGCAACAAAATCGATCCTATTTAAGCACGTCAAAACCCATTAGCCAAGGCCCTATCCAGAGCGGTGGTTGAGAAGTTTGACCTTGTTCTCTGCTGTTCCATTCGTGGAAGGACCCCGATGGCTGGTGAAGAGTTTCTTCACCTTCAAGAAACTCATAAGTCATTTGAAAAGACTTGAGCGGAAAGCCGCGTGACAATCTGTCAATAGAAAACGAAACATTGCGAAATAAGATATAACACGACGCAGTACAAATTTACAAATAGTCTCTGAAGTAACATTAGGTACGGGTTCTAAGACAACTGAGGAAGTACGGACATCTACGCAGACAAAGACATATTTGTTGCCTCCAGACAAAGGCAAAGGACCTAAAGTGTCCAAACACCAGGTTTCAAAGCTTATTTCAGCGAAGACATTCTTTTGTAGCTCGGGCACAATTTTGGGGGTAATATTTCTACGCATGCAAATATGGCAATTCTGAGCCTCATTCTTCATATGTGTCGACATCTTGTCGAAATAGCATAAATTTCTTACTTTGACTAGGCTTCTTTCCGCGTTATGGTGGGCGGCCATGAGGACATGTGAATGCGACTGTTGGAAAACACCAGAAATCAGGCACCTAGGAATCAGTAGTTGTAAAATTTGCGCATTTCATTTTCTGCCTTCTTCCGGTGGTGGCATCCGATACAAGATCCTCTCCCATAAAATGAGCCTGTCAACTTCCTTTTGCAGCCATAGCACAATATTCCACTTTTCCAGTAACTTTTCAAGCTTTCCTGGATTCATTAAAAGATCTATAAATATACATTCATTTCCTTTCATATTATTCAATTTCTCATTTCTTTCAGAAGTATCAATATAATCAGGCTCGTCTTGGAGACTAGCAGCCTCTCCTAAGGAGTCATGGTCCTGTGGACTAACTGTAATTTGGCTATTTTTGCCATTTCTATCTTCATTAAATCTCAACCCGGCGTCCCGGTCTTCCTGTCTTTGCAGGGCATCCCCATTTATGCTACTAAATTCAAATTTCGCGTAATCATTTGTCCCGTGCTGAAGCATTAAGCTTATAATTGGTGCTAATTCTACGTCGTTCATCTGGTACTTCCTAATCTGTTGACCTTCCAAACCTAGAAAGTGAGAAAGGTCGAGTTTGAAGAAGCGTGTCGTCTGGTGGTTGGCTTAATACATCAACTGGGTTGAGCTTCCCCTTAATGTAGAGCAATTTTATTTTTCTGTCTGACAACATGACAATTGACTTGCTGACAAAGAAACAAACCTTTGACACCAAGGCCCTATCAAAATCATCATATGAATTGCGGTTCACACAACAGTAGTTAAAAATCGTAGGTCAGGTTCAGAAAGCAAACCGTAAAACTGAAACATATAGTAACTGAAGATTTATGTCGTGTTTGAAATAACCATGTGCAAAATAATTGGTCGTATAAAGTGAAAAACAAATAAATTTTTCTACCATTCTCCCCTCTCTTCTAAACTTATGCTGTGACATAACACCTTTTGAATTACCTCAGCCGATTGGCTTCTTTTTAGTAAGCCAGCCGAGTAACCACAGCCAAGTGGCATCTGCATTGTAGAAAACAGTTTGAATTGAATAAAAATTACATTTCTATTTTTATATTTATTCTTTCTTTTTTCCTTTACTACTCGAACTATGTACACGCAGTGGGTAGCAAAATTTCCATCCCTTAAAGTTATTGTTCTCTGACTTTCCTTCAACTTTCTCTCCCCTAAAGTTCTTTTTCTCCAATTTTCCTTCCTTTAAAGTTTGACCTTGCCTGCATCCATTTTCCCTCAACAGAGTTGAAAACTAATATTATATTAATAGATTTTTAGGAGGGGAAAAACCAAGGCCCGAAGCGGAATTACATCCGAATGGCATCTTTTATTTCATAGAAGGTCGGAAGGACCGGCAAAAACAAGATAAAAATATATTAATATCTTAAGTTCAAAGATTACAAAAACCAACTTGACGCTTTCGTATGCGATGGCATAGCTAAGAAAGGGGGTACGGTAATCCCTGGGCGCAGCATGAGTTGGGGCACCATTTACATAAGCACGCTTTTAATTTTAATACCCAGGAAATCTGGGGGGGGGGGGTTGTATGTGTGTGACAAATTGATCCCGGGCGAAAAAAAACCTAACTAAATTTCAGTGTTACATCGACATAGACATGCATGCTCTCATTTTGATTTCCCTACTTTTATCCAAGCTATAGAACAAAAGCTGTTCCGAAGCTTTTTTGTTTCGGTCACGTAAATACTCTATATATATTTGTTTTATTATTAATTGTTAACTCAAGAGTCATCGCTATAAGGTATGTTGGAGCGTAAGAAAAATTTTGAAATATAAAAAATATTAACTAAATAAATAACATAAAAATAAAGTAAATTAAACTAATATAGACAAAATCAAAATAGAATAACATAAATACATAAAATGATGTAGGACAATACCTCTTTGATCAAAATGACCTCTAGGGCTCTAATAATTATAACTATTTCTGGGATTTCTTTCAAAATACCTCCCAGAACCTTGTGAATGCGGTCCCTGTAGCCCTTGATAATCTCTAGACTGAAAAAAGTATTCCCCGTATTTGGGTGCCGAGTCATCTGGCGTGGACCCTGCTGGTGAGAATTGTGTTGATTTGAAAAGTTATTACCACGGGCAGCCCTTCCTGCTTGCCCATGGGGAGTTTTGTTTCTACTAATATTTATTTCTGCGACCCCTGCCGTAAAATATTCAAATTGGTCCATTTGGCTATTAAATCTGAGGCTAGATTTTACTGACTCGATAGTTAGGGCTATCTCGAGTGCTTCGTCTAGATTATCATAATCGTCTTGTCTTAACCTAACCGCTTCTTGGAGCTCACTCCGCAGCCCCGTCTCAAACGCTTGCAGAACAATTGAATCGACTAAGGCCAATGCATCTATACTTTTTGAGTTGTCTAACCCTTCTGCTTTATAATAATCTTTCTTTCCCGTTTTTAATCTTATATAAAATTCAAAGACAGTTTCCTCTGGTTTTTGCTTCATTTCTACTATTGCTTGCAGACATTGCCGAGGGGTTTTTCTAGCGCCTACATTTCTTAACAACTTTTCGCATAGGTCGTCGAGCGTAAAAGTATTTCCCGACGCAATTATTTCGTCCACATACCGCTGGAAATTTCCTCTGCAGGTGTTTGACGCCATAACTAAAGTATAATCATCGTCCCATTTTAGAGTAGCCTTCATGCTTTCAAGTTGTCTTATCCAAGTCTTTACTTCCGATGGTTTTGTTAAAGTTTGAATGTGTGAAAAAGGGTCAACTACCATCTGATGGGTTATTTGAGAAGGGACCTGTTGATAGGCTAATTGAGAATTATCTGGGATATTTGTTGGGTTACTTGAATTTCCGGTGGACATCGTAAATCTTTACAAGAAGCAATAAAATTTATTAGGAGGCAGATATGCTGTGTTAATTTTAGAATGATTTAATAAAAATCTATTGATGTTACATACAGTAAAGATAATGTAAAAAATTAAATGACCTATGGATAATTTAAAGAGACTAAACTTATGAATCAGTGAGAAAAAAACTTATCGTACTTGGTGAAACTAGTACGTTAGTCTATAGACAAGAAAATTCTAGCTTATAGATAGGAATATGGGAATCTCCTTTGCTAAAAATGAGCAGACTCGGGCGAAGAAAAAAAATTATAGGGGGAAAAATCTGATGAAAAAATAGATAGAAAACAGCATGAGTGCCACCATAGAGCAGAAAAGAACACCGCTAGCCACCACTTTGTAAGGTTTCACCCTATGGGGTGAATATTCGAATACTAGTGCTTTGAATTATGGTAGCATGTCACTAGTATTCAACGTGCAAATAGGTTCACTTTTCTATCTACTATGGCAACAGTCTATCTGTTTCCTAAGGCCTATTATAAGTCCCAATCTCTCCAGACAAGGAATTTTATTTTAGAAGGAGTATGTAAAAAACAGGTAAAGAAATATAAAGTGGAAAGAAGTTGAGCTGGAGAGTTCTTTCTGGTTGATGAAAAGTCCTTGCTTGGGCGAAGAAGTATAAATCTGGAAATAAAAAACTTACGTTAAATCTTGCAAATACACACGACAGGCTATACCTCGTATTAATTGAAAAGCTAGTATCCAAGAAAAGAATGGTGATCCAAGAGGAAAGTAGATAAGCCAAATAAAAGTAGCAGGGTTGTTATATCTATCTGTCGTCCAGAAACTGTGAATCAGAACTCCCCGAATATTGTTCTAACATTCGCTTTTAAGGGCCGTCCTCTTCAGTCCCGTTTTGTAATAAATTAGAGATTTGAGTTTGACCGTAAGTAAAGGTTACGTAACGGTCGAGGAAAACATAATTGTAAAATAAGAGCAGATAAACAAGAATTTGAGGATGCCCATTTTTGTAACAAATTCGAGATTTGAGTTTGACCGTAAGTAAAGGTTACGTAACAGTCGAGGAAAACAAAATTGGTAAACAAGAGCAGATAAACAAGAATTTGAGGATGTCAGCCTGTCGTATAGTTATATGTCGTATAGCTATGTCGTATATCGTATGCCATATTACAGAATATAATATAAGTCAATAAATAAATAATAGAAAAGGACTTCTCACATAGCAATCACACATTTCAAACAATTCTGATTGACAAGTTGTCAGGACGGCTAAACCACCACTTGGCCTTCCTTTAGATTTTAATCTTCTTGTAGGGGAGAGATGTATTGTTACATTAGAGGAAGGGCATAAAAGCTGAAAATTCAGATCCGTCAAAAAGTGTTCCTGAATATAGATGACACTAAAGGTTTCGCTTAACTTTTCTTTAACTTTTATACTTTATATTTTAATTATGATTTTATATTATTATACTTTAACTTTTTAACTTTAAATTTTCTTGCTTTAAGTAGTCAATAGTTTAAGTAGTCATAACTTGCTTTAAGTAGTCAGGACTGGTAGTTTATCAAGAATGCTACCATTAATATTCCATGGCATAACAGAAAGAAAACTATCAATATTCATTGAAAGCTGTTAGATTTGTACTGTTCAGCACTCAATTTCCGATTTTCGGGGCCGAGTTGGTTGGTGCGCTGGATTCGGGATCCTTTGTCTGAGAGGACGCGGGTTCGAATCCCAGTGTACCCAATTCTTCAGTTGGGACGGGGGTCAGTGGCGTGACTCTGTAAGCTTAGCCAGAGTCAACCCAGCTCTAAATGGGTACCTGGAGAAATCTGGGGAAGGTAAACAGGAAGGGTGTGTGAAAGCACAGGATGGCTGGCCCCCAGCCCCCCATTGCACTTCCTGGCTGAAGGGCCAAGAAACGGAGATCAGCACCGCCGGTAGGGACTGTAAAGTCTAATGCCGTATCCTTTACCTTTTTTTTTTTTTTTTACACTGAATAGCATGAGTGACCCGAAGCTTTGCACTCAACACATCTTTTCTTCTGCATGCATGGCTGCTCTTTTGTACTTTTATGGTCGGAGCCTGCGTACTGGGAGCAGACCTCGGCATTATGACAATCAGCCGCCAGATGTCCTACATGTTGTCATTTGAAACAACGGAATGGTAATGTTTGAAAAACATCAATGCGAAAGAACTCAAAACCGATCTCGAGAGGTTCCTTCATATTAGCATCCAAGGCTTCTTTTGACGGGAAATAAAGTCTGAAAGTGCGGAACTGACCAATCTGCTCAGCTTTTTCGCAGGATGGGATCAACTTAGCCACATCTTCTGCTTTAAGATCGTTTGGGACAAATCGCAGAACTCCTAAAAACCTCTTTGATTTGACGCTTGTTTTAAGTGGACTATTTTCTACCTTCATGGCATTAGCAACCTTTTCAGTGGAATCCTTTGATTTGACTATTACTTTACACTCATCTTTTTTTTTTTAGCTCTACTATATCGTCACTTAACTTTCCACATGTAGTCAGAATAAAGTCCTTACGGGCGTCGGGAGATTAAAAAGACTTAGGAGGGTTTTTCACTACGACCGAGTATGGTAGAGGGGTGGAATGCTGTTTTGTAGTAACGCCAGTGGGCCACAACATTTGAGCCCGTTTCAGATGTTCCTTGATTCAGTCTAACTTTCTACACACCTGGTGCACTTTAGTTGTAATACAAGCACCAACTGCATCGGCACTCTCGGGTACTTCATCGGGCTCACATATGACGAATCTAGGCAAAGCTTTCTTGTCTTTGAAGCATCGATAGACGGCCTTCACTAAATCTAGCACATTTTCAGAGTCCTTATTAGCTGTTATCATTCTATCATTGTATCCCAAATTTTCATAAAGTGCCCATAATACTCTCTTTGCATCAAGGACAGATTCAGGAAAGAAGAACTCGACCACTCTATTAACGAAAGCTTATGTTTTTAATCCACAAACTAGTGATCGGGTAATAAAGTTCAGTAGCGGAATCCATACAAGTTCGGTTTTGCTACATTCACCCATTCCGTATCCCTCTCGCCTCAATTAACACAGGTATTTTTTTCTTCAATTGTCTTCCAGAATCTAAGTCGGTATCCAAGCCGGTTATTACAATTGTTATATCTCCTCACTAAACAGGTTTACACACGACCTACAGTTTACCCTTCGAGTGTTAATTAGCTATGGTCACTGAATTAATAGCAAGTTAAAATCCAATAAATTCAAACAGGTGTTCTCACTCTGAAAACTAAATGTGGTCCACTGAACTTTTTAATGTGACAAAAGTTCAGAACATTAGATCGGTGACCTGTCGACTACGGAAAACTAACGACGATGAGATTTTGAAGATATTTTTTTATTAGGAATGGCATAAAGTTAAAGACAGTGGCCTATGCTAAACTAGAGAGGTGCAATATAAACTCGAACATATAGAGAGGAGAAATAGTTTCTCAACTCTTAAATAAATTCCTGCATAGATACTAAAAATAGAACAAGGAATTTCCAATCCTATTAGTTTCCATGTGATATTTAAATCCAAAGATTTCGATCCTCACTACGACAATTTGAATGAAACAAGTGCTTTCTAGACTAAAGATTTCGAATCTGATGGTAGATATTAAGTTGCCCTGGACAGTTGTATTTTGAAGAATTCATATGATGTCTTGCGTGTCCAAAGAAAGAGAAAGATGTATGATTTAAAGTAAGACCTTGCGATTGGCCATTACCCAGCGAGGAATTACCTTTCCACTGAGTATACCTTTGCCATCTTACCCTATAAAATATATACAAATATACAAAAACTGCATCTAGTTAACAACAAAATGGCGTGGAACCGAAATTAGGTCCCTTCTTGTCTAACTATGTAATAAAACACAGATATTATTGATTGGTTGGAAGGAAGTGGCCAGTCTAATACTGAGGTTTAAACTCCACCATCTATGTAAAACAGCCTAAATAAGCTACGACTTGTACGTACCTACCGAATCATCTCTAGAAGGAGAAAACGTCTCTTGGAAATCTTCCTTGGACGTTTCTATTTAAACATCACTTTAGACCACTACGCTCGGTACTAGATTGGGGAGGCAATTTATAGGTATAAGCGAGCCAGTAGGCTTAATTTACTAAGAAAAAACTTCCTAAATCTTTAGATCTGTACCTCTAAATGTTTATGCTCGTACAAGATATCTCAGTAGCATTGGAATACCCTCTGATTACAAGGTTGTTTCAAACGTCCCAGAACCTATAACCTAGGTGAGAAGATAAAAAAGAAGGGCTTGAAAATGATATAAAAAAATTACTATTTGATTCGTCTACAGGCAAAATGAACAACTCAAAAAGAAAAATGTAAAATACATGATAAAACCACTCAGGGGATTTTTAACCAATTAATGACATCGATGGATGCGCACGAGCAACTCTGCAAGCCGAGTGAAAGGCCTTTTCAACTTCTGACTCTACCATCTGAAGCGGTTGAAAGTTATCCGTCTTGCCTGCGTCATGACTCATCATCAGCCTAGATTTCTTACCTTAACTTAGACCTTAGTTCTTTCTGTACTGCCAGAGACACCTAGGGCATCCAATCATCCCTCATATGTGCTGCTGCCCACACGTCTTCCATTGGGGTTGGACTGTCGAATTGATAAACTTCAGGTCCCACTGATAGAGTACTTTTTCGATCACCAAACTTTCTTTAGTCGATTAGAAGCTCCACTGGCTTGTCCAATCCTAGACTGTACCTTCTTTTCGCTTGATCCAGTTCGTTCGACTGTACTTCCGAGGTATCTGAATTCCACTACCTACTCAACTGAATTGTCCCCGCACTTTTTGCCAAGTGGTGAGTCACTCGTTGCCATGCTTTTTTTCTCGTTCAAAAAAATCTTCCGTCTCAAAAGACTTCCTTTCTGTCGTATAACATCGATAAGTTCTTGGAGCCATTCCTTGTTTGCCTCAATCAGGGTGATATCGTCGGCAAAATCAAGATCTGCAAGTCGTTTATTATTGCATATTTAGATCACAAACCCCGTGCAATCTTGGAACGCATAATCGATAATAAGGGCGAAAAGCAGGGGGTAGAGGACAAATCCAGTTGGAATACAGGAATGATAATGAAATACCTTGTATTTCCTTCTTGGGTCCGAGCGCAGCACTGCATGTTTTCGTAAAACATCATGTTTTCGTCAAACATCACAGAGCTTGGAACCGCAGCCGGACAAGTTGGATTGGCAATCAGTACCAAAAAACAAAAGCCATAGGCAACAATATTAATTCAATGACGGTCCGGCCAGTGATGGTTGGTCCTGATGAGCTAGAGGAGGTTGCAGAATTCATATATCTTGAAAATCTCATAAACTCTGCTGGAAGCTTGAAGTGATGTCTAGAAGATGTTCTATCTTTTTGTGGGGCCGATTCATACTCTAATCACTAACTATTAATCGCTAGTTTTAAGTTAAAGCTAAAGACTGTTGGTAAACGCAAACAAAAACAACTATGAAAGTGTTTGACATTCAGAAGCTCTGTGATACATATATAAGGCAAACTGATTATGCTACCCATATTTAATACATTAAAAAACCTAACATGCAATAAAACAGTCGTCTATGTTGATGAGGAGGGGAGTATACGCGAAAAAAGAGATGGAGCAGTGGATCAGTGATAGTTCCTGGAAACTCATACAAAATATAAAAGAATTAAAGATCCATCTGAAATGCGGTAATAGTAATGTTACCTCACTTTATAAAGACATGTCAAAACCTAATATAAAGAAAGCTCTAAAGCGGTAAAGCTTCGCTTTACAAAGCGAAACTACCAGTTTCGCTGCTTCAATATAGCATATAGCTAAAATAAAATAGAAAATAGCTGTGAAATAGAAATAAGAATTTGACATTCAGAAGCTCTGTGATAAACATATAAGGCAAACTTATTATGCTGCCCTATTTGATAAATTAAAAAAGCCTAACATGCAATAAAACAATCGTATATGTTGATGAGGAGGGGAGTATATTTACTGATCCTATGTGAGGAAGCGAGGAAGAGTTAATAGGTTACGCAAAAAAATAGAGGGAGTAGTGGATCAGTGATGGTTCCTGGAAACTCATACAAAAGAGGAAAAAAAATAAAGATCCATCTGAAATGCTGTAATAGTAATGTTACCTCACTCTATAAAGACAATGTCAAAACCCAATATAAAGAATCCTATAAGGCTGTAAAGCCGTCAACAAGGAATGACAGACGTTGATTCTCGAAAATAGTGGCAGCTCAATCAGCTGCGAGCAAAGGTAATAGTAGAACTGTGTACCGAATCACAAGGGAGTTTAATGGCGACCCTCTACAACCTCAGTGGGCTTTTGGGAGTAAAATGGGTGTACTACTTAAGACAAAAGAAGATAATGATAAGATATGGAGATAATACCTCAGCGAAGTAATAAATTTTTCTTCCCTTACAAATCCCATGGAGCTTTTTTTTCGATTGCCACTCTTTGAACTTGGTACCAATATTGTACCCATAAGTCTGCTGATAGTCAAAACCGTTTTATAAACTTGAAGAATGGTAAAGCCGCCGGAGCTGACGGTTAACAGCCTGCATTTTTAAAGTTTGGATCCACGGTCTTACCTAGATATTTACATGAAATTTTAAACCAGATTTGGGAAACTGAGAGTGTCCTCACGGCCTGGAAGAACAGTGTCATTGTTAAACTGCTTAAGAAAGGTCGAACCGCTGACTGCAACAATTGGCGAAGTATCACCTTGCAGTTTATGGGAAGTAAAGCCTTTTGCTCAATACTCCTAAATCGTATCCATTCGAGAATCGACAAAATTTTGAGATATGAGCAGCCCAGGTTACGACCAAACAGATCTTGTGCTGATCTAATATTAAGTTTAGGGATATTAATTGAAGAATCAAATGAGGGGTAGACTAGAATATTAGTAGCATTTATTCACTTTTAAAGGCTTGTCTATGCGTAGGGAATTGTTATGGAGAATGTTACGGCACTATGGGCTACCGGACAAGAATATTTGTTTAATTGTTACTTTATATACTGAACAGCTGGGTGCTGTACGAACCGACGATGGAAACCTGACTGAATGGATCCAAATCCACTCGGGTGTATGACAAGGTTGGCTCTCTTTTATGCTTTTCACGATTCTCATTGACTACATATTCCGGACCTGCCACTTTGTTGGACTCATACAGTTGAATGAGAGCCACACTATCTTCGATGGTGATTTTACTATTTAATTTCTCTCTAAACATTCTACAACTCTCAAATCAAAGCCTATATTGAAAACAGACGAAAATATGTATGTCAAAATCCTAAGAGTGCTAAAGGTTTTTCTTACTAAGATGAACGATTTCCTTGCTCTGCTTTTTTTTTATTCTATAAATGTGGAGCATTTGAGAAAATTTATGGGGAAATATTTCGTTTGCATGATTTTATGGTGGAAAATATACTATCCTATTTGTGCACTATTGACTTCAGTGCCATGAGAATAAATTTTAGTACAAAAATTGTGTGTAAATTTGTTTCTGAATAAAAGTTTACGTAGAGAAAATTTTTTACTCGATCGAACAGATTTTTTCTTCGGATTTCATTTACTGCACAGAGAAGATCATCATCAACAATGACTAGGTGTGGCTGATCCTTTATCTCTAAAATATATGCATCCTGAATGAATAGCCCGGGTCATGTTTCTTATTTGTAGCTTCACTTTGTTATATCTCATCTTACAGTCAATGAGACTCTTTTCACTTATGTTAATAAATTTGTACTTTCGACTTTGCTTGTTTTAATAAGTCAGAGATTGTAATCAATCTTAAATCATCACTTTTTGCAATTCCTGTATGTAAATCTGTTCTTTTGTAGTCATAGCATCCGTTATATTCGCAACAATGCCGTAGAAACCACATTTTCTTTTTATTTAACATTTGAAACTTGATCCGGAGTCCAGGTCCCAATATAATTTAAATCCATGCTGCTACCCATATCTAGGGTGTAAAGTAAGTTCCTCTGCCTTTTTTTCACAATAAAACAAGGGTAAGTGGTCTCCCCTTGTTCAAATTTATCATAATGACAATTAGAACATGAAAATCCTTTAGCATGTGATCTGCAAATATGCCAATCACAGCTCGAACAGTCTTTAAGCTGAATTGCATACTCCCTATGTAATTTATGCGGGTTGCACAATCTATATTTGTCGTCATATCTTTCTGCGATAGTGCAATTCCAACTTGACCAGCTTCCTTGAGCGCACAAGCGACAAGGACATGTGTGAAAATCTCTTGGAAGAAAAAAAAATCCTATTGACGCTGAATTAAAAAAAAAAATACTCATCCAAATTCAGATTCCTATTGGTCCTTATAAAGAGAGCAACTATCTTATGACGTAATCCCTGTATGAAAAAAAAGAATTTCATTATTTAAAAAATTATTTGAAAAACATATGCACAAAAATTATGATTAGTCTCATGGCTTTTTCAATGGATGACCAATTTTCATCTATGTGATCGATAAAACCACTCGATCCTTCTTGCATGGTGCCTATATTCACTATGTTCACTTTGTCAGCAAAACATAATTGCTTGTCCATCTTGAACCGACTCAATGATATTGCATACACTCTAAACTTCTTATCCCATTCAAAAGTTAGTCGGTTTCCCATAGCTATACATAGTGCAATATTTTCTGCTCTATTTTCACTTCACTCTCCGGTTTTTTAATGCCCAGTAATATAAAATAATTCATTTTTCATCATTAAACAAGAGCTAAGAGCTCATATGGCACTTGTGACGAGGCCGGAAGAGCCAAGAGCTCATATGGTATAAGCTCTAGCAAAATTTTAAGAATCAATAGATTGGTTTAAAAGGAAAATCAGAGGCTTAATGCCGGTCAGGATTTAAAATAAGAGCTCTGAGTCACGAGGTCCTTTTAAATATCAAAATTAATTAAGATCCAATCACCCACTCATAAGTTATAAATTCGTCATTTTGTCTAATTTTTCCTCTCTCTTCAGCCCCCTAGATGGTCGAATCGGGGAAAACGACTTTATCAAGTTGTGCAGCTCCCTGACACGTCTACCAATTTTCATCGTCCTAGCACGTCCAGAAGCGCCAAACTCGATAAAAGCACTGAACCCCACCCGGTAACTCCCCCAAAGAGAGCGGATCCAGTAGGGTTATGTCAATCACGTATCTAAGACATTTGCTTATTCTACCCACCAAGTTTCATCCCGATTTCTCCACTCTAAGTGTTTTCCAAGATTTCCAGTTTCCCCTCCAACTCCCCCCAACGTCAACAGATCTGGTTGGGATTTGAAATAAGAGCTCTGAGACATGAGTTTCTTCTAAATATCAAATTTCATTAAGATCCGATCACCCCTTCTTAAGTTAAAAATACCTAAATTTTTCTAATTTTTCCGAATTAAAACCCTCCAGCTCCCCCAAAGAGAACGGATCCGTTCCAATTATGTCAATCACGTATCTATAACTTGAGCTTATTCTTCCCATCAAGTTTCATCCCGATCTCTAAACTCTAAGCGTTTTCCAAGGTTTCTTTTCCCCCCCTCCAACCCCTTTTGTCCCCGGATCCAATTCAAATTTCAAATGGAGCATCTGAGACATAAGATCCTTCTTATAGAAGATCCTATCACCCATTCGTAAGATAAAGATCCCTAAATTTTCATGTTTTCCAAGAATTCCGGTTTCCCCTCCAACTCCCCCCAATGTCAGCGGATCTGTTCGGGATTTGAAATGAGATCTTTAAAGCACAAGATCTTTCTAAATAGTATATTTAATTTAAATCTGGTCACCCGTTCGTAGGTAACAAATACCTCATATTTCCTAATTTTTCCTAAGTACCCCCCTACCCCCTGTCTTGCTATGTCATTCACGTATCTTGGACTTGTGCTTATTAATCCCACCAAGTTTCATACCAATCTCTTCGCTTAAAGTGTTTTACAAGATTTCTGGTTCGTATCCAGCGTCCCATGACTCTGGATCCGGTCGGGATTTAGAATAAGAGATCCGAGTTGCGAATTCCTTCTAAATATAAAATTTTATTAAGATCTGATCAGTCCTTCGTAGGTTAAAAATAACTCATTTTTTCTAATTTTTCAGAATTAACCCTCCCCCCAACTCCTCATACGTCTGCCAAATTTCATCGTCCTAGCATACCTGGAAGTGCCTAAACTGCATAACCAGGACAGACAGACAGACCTAATTTTTCCTAAGTACCCCCCTACCCCCTGTCTGGCTATGTCATTTACGTATCTTGGACTTGTGCTTATTAATCCCACCAAGTTTCATCCCGATCTCTTCGCTTTAAGCGTTTTACAAGATTTCGGGTTCGGATCCAGCGTCCCATGACTCTGGATCCGGTCAGGATTTAAAATAAGAGATCCAAGTTGCGAATTCCTTCTAAATATAAAATTTCATTAAGATCTGATCAGTCCTTCGTAGGTTAAAAATAACTCAGTTTTTCTAATTTTTCAGAATTAACCCTTCCCCCAACTCCTCATACGTCTGCCAAATTTCATCGTCCTAGCATACCTGGAAGTGCCTAAACTGCATAACCAGGACAGACAGACAGACCTAATTTTTCCTAAGTACCCCCCTACCCCCTGTCTGGCTATGTCATTTACGTATCTTGGACTTGTGCTTATTAATCCCACCAAGTTTCATCCCGATCTCTTCGCTTTAAGCGTTTTACAAGATTTCGGGTTCGGATCCAGCGTCCCATGACTCTGGATCCGGTCAGAATTTAAAATAAGAGATCCAAGTTGCGAATTCCTTCTAAATATAAAATTTCATTAAGATCTGATCAGTCCTTCGTAGGTTAAAAATAACTCATTTTTTCTAATTTTTCAGAATTAACCCTCCCCCCAACTCCTCATACGTCTGCCAAATTTCATCGTCCTAGCATACCTGGAAGTGCCTAAACTGCATAACCAGGACAGACAGACAGACCGACCGACAGATTTTGCGATCGCTATATGTCACTTGGTAGATATCAAGTGCCATAAAAACTGGAATCAGATTCAAGCAACAGAATCAGATTCATCTACAACTATGGAATAAATTAAATCTCCGCCAATCTTTGTTCAATATACCTTACAGAAAGGCTATCCTTATAAAGATTCATAGAAATTGATGATCATTGTATCAACGTTTTGTAGTGCATTGGTCTTTTGGACGCTAACGGCCTATGTTACATTAGATCAACGTCGAGTCCCATTCAATTACTTGCAGAGACTCCATTACCTATCAATTATCTCTACTAAATTCACCCAAGGACGGGCCGTCATGCATTACGGGATAGATAACTCAGTCCTACTTTCTTTACTTTGCTTGAATTTTTTTATTGAATCCTAGGTTATATTGCACTTTTTTGCAATGTTTCGATATTAAAGAACAATTATCTTTGATTCAGTATGCATAATAATTCATTTCTTAGTCCAGACTTATTCACCAGAATAATGAGAGGTCATGCAGGTACGATTCCACAGTCAAGCTTTTATAGGCAGGAAACAGGTGTACGAATTAAGGTGACTACTGTCCCCTCCCCTAGACTTTGAAAAGTACCTTATTATTTCTATTTTACAGCTATTTTCTATTTTATTTTAGCTATGTGCTATATTAAAGCAGCGAGACTGGTTAACTGGTCGTTTTTATTTGTCACCCCTGTGCTTTATTTTTTCGCAACTATTAAACAACACACTACTCATAAAATTCCTAAAAAGAGTGTTAGATCGAAACACAAAGTACGCCATTAGAACCATCTAGTTTGAAAAACCCTATAGAGGAAACTTACTGTCCCTTGGCTTGAACAACAAGAAAAATTCGATGTCCAGGAATCGAAATCTCCACAATCTAAAACCATGATCGAAGCAAAATAAGTCAAGCCATTTCTATTCGTCTCAGAGACTTCCTTCAAACTCAACAACTGGTCAGCCAGTTCAATCAGACTCCGGTAAACTTATGTACTTAGAAGTTATAAATATATTCATGACTGAGACGGACTGACATCTGATGCAAAATATGCCTCTGCTCGACGCTTTATCTGCTTTCAACCCCTCCTCAAGTTCTGATTTTCTCGAATTTTTTAAAGTGGATCTCGTGTCGATGACTATGCCATAGAATTACAGCTTTCTCTTGCAAAACTGTATCTGTCAAAAAGTAATATTTCAAAAATGGATCTTTTGCGAGCTATCAAAATTTTATCTGACCTCCCAATAGCCTATGCTGCAGTGCTAAAACTGATAAGGCAAGTTACTCCTTTGCCTGTGACCAATACCAGCAATGAACGATTCTTCTCGGTGTTATGGCATATGAAGGACTATCCACGATCGACAATGGGAAATGACAGACTCAGTGACGTGACTATGGCCTTTGGAAAAAGAGGAGGTAAAGAAACTGAATTTGGATTATTTAGTCGACAAATTCTCTTAAAAGTGTTTAGGTATATTTGCTCAATGTTGTTCTGTTTTTTCTTTATCTTCATTAAATAAGAATTGAAAAAAATCCTTGCCACTTTTCCTCCCCCCTACATTTTTGTAAATCGATGCCACTGGAAGTATGAAGGATTACTTGAAAGGAGGGTGGTCAAACATTGTACGTAATTTGCTATTTGCAGAATATAAATACTCTGACAAATGTTATCCTTACATAAAGACTAAAATAATGTCGCGGGTACAGCGGGTGCCGGGGCTTGGTTGGTCTTGTACGGAAAGATCAATTTGAACTTATGTGCTGGGTAGTACTTTTCTTGAGGGGTTGGGAAAAGGGGGTAGTTAAGCCTATCGAAGCTTCCTCAAGGATAAACCTTAAGGGTTATCCTTAAGGATAACATACTATGAGTGCATGTTTTGAGTCCTTAGGTACCAAACCCCTTCAGGTTTCTGTTTGTAACTACAGCCTACTCTATTTAGAAAATAAATTTTTGTTAATATTACTTCTTTTTAAGGTTACTGTGTCATGATGCTTGCGATTGCGTTTCTAACCTTCAGAAATGTAATGGATTTTGGGATACGCAAGATCAATGGTTTCCACCAGTATCTTTAAATTGTTTTTATAATTTAAATGAGTGGATCCACCAGGATGGAATTCTTTATTTTTGTTAATTATACACAGTTCCTTTTTTTGTGTGTGTGTGTGTTTAACATTTTTTAAGTATAAGCACATATTTCTTGCAATCTGAATAAATTTTGTAATGTCAAAACAATACGTGCATGCTTTTATTAGAAAATTTAGTGTTTAACTGACTACAACTAAAAAAAGAAACCTTCAGAAATACTTACAAAGACGAAAATGAAGAAAATAAACATAGTCAAACGAACATGTAAGTATGATTTTACAATCCTATATAATTTAGCCCCTTCAAACCCTCCCTGTCGATGAATACCAAAACTAAAACCAAGATTCCACTCTTCCGAATTAAACCAATTGTGATCGTATAGTTTTTGCCGCATTGGTCACAAAATAGGGCAAAAAGTACACTACACAAATAAAAGAAGACACTCTTGTATTCTGGTCACAATATGTTACAAAACTAACACATAACATCACCATTTGTTTTCACCTAAGGCAATACGGCTCCTTAAGGGACAATCCTATCTCGTCCATTATAAACTTTTCTAGCTTGTGTAGCCTAACTGTTTAGAATTGATTGGTGGTGTTGCCACAACTTGTAGAGCTTGTACCAGAGATCCGAACTAATGGCAGAAAACCAAAAGCTGACACCTATTTTCTAGGATATCTTACAAAAACCATTTAACTTCTCGTGTTTTGTGCCGGGGATAGAGGTATTCAGTTTTAATGAAGCTTGCATCATCAGAAAGTGTGAATTTTGTTTTACGGATTAAACGAAACTGAAATGGAACTTTCAGAGGTAGTCTTCAAGTTTATAAAATATTCCAAGCGGAAGTGCTTGGAATAAATAGAAAGAAAAGAATATGTTTTCACCTACTTTCCATATGAGAGTGTCCAGATTCACTTGAAATTTGAAATATGAGTTTCTATTAAATTTATTTTTCTTGCTAAAAAATTCATCAAATTTCTTTCTTTTTTACAACTTTCTGTTATATATTTTTTTTCTTGTCTGAAAATTCAGTTAAACTTTTTTCTTGTTTTCTTGTTTCTGTTAAAGTTGTTTTCATGTTTGAAAATTCTCTTCATGTGTTTCTGTCTTTTTTCAAGTTTCTGTTCAAGTATTTTGTCACATGTTTCCTTGAAAGTCTTTCCCACACTTTTGATGAGCAGTTAACCGAGGTATATCAAACAATACTATAGTACAAAAAAAGATAATATATGTTCACTAAAGTATCATCAAACTAAAAAAAATGATTATCTGTGGGTCTATACTAGATTATTTTTCTTATTCGTGGTTGTTTCTGCATGATGCTTAAATTGCTTGTATAATTTAAATTTCTGTGAAAATTATTTAGTACAGATCTTGCTGTTATAAGCCCTTTCTCCAGTGTTAAGTCACAAATGGGTATATAAATTAGAAATTCGGAAATTATTGTTTAGCATATTGTACTAATTTGTTTTGTTTCATAGTTTTTTCCTTTTATCAATATTTCTGTGTAGAGGCAAAAGGTTCAATTTCCAAATAATGAGTTTTAATGATTTTTGAGTGATAAATGAAAGTGATGGTTTGTGATCTGTGCCAGGTTTGTTGGTGTTTCCCTTGTCTATTTTGAAGGAGCCTTCTTTGAAACTTACTTTTATCACCATTTACTTATGCTGTTTCGTTTCATGGTCTGAGCTGTCTGTGCTAGGTTGACTTGTGATTGCTAGTTATGTTTGTGTTTCTCTTGAGGACTTGCTTGAAACTTTTGGTTTGCCACGCTTAGTTATGGTGTTTTGTTTCTTGGCTTAGGCTAGGTTGCCTTGCCAGTGCTTGGTTTGTTTGTGTTTCTTAATCTGTTTCAAAGAAAATTCTTCAAAACTTATGGTTCGCCATGTTTAGTAAGGCTGTTTCATGGTTTCACCTGTCTGTGCTAGGTTTGTGTGTGATTCCATGGTATATTTTGAAGGGGTGCCGTTCGCAACTTATAGTTCTCCATGTTTCCCTTGTCTATATCGAAGGGGTTTTGTTTGAAAATTATGGTTTGCAATGTTTAGTTATAGGCCTATTTTTTCGCTTCTTGGGTTAGGCTAGGTTGACTTGTCTGTACAGGGTTTGTTTTCGCTTCTATTGTCTAGTTTGAAGCGATCTTGCTTGAAGCATATGTTTTGGCATGTTATGGTTTGCCACATCTAGTCATGCTGTTTCACGGTTTGACTTCACTGTGCTAGGTTTGTTTGTGTTTCCCGTGTGTATTTCATAGGGTTCTTGTTTGAAAATTATAGTTTACAACATTTAATTATGCTGTTTCATGATTTGACTTGTGTGTGCTAAGTTTGTTTGTGATTCCCTTCCATATTTCAAAGGTCTTGTTTAAAACTTATAGTTTACCATTTTTAATTATGCTGTTTCACGATTTGACTTGTGTATGCTAGGTTTGTGTATATTTCCCTGTGTATGTTTGAAGCTTAATGGATTTTCTGGGCTAGATTATTTTCTTTTTCCTTGTCTCTTTCGAAGGGGTCTTGTTTAAAACTCATGGTTTTACAAATTTAAGAATGCTGTTCCATTGTTTAACTTATCTTACTAGGTTTGTTTGGGTTTCCCGTGTCTATTTCCAAGGGATCTTGTTTGAAAATTATGGTTGACAATCCTTATGCTGCTTCATGGTGTTACTTGTTTCTGCTAGGTTTGTTTGTGTTTCTGTTGTCTGTTTCGAAGGGGGTCTTGTTAAAAACTTATGGTTTACCTTGTTTATTTGTGCTTTTACATGGTTTAACTTGTCTGCACTAGGTTTGTTTGTGTTTCCCGTGTCTATTTCATAGGGATCTTGATTGAAAATTATGGTTTACGTTTCATTATAGGTATAAAGAAAGGAGTACCCCAAAAAAACTGTCCCCTTCTTTCTTATACTACGATGTCTAATGTGTCGCACCTTAGAAGGCTGACAAAAGCAAATTTTCCGCGAAATGCTAGTCCTTTTTTAAGACCATTACTTTTTTTCTTTAAAGGGTTCAAATTACTAATTTTTTCCAATAACCCACCTGATACTACATGCACGGTTATGGGTATTTATTTATAAAGTAAAACAACGAGGCTTTATATAATAAACTATGGTTTACTTTGTTTATCTAATGGATTTTCTCGTCAAGTGTTGTGCTTACCAAAATCTTTTTGTAATTTGCACTTTTTTCCCCTTTTTTAATTGAATCTTAAATTTAGATTATTAAAGAACTTTGTCCTCATGTGTCAAAAAAGAAAAACCCTTTTAACCTGATGAAAAACATGCCCCTCAAACCTCAGAGTAGCAGATAGCCTATACTTGCAGATACGTAGTATTATTACCAGTTTTTTTTAACTTACAGTGGTCAACTGGCTGGACCCCGCGGAAAATAGTAAAAGACACGTATATTAATTATCGACATTCCCAATTTCCAAAAACAAGTTTTTAACATTGAAATAACACATCTATACCTTGCAGACTGACAAAAACGTCTTGAATATTAATTATGAGATCGAAATACAAAGAGCAAATACTAACAAAATTAATTTTTACGAAATCAAAGAGCGAAATTGAAGCTTAAGCGAACAAAAAACATTGCTTTTAAACTTATTCAACTTATCTCTATGTAATTATCTCGAAAAAAATACTGACGATACTTCCCTATATTTGTAGGATTATGCAAATCTAGTAATTTAGCAAAATGACAGAACCCCCGCAAAAACATCAAGAATGTTCCTTTACGAGCTAAAAAGTTCATGGCTAATAGTTAGCTTATCTTTATTTATCGCATATACATTATTCAGTACCATTTTCAAATTGATGAAAAGCACTGATGATCCCATATATAGATATCATGAATCCTAAATTACAAAATAATTTTTCCAAAACACACGTCAATAGCCTCCTACGCTATGAAAATATTCTTATGATTTGTTTATAGAATTCGGCTTAGAATATACTTTGTCAATTAATTAAGCTTGACTGATAAACAATCTGATAAAACAGAATGGCTGGCGTTTAAACTTTGTACCAAAATTTAGGTCTTTAGACGCTGCAGCGTCAGCAATAAACTTAACATGAATTTTTCCACAGGTCAACCCACCTCAGAAACAACAACTGCAGCAACCACAGAGACCCCAAACACGACGACCAGCTTACTTTTCTCATCGTCAACGTCAAAAACAACTGCAAAGGTTACAACGCCGACAGAAACATCCGTTTATTCCACATCAGATTACATTTCACCTAATCACTCGACGACAACAGTCGCAACAACCACACAATTTCATAAGGACAGTGATTTATCTTCGATTACAGCAATCCTGATTCCCGTTTTGGTCTTTAATATTTTAACTTTCATTATTCTTATTGTTTTGATATTGTTCTTAGTTTTGCGTCAGAAAAGAAAAAAATCCAAAAATTCGGTTGAAAAGAAAAAAGTTAGATCAAATGAAATGGAAGAGCCTCAAGATAATAGTTCTGAAGGAAAGTTTGACACATTTTCTAGAAATTACTGGGCAAAGGCTACATGGCCTTTAACACATAGAATGAAAGAACTAGATAGAGGTTCAGCTCCAAATTTAAATATTGTTAACTCTACTGACACAATCACAAAAGATTCATTAAGTGAATGTTAACCAAAATTGATAGTTTTGTCACTGTTACGTCTGAAGGTAGTATCTGATATTTTCACACTTCTGAGGTGATTCAATTTTTGAATTCAAATTGATAAACTATTTTTGGCGATAATTTCAGAAGTTTGAAATGACAGATACGACTCTTGGACGCAATAACGAGGATTGATTTAATATAGATTTCAGTGTATTTTGTATATATCCCAATCCTGATCACTCCGTATTCAGTATCATCTTAACCTATTCTTTATATTATATTGCAAGATGGGTCTCAAATATATTGACATTCATTGTTCTTATCCCTTTGTTAGTATTCTAATCTTTGTGTTGACAAAGGTGAAAAACCGAACTAAAAGAGGATAAAAGGACAAAAGGTGAATTGAACGAAAGCAAACAATGAAAATGTAATGTGTCTGAAGGAAAACTTTATAGAGCTAGATAATGCGCTGTTCCTGGAGAGATATCTCTAAACCCCCTATACTACTAAACTCTAAGTGGCAGTAGATTTAGACTCAAAAACTGTACCCGATTTCATACCCACGGTATCCTCGGCTAATGGAGTAATCCGAAGACTTCAAAGGAATGCAGAAAGTCTCTAAATCAAAGATCAGCTGAAAAGAGAAAAGGCTTGAATAATTTGTCATTGTATCTTCTGCAAATTTTGTTTTAATTATGTGTGCTCTATATTGTTTTTAGTGTTTTCCAGAATGATCTATTACTGCTCTGGCCCATTTTATTTTGGTACAATACCATGCAACATAATGTTACTTCAGCGCAAAGAGGGGGGCTGGGGCAGTGTCACTTTTCCTTATTTATAAGATATGTTTCTCTTCGTTGGAAGCTTTGATATCTACTTTAATTTGAAAATCGGATATATTAATTTTTTCATGTTACACCATACTCAGGATAGGGTTATACTAGAAATGAGGGGACGAATTTCAGCTTTTCATCAAAGTTTAACTGTTTTAAGCGCTACTCAGAGACAGAAATAGCTTAAAGTGTGCTTTAATAAAAACTGAAAGGCTTGAAGAGTCTTTGAAGAGTCAAACCTAAATCTGAGAAAAAATTAGATTTCAGAATGTAGCCTTAGGAATGTCTCTAGGAATGTAGGCATTACAGCCCTATATTCCTAGCCATAGAACCTTGCGGGAGTCATATGATGACTCATTTGTTTTTGTAGTTGAAATTTATTGTTGATAAATCTGTCCAACTATTTATCTGCTTTTAGCTATTTTTCTAGAGATTCTAAAGTTCCCCGGATGTTCAAACTCTGTAGGTTCAAAACTTTTTTTGGAATACCTAAATTGAATTTTCAGCTCATAATTTCACATTTTTAATGGCATTTTTCAGACCAAGTTTATTCTTAGCGCTTGTCCTCTCACTTCGACGCAGGTGGGTACATAAATCATCCAATCTTTTATCTTACAATTAAAAAGGACCTACAATGACAGAGAAGCTATAACCATTTGGACAACCATTTTACACGTTTAGTCCGAATACTTTTCTTTTGATAAAGTGAGACTTGCGAGTAAATCTCCTGCTGATATTTTTCCAAGGAGCGTCTAACAGACATTTGGTAATTTTTTGTGTTACAGCATGCTTTTTGAAACACCCGAGGTCCCTCTTCCTCTTCTATTATACGATAATCTAACTTTCCTCCACAATATGGTGCACGATTGTACAAAATTAAACATTATTCATTCAGGTCTCTAAGAAATCAACTTGGTGACACAAAGCTTAGAATTTATGTCCTTAATGACCGCTTTTAGAGTAGAAATATGTTTATGGGTGAATATGTCACATGCAAAGGTAAGGGTTCTGAAACTGGGGTTTTGCATGAATGGCTTTCAGTGATGGGCTACCTCAGACTTTTCTTGACAGTATTTTTGTCCTATTCAGGCAACAAATGTCATCTTGTAAATAGGAGAAATAGACATTAGCTGCAGTGCACTATCTCTTGATACTTAAAATAGGTAGTCAACGGTAGTCATCATCAAACTCCTTTTAAAGGGTATTTTGCCTTTTTTTTTATAAATATTCTACAGGTTTTTTTGCTACAATAACTTTTGACGGGTAACTTTGAATCTGGTAAATTTTACAAATTACGAACCATAACGAAAAACAGATTCTTTAAATAGTTGAGTTGTTTTCGTTTTGTAAAATTTACATTAACATTGCAAGTGTTGCTCTCTACTGATCGTTCATCATCAAGGACAATTTGATTGATGAGTTACATAATTAGGTACTTCTTCGGCTCAGGACGAATAGCATGGTTGATATAGTGATGATGTAAAAGGTAGCCAAGACGCAGAATTTTTCCATTCCACAGGTTTAAAAAATTGAGAGAGAAATCAGAAGAAAGAATCTAAAGGATATCTGAAATACATGGGAGGGGGCAAACAGCAAAGACTTCACCAGATTGAACTTCAGCCAACTACATAAACTATATAATACGCAAATTATGAATTTTGAAAACCACTTGCCAATGAAAGGGTGCATAAGAGGTTTTTTCAAAATATTACTTGTGTTCTTTTAGAAGTTTCTCACTGCCAAAATACGACTTTCTGTCGATTTCTTTAATATTTTTATTATTATAGGTATACTATATATTTTGCTGTCCGAACACTTATTTAAAATTGATAAATAAGTACAAAAGTTGCTTTTTGAGATTACAAAACGATCTCAAAAGATTGCGACATATTGAATCAGCTTTGAAGTAACAAAAAGCCAAAATGATTAATGTTTTAAATTTTATCTTTTCATCTGTCTAGTTTGTACTTCTAAGAAAAACATTGTTAAGCTGATAAACAGTAAATCTATTATTCCTTTTGTTAGCTATAACAGGTGAAGTCCTGTTTACTAGCTAAAACTACCAACAAAATTTATAACAGGAAATATTCTAACTAGTAAACTTCAAGCTTTTGCATCTTATGCACCTATTATTTGCATATTTATGTTATCGTGAATGTCCGAAATTGGTGAATGTCGACATTCACCGGTGAATTTCCGAAATACCCTTTTTTCTATTTGGATTTAGTTAGCGTGGTCAGTCAACTTTTTCAGTTTTTTGCAAGGTTTGATGGTGAGACCTTAGGTTAGGTTGGGTTATGTTAGTTTAGGGTTTTAACCATTTCTAAAATTTATAACCTAATTTAACCCAACCTGACCTAACTTTAACTTTAACCATTAAAGCTTGCATAAGACTGAAAAAGTTGTTTCGCAGAGCTAATTGAATCTAAGCAGAGAAAAAAGAATGGTGGATGTTGACATTAACCAGATTTCGGACATTCACAGTAACATATACACAAGTAAATATATACCTACGTGGAGGTACATATTATATACCAGGAGCCAAGTGGCTACGCCACTGGGCCCCTGCACGACTAAGCGGCAGGCTTGCAAATATTGATCCTTATTTTCGCTTGTCTTCTAACCGTAGCCTCTTCTCGATGTTATGGCGTTGCCATAGGCTCGATACAAACACCCAGCACCAAATACAAATTCTTCCTTAAAGTTGTGATCTATTTAGATCGCATGTGGCCAGAAATGTCAATATGCCGGTTTTAAGAAAAAATTACAACTATGTAGCTGATTTCGAGGCCGGACTCCGGCACGGCAACGCGGTAGGCTTATATATATATTGATTCTCGGTGTCCCTTGCCTCCTAATCGCAGACAATGTGAGCCTTTTCTTGATGTCATGGTTCGGAACCCTGCACGCCTACGAGGTAGGCTTATATATATTGATTCTCATTGACGCTTGTTTTCTAATTGCAGACAATGTCATCCTCTTCTTGATGTCATGGCGTCACCATAGGTTCGATACAATCACCCTGGCAAAAATACAAACTCTTCCTTAAGGTTAAGACCTATTTAGATCTTTTTTTGGCAAGAAATTAATATGCAAGTTAAAAAAAAACAACAAAAAAAACTATGCAACTGATTCCGAAGCCGGATCCCAGCACTCAGGATCCAGCAGACTTGTATGGTACCTTTCCTTGGGGAAATGGAGGGCCCAACAGGGAATGCATATAACATTGAAGGGTCCCAATGACTTGTCATTTTCATTTTTAACACGTTCTGATTCTCGCTGTCGCTTGTAATTCTTGCTGCCGCGTATTTCCTAACAGCATATTTCTTTGTTCTCGATGTCGCATATCTTTTAACCGCATATTTCATTGTTATACTTTGAGAAAACCAATAGCTGCTCCATGCCTGCTCAGCCTCAAGCTTCGAGTTAATAGCATCTAGGAGGTCAAGGAATTTACCTACCTTGGCAGCTTACTCAGCTCTGACAAGAGCCACTTCAAATACACCAAGCTATCCAAAGTTCAAGCTTGAACTGGATTTTGTGACTGCCAGACGACTGACACTCGCAAATTTCAGTTTTAAAGCTTTGAAGTCAGCCTATTCAACTCACTCATCATATCTATCGTCATTTAATCCTGTGAATTCTTGGACTCTTAAAAAAGAAGACCTGTATCACCTCACTGCCTTTGAAACAAAATCACTACGACGTAAGCTGTTGCTGTTATCACTTAGCTTGAGAGAATCTCCAACACTAAGCTTTCCCAAAGTCTCAAAGGTCAAATATACCGCATTCGACAGTATAAAACTATACAACAAATAGACTCATCAAGCCCATGGGAAAAAACTCGTCTCCCGAAGATAGCCTTTGAAAGTCTTGTACACAATCCACAAGGGTTCGCCCACGAAAATATTGTGTTTGGTCACAACATGGTCGACAACTTCACATGGTACCCACACGCTTATAAGATAGCCAACGTTATACTTTATGTTATTGTAAATTGAAGACTGACTGGGTTGATTCAGGACACTAGGGTATATTGGAATGCCTGAATTTATGCTAAAAGTGACGATCGCTGTAATCAAATTAGTTAAAAATCTCTAGAATTAAATGCTCTATCTCCAAAACTATTCAATTTTTTGGGTGGAGGGGGGAGTTAGATATCTCTTTACTAGAGGTTAAGTCCCAAAAATTTCAAACCTTTTCTGTTCATTAACAAGTCCAAGGTCCCCTGCTCAGCAAGAAATTTGTTTTTGTTTCTTCTGACCGAATGAAATTTTAGCACTACTCTAGTATAGGAATAGGGCCTACCCAGTCACAAAAACAAAACAAAAAAATGAAAAAAGTGAGTTATAGGGCAAGAACAAAATACTGAGCAATTTAGAAAATTTTCTGCAAAAGAGTAGTCTTTAAAAAAAGACTTCAACCGCAGCGATATTATATTTGACAGTAACTTTTAATGGCGAATCAATATTCTTCTTCATTAGGAACTTTAAGGCAAGGTAGGTTATGTCAAGTCAAAACCAGCGATGAATTAAAGCAGACCTGAATAGGGCTGAGGAAGTAAGACCCTGATTGCGAAGACTTTGGTTGGCTACCTATTTCGAAATTCCCACGATGTTCCTGTACAAAGTTTCCAAAAATACATTTTCCTAACTAACTTTTATTTTTAAGATGAAAATAAATATTCCGGAGGAAAAGATTGAAAATAGTGAAAAATTGTGTGTCAGTTTGGAAAATTTATTTATTGAGGAAGGATCAGTGACAGTACTAAGAGGTTTAAAAAATGTTAAGACTCAGGTACTGATAGTGTGGTAAATAAGTTTTTTAAATACATTGGTTGTGAAGTTCGGGACAAATTACTGAAGATTACAATTATATTATTGAAAAAGGGGAAATACCTAGCGACTTTAAGAAAATTTCATTTAATCCTCTCTATAAGAAAGGCGGTAAGAGTGAGTTTGGTAATTTAGAGGCCGTAGCTTCGTTCCTATAGGAAGCAAATTACTTAGTATGGAGATACTTTTCAGACTTAAAGATGCAGTTGATAAAGTTTTAAGAGAAGAACGGTGCACTCCAGGAAGGGTAGAGGATGTGTCAACCAAATTTTCGCTCTTCGTTTAATAATTTGAGAAGTGCCTGAGTCATTAAACACCTTTAGTCTTCACTTTCATAAATTATCAGTAAGCGTTCGATTCAGCCGACAGAAGAGCTTTAGTGTATACATAAATGCATTATTTTCATTAACGGTATGTGTGAGAATGACATTACAGCGGTTACGGTAGGAAATGAGGTTTGTTGCTGGTTATGTTTAAATCAACAGTTGAGCAAGGTTACGTTTTGCCCCATTTATATGGATCACTGTGATGGACTTTGTCTTAAGGAGTACAGCAAAGGCAATGAGAGAACAGAATCATTGGGAGAGTAAAACTCACCTAGACTTACATTGTACTGATCATATGAGCATCCTAGATGAAAATGTTAGAATAATGAATGAATTTTTGAAGGTATTGAGAATTCAAGGTGCAAGAATAGGTTTGAAAATTAATGTTAAGAAGACTAGGTCACTAAGACTAGTAATAAGCAAAGATGAAGAGGTGATGTACACGTTCATATATCAAGGCAATATTATTAGGAAAGACGGTGGGTGAACTGAAGATGTTAAAAGTAGAAGGACCAAGACCCAGGGTGTTTTTTTTCAAAGTTGAAAAAGTTTGTAAGAGTGGGAAGGTTAGTCTGCAAACCAAAATTAGAATATTGGAGGATACAGTGATGACAGTGGTAAAATATGATTTTAAAGTATGGGCTCTTCGAAATACGGAGTAGTATTTGCTAGATATTTTGCAGAGAAATTGCCTTCGTACCGCATCTCATACAGGAATCACTACAAAAAATATGGTTCAATCCCGTTTTTTCGGGAAAACGGTCAAAGTGGCCAGGACAAGGTCTACAGATCAATGGTGACAGATTGCTCAGACGATCCCTGTCGTCGAACCATCTAGGGCCCACCCCACTGAAAAGCAGGTCATCCCCGAAAGGGTAGACGAATTTCCAAAGAAAGACTTAAGGAAAAAGGGAACTTGTTGGTAGGGTCTAATGAGGGTGTTTTCGAATATTTTGGAATAGAGGAGGGGCATGTTTAGCTTTGTTGGTCACAGGCGACTTAATGTTGAGTTGTGAGTTGTCAGGAGTAGTAGTAGCAGCCTCCGCTGAGAGCTATTGAAACTCTGGGGTTTGACTAGGAAATTTGATCGAAAAGACCGCGAAATTTTACGCCCCTGCGTCGGGAAGGTTTTCAATTAAACTGGGTAGTACCACAGGGAACTCTCAAAGCCTCTGAATCGCTTTAATGATATTTCCTTTAAGCTGATTTCTAGCGTTTTCCTAGCAGGTATGCTCGAAAATTTTTAGAGACTGCCCTTTCCTGAATTTTAAATAAAATCCTGCTTCGTTTAATCGAAAAAAAAAAATTACTTTCTGATGCCGTACTACTACTACAAATACTACCAACAACTCACCACAGCGCCAAGCCACCTGAGGCCAACACAGCTACGCACGCTTCTTCTTCATCCCAATCTATTCAAAGCCTCCCTCTTTACACACTCCCAGGAAGTACCCACTTCCTTTAAATCTTTCTATGACATCCTCTCAACCCAACCACGGACAACCTGCTTTCCGTTTAACTCTTGACGGTTGGCCAAAAAGGAAGGACAATCTTCGGCAAACTAGTACCCTGAACTCGCAAAACCTCTAAAAGTTCATTTATTTTGCTCACACTTTCTTCTTTGACGCTTAAATCATCTTCCGTGGAGATTCCGTGATCTCCCATTGCCTATCCTGTCCTCCTTAATACAAAGTCCATCGAAATGATCCAAATAAAGAGGGATAGAACACAACCCTGTTTAATGATGTACGTTTTATTAAAACTCAGCACCTCTATCTCTGGCACAAAGCGGGAGAAGTTAAATGGCTTTTCTAGGATTTCTTGAAAAACCAGTCTACAAGTACCTCTACAAGTTATGACAAGACCGTCCACTCAATTATGAATAGTTTGGCCAAACAAACTAAAAAGATTTGTGTGATGGACGAGATAGAATGAGCCTTTAAGGTATCAAACCCCCTCCAAACTGTCATGAGAATCCCTCGTAGCCGTGCCAGGCCCCGGCACGACTACGCGGCCAACTTGTATATATTTATTCTCGTTGTCGCTTATCTTGCAACCGCATACAATGTGAACTTAATCACGTGTTCTAATCGCAGACAATGTGAACTTTTTCTTGATGTAATAGTGTCACTATAAGTTTGGTGCAACCAATCTGGGAAAACCACGAATTTTTCCTCGAAGCTGTGACCTACTTAGATCGTTTTTGTGGCCAGAAATGCAACCATCCCAGTTTCAAGAAAAAAAATAGAACAAAAACAACTATATAGACGATTTCGAGGCTGGGCCTACTTGCTCGAACGCAGAAGGCTTGTATATATTGATTTTCCTTGTCGCTTGTCTTCTAACTGCAGACAATGTGAACCTCTTTTTGATGTCACGGCGTCATATTACGTTCGATGCAACCAACCTGAGAAAATACTAAAAAGGCATATATTCTAACAAAATGATGCTTTAAGTAAATACACATTTTCTCGTTTAAAGGGTATATATTTGTTATTCTTGTGTTTTAAGTGATAAGGTTTCAAATAAGAAATAACTATTAAGTTAAGAAAGTCTGGCGTAAATTCAACTCCTTCTTCCAGTTAATTCACCAAAAAAACGGCTCAAAGAGATAATGCCATAAGAAAGCGTGCCGAGGAATCACAAAAAAAAGGTAAAGGATACGGCATTAGACTTTACAGTCCGTACCGGCGGTGCTGATCTCCGTTTCTTGGCCCTTCAGCCAGGATATGTGGATATGTCATGTGGATATGTTCGCTCCTTCCAATCACTGGATCCGAGGTTCAATCCCAGTCACTGCCAGGGAAGGTTCATCAAGGATAAGCATTTTCTTTTCTTTTAAGCATCACAAGAACAAGGTGAAAACAGGCTTGCGGCTCAAAGAGATAATGCCAAAAGAAAGCGTGCCGAGGAATCACAAGAGCAACGTCAATATTATCGCCTGGCATTCAGGTACAACCCAATCGATGATTATAGCTTGAGTAGATGTGTTCAAATCAGGACTTTATCTAAAATTTGTCCCTATTGCAAGACCTTGAAATTTAATGGTGAAACAATGGGAATGTGTTGCGCCTCAGGAAAAGCTAAACTTCCTCATCTGGCTGCACCACCAGAGCCATTGAAGACTTTGTGACGTTACAGACCGGGACACCAGGACACAAGGAATATAAATGACGACCGGGACACTCAAGGAGAAATCACACACCGGGACACCGGGACACAAATGACGACCGGGACACAGGAAATATAAATGACGACCGGGACACTCAAAGAGAAATTACAGACCGAGATACCAGGACACAACTACAACGGGGACGCCGGAAGGGGACAGGGGAGATATACAAATGACGACGGGGACACAGGAAATATTTGATTAGCAATCACCATCAACAAAGCTCAAGGGCAATCATTAAAAAATGCGGTATAGATCTGAATATGGATTGTTTTCCCATGGACAATTATATGTTGCATATTCAAGAGTCGGTAAAACTGACAATCTATTTATATACGCAGAGAATAGGACAGCGAAGAATGTTGTATATTCGCAAGTTTTACGTAGTTAAAAACATATATATATCTATCTATATTCATAGGTGGGACACAGGGACACAACTACAATGGCACGTAACTAATATGGAGCGTAACGACTTACGCACGCGGGGGGGGGGGGGCTTGGAGGCGCGAAGCGCCCCCACCAACTAAGTGTTGGTGTGGCGCAAAGCGCCACACCAACAGCTAGTTAACTATAAATATGCGTGTCCGACTGCAAAACGATGACAGTAGTGAAATATTTTCAGATCAATTGCTGGCAATTGGAAACGGAAAGCTCCCAGTAGACTCAATTTCAGGACGTATACAACTGCCTGCTGAATTCTGTAATTTAGTGACGTCCAAAAATGAATTGGTTGAAAAGGTATTTCCGAATATTCTAACCAATTATAAAAATCACAAATGGCTCAGTGAACGAGCGATTTTGGCAGCCAAGAATAAAGACGTCCAAGAAATCAACAATATTATTTTGACCAAGATTCGAGACCAGGAAGTATTTTACAAGTCAGTCGACACAGTTCTGGAACCAAATGAAGCGGTTAATTATCCATCTGAATTTTTAAATTTCCTGGATCTCCCAGGGTTTCCACCACACGTGCTACAACTAGAAATAGGCGTACCAATAATACTGTTACGAAATATTAACCCACCAAAGCTTTGCAATGGCACGCAACTTGCCGTAAAAAGAAACAATGGAAAACGTAATAGAGGCAAAAATCTTGACAGGGCCTTTTAAGGGTGAGGCTGTTCTTCTTCCTCGAATATAAATGACAATCGCGACACAGGGACGCAACTACAACGGGGACGCCGGGGGGGCACAGGGGGAATATATAAATGACGACGGGGGCACAGGGAATATTCGATTAGCAATCACCATCAAAAAAGCTCAAGGGCAATCATTAGAAAAATGCGGTATAGATCTGAATACGGATGGTTTTTCCTATGGACAATTGTATGTTGCATGTTCAAGAGCTGGTAAACCTGACAATCTATTTATATGCACACACAATGGGAGAGCGAAGAATGTTGTATATTCGCAAGTTTTACGTAGTTAAAAACATATATATATCTATCTATATTCACATGTGGGACACAGGGACACAACTACAATGGCGCGTAACTAATTTGGCACGTAACAACTTACGCACGCGGGGGGCTTGGGGGGGGGGGGCGAAGAGCCCCCACCAATTAGGTGTTGGTATGGCACGAAGCGCCACACCAACAGCTGGTATATATATATAAATATATATATATATATATATATATATATATATATATGTATATATATTTAGTAGACATATTCGATTCAGTTTTTGAACAGCGCATAAATAAATCTTCAAAGTAAGTGCCTAACTTTTTTGTTGCGTAAATTTTATATACTTAAGAAAAGAGTTAGCCAAAAGTTTAGAACAAAGTTAAACTTTAACATTTGCGAGAAGAAATTCATGAATCTTGTCTGCATCTCTTCTCAGCAAGTTGCTGTTCAGCTTTATAGATTCCACTGCTTGCTTTACTTTCATGTCAACACCTGAAATCACAGAATAATAAGACCTCTTAATGACAATTTGACCAGGTCCATTTTTTCTAACTTTTCTGACCCCACGTCCAGTACAAATTATTGCAATTAATTGCAACAGTCATCCCTCAAAGCTAATAGAGCCATTTTTTTTCAAAGAGAATGCTTTTTATTGGGCGTCAGTAATGAAAATCAATTACACTCGAGCCCTGGATTCACTTTTAACCCTCTAAAGCTGTGTGGATATTCCTAAAATTAAGGATTAATAACAAGAAATAGAAAAAAAACATGTTGGCTATCAAAAACTAAACACAGATTTCTGGACATGAAATCATATTTTTTAGGTTTTTTTAAGGAAATATATTTTGTGAAAGCTCTGAAGTTCAAACTAACATGTTCTTAAACATCTTCTCAATGCTTAAAACAAATTTTTCTCCGCTTGATAAGAACCAGTACTTTTTCCACCGGATCGGTAATAAATCAAAACCAAAATCAGCAATTGATCTTATTTTCAAATTTCTTTGTTTTATGGACAGTAGCAATTTAGTCTCTAAACAACTAACATAAAAAATAGTTAAAATAGAAAAAGAAGTTTTAAAAAGAAGAGGACAAATTTGAATGCAAGAAACTTAGTCAATTTTTTTTTATACCAAGGGGAGAGAGTGAATCTAATACACCTTTCCCTGCTTCATACGTGTCTGTCCGCTTCTTATTTGCACAAAACAAATACAAACAATACTATTTGCTTTACATTTAAAGCACTAAGATATCGAGTTTCACTTTATCAAGAAAGAGACAGCTTGTTTTAATTGCTTTCGAATAAACAACTTTAACTCCATCTTATTTTATTCGCCGTAGAAAATAAAACCATGACGGTTTTGGACATCTGGGTATTCATGATGTTATTCACCTGAAAATTCTTTTTTCCAAAATTAATAAAGGCCCTAATTTTTCACACCGGAAAATGAACACCTATCTTATAATGAACATTCTTTTAAAGACGAACAACAACCATCGAGCGAAGCTCAGTCCCCTGGTATGCAAATAATTATTGTAAGTTTTCTGCCGCAATGCGTATCAGTTAATGCAAAGCAATTAAGAATCAGAGACTCACTTCAACAAATATCAAACGGAAATGTCTTTCTCTAAGAGCTCAGAACCAACGAATTTGTCAATAAATAAATATTGTTTCTAAACTCTTCCTACTCATGCTCAAGGTTTCCAGCCTTCAGGGATATCTAGTTTCAGTTAGCAGACGATTTATGAAAAACATTAAGGGGGCTGGGAGGAGGAAATAAGCTTCCTCACAGTCATGACAGATCTAGATAGTTTTTCACACAGGAAAATGGTAATATCCCAGTTTCAAGAAACGAAAAATTTTAGTGCCATTTTTGAGAAAAAGTTTAAATATATACATATATACAAATATTCCTCGTTTAATAAAATAGATAAAGACATCAAGCTTTTACATAAATGTACTTTGAGTAGCATTCTTGTAGGAATGAAACTTTCCACAAAAAAAAAATAAAAATATCCGTTAAATTCTAGCTGGCGGAACATAATAGGTAAAAATAAAAAGTAAAGCACATAAAAGTTTACCTTTCATTTACAAATGTTCAACGGTTCAATTGGTTCATTGACGAAACAAGAATAAATAAATCACACATAATTAAAACAACTCAATCCCATCCTGGATGCCAAGAACCGCAATATTGATATTTTTAGACATAAATACGCAGTGGTCACCGCTCCTACTCTGAGAAACGATCTTACCTCTCATCAATAATAATAATTAACCAAATACTTTCCTTTTCCCCACCCAGGGGAAACAACCCCATGATACAAATTAAAAAAAACTATTCTTTTGTAATGCTAATGCTAATAAATAATTTTTTAACTCTTTTTTTAAACGACGCAAGGGAACTCCTACCTCTCAGATCTTCTGAGGTCGGATTCTATATGATTGCACATGCTATATTCGGAGCATGACAGGTATGTGCAGATTGGATAATGACCGAGTATGCTAGACTCACAAGATACAAATTTAGACACAAAAGTCAGGATAGTTGATGCAGTGACTTTATTGATAAGTACTCCTCATTTTTTTACAATCAATATTAGACATCGTTTGTGGATGAGTTCAGATTCCGCAAGTGAGATTGAAAAGTCAATGGCCAGCTCATTGCTCAAAAAGTAAATAGGGTGTTGTACAGCAGAATAAGTGTTTTCTGCAACAAGGTGTTCGTAAGTTTTTCCATAGCTCCAAGATTCCGGGATAGCTTTGGCTCTTCTGCTTGAAAATGATGCAGTAATGGCAGGTTTTCATCAAGAGGGGCCCCAAAGTATCTTGCAAAATGATTTTCTGGCAGACTGCTCAGACTTCTAGACCAGAAATACCATGTATTTCTGGATGAACACCCCCCAACCCGGGGAAATAATAAAACACAAGATCTGTCAACAATAATAACAAGTCGATTAGAATCCATCCATAGATACGTCTCCTCCAGAACGTTTCTCAGTTTGGACATAAGCATTGTCTTATCCGTTTCAGAAAAGCCAAGTGTAGTTTCATTCGGGAAAGCCACGAGCTCACATTGTCATCTTCGGGCTGTAAAGAATCTTCATTGTGACATACGAGGCGTGTTTTTTAAGTAAGGCCCGTTTGATCATAATTACACAACAAATTATTTTTTTTTAAGTAAATTTATTTTCAAAAACTTTACTCTATTTAAGATCATAGTTGTCAAGTTTGTTGTAACACTTATCATACCTCTAAAATAATTTTAAAGTAGCCTCTGTATAGAAACTTGCTGCCGGTTCTGCTAACCAGGAATTCACTTCCGTTTTTACATTGTCACCATCGTTACAACGTTTGCCAACAAGGCGTTGCTTGAGGTGGAGAAACGGATGGTCATCACCCGGCAAAAGATCAGAACTGTTTGTGGGTGATCTAAAACTTCCAACCTGGCACGTACGCAGGGGGAGGCCTTCGGCCCCTCCCACCGAAATTTCGTGAAATGTTTATTTTCCCCATGGTTTCTTGGGATTTCTGGAAAAAGTAGGATATTTATTAAGAATCTAAAAACATGTGTGAACCTTTTTTGGGATTTTACAGCATGCACTTATCCGGTCGTCACTGCCCAATTATTAACCCACTTTCTGTCTAACTTTTTACCCTCTTTGAAGTAATTAGTGATTGTACTGTTTTCTTTTCTTTTTGTTTTTTTTTGAAAAAGAGAGTCTGCTTTCCACATCAAAACAGAATTATCCTTGATATTAGAGCGTCTATCCCCCCTTTTCAGGATAAAGTACAGCTTAGAATGGATTAATTTTGTAAACTATCATTTTTCATTAAAATCAATGTTTTCGCAATAGAAGAACTACCCCCCACAGCACCCATATTGCAGTATTAATCCTAGAATTTCCCTTTCAGTGGGATATAATAGATCAATCACTGGTTCTAAATCGCTATGAACATAACCTGAGCCTAAAACGTACTTTTGAGCCTTCAGTCTTCTTCCCCTTATCCGCTGCAACACTACAGATTAATGCTAATCTGTATTTTCCGATATACCTACTTATTGCATTTATTTAGTTACTAAATAAAAAAGTGCTATTTTATATCTGCTGTTTCGAAAGTTTTGCCCCCTCCCCCGGAAAAAAAATTCCTGCATACGTGCCTGCTTCCAACCAAAACGGTCCAACAAATTACAGGTCTAACCAGCAGTTGGAGGTCTAGCATTGTCATGAAGAAGTACAATTTCCTTTGTCAGCATGCCAAGTTTTTTTGTTTTTATTTCTTATTTGCTCTGCGGAGCGTTCTGAGGATTAGACAGTATGCTTCTGAATTGACAGTGGTTCTTCTGTTGCATAAAGTCAATCAAAAAACACCATACCTATTCCCAAACACCGACGCCATTATTTTGCGCTGGGAGAGAAGATGTTCGGCCTTCAAATTTTTAGGGGAGTGTGTGTGTTTCCATTCCATATTCTGTTGCCTCGATTTGGGCGTGATATGCGAAACCCATATTTCGTCTTCAGCTCAACCAGTTGCCAGCTAAGTAGCAACCATTAAAAAGATGACGACGACGTAAAAACAGCAGTGAACTCTTGATTATTGGAGCTGGCGGCAAGTTCTTATAAAGACTTTACTTTAAAATTAGTTGAGAGGTATGATAAGTGTTTCAAAAAACTTGGTAATTATGTCGAAAAATAGAGTAAAGCACGAACTTTCTGAAAAATAAATTCGCTTTTTTGAAATAATCTTTCGTTGTGTACTTATGTTCCAACGGACCTTAATAAAAAATACACCTCGTAGATTACAGCAGCTAAGATTTGTCCCTGCCGGGTTCAAATTCCTATCTAATATCAAGGAAAACCGCTACAGGTAGTAGACCAGAATCCAAAAATTTCTCGATCAATAAGCTCAACGCTATTAAAGCATCTTCAGCAGAGTACCCTGGTCTGAACACAAGCAGGCTATAATTAAGAATTTCAACAAAACTGAAGTAGCTATTGCTACCAAGGTTCCTGAACTGAAAACTGAAAAAGACTGAAAAAAGGAATATAGGCCTGTAGTTAGCCAGATCAACTCGAGAAGATTCTAGCTAAATCTTTTTTTAGCAGTTTTGGGAAAACACCATTTTTGAAGGACAAATTTATCAAGTAAGTAAGAGCCTCTATATTTGACAGGGCAGCTACTTTTATCAGTTTAGTGTGTACTTGATTGAACCCAGAAACCGAATTTGCCTGTTAGATTTGGGATGGTTTGCAGAATTTCAGATGGGAGGGATAGGTTCAAGTGCCATTGACTTAGTGCATGCCGGACCAAGATAATCTAAAACTCTTAACAGCATTTCCAATAGAATCTGCATTCCTATTGCCCACCTCCGCAAAAAAGCTCCCAATGCATTTTCAACATAAAAAAAAAATATTATAAAATAACAACTATGCTTCCAATTCATTTAATTACCTTTATAGGCCGGAATATTTCAACACAACTACTTTCGATTTAAGTGCGTTTATTTTGCACTAAGCGTGACAAGTAGGAGATCAAAAGACAAGCTAAGTCTTTCTTAACTTCAGCGACACCTTCGATATTCAGGAAAAAAAAGTTCGAGGGATTGATTAGAGGGAGGAGGTTGAAAAATAGCAGAAAAAGAGAAAAGGTCGAAAAAATGTGCTCAGAATAGTTATTAATCCCTCATAAAATATACAAGATCTCTTAACAACGAATTTAAAGAAGAAATGGCCATAAGAATGATGAAAGACATCAGGGGTGAAATTTAACTCTTTTTAAGAGTCAAATACTATAGAAGTATGAGACTGAAGTTCGATAAAAACGTATATACGAAATTTTAATTGATAAGAAATATGTTGAAGACAAGATGTTTCCCAAATAGCAGCAGGATATTTAAATTCACTACTGTTCATAAATCGCCATTACTAAAATAAGCTATGAAGCTTGAATAATGAACGAAAATTCCAACACTTTGTGTTGAAATTATCAATTCACTTTTTGCATGTATATTGAAACATTCTATATAATGCAGTTTTACTTTCACAAATTTACAAAGCCCATTTCATTTATGACGAAATTTTTTATTAAAGCTCAAGAAATCTTCTGTAAGAATCAATACTATCCATCTGAAAAAAAGATTGTCATTCTTTTGGGTCTCAGACTGGTGCCATTGACAAGTGATCTGTGGTCTAAACACTGGCCTGATATATACTTCAATTCAGATAGTGTTTTTTTTTCTAATTGGCTCAGTTGTGTAGACTCATTATGTCTGTTAAATTTGCTGTATGCAATTAGGGTTGTTTGGAGATTGACGTTGGAGATTCTTAAAAAAAATAATCCTACTTTCGTTTCATTGGCTTTAGCCTACTGTATACGCGAAAATCTTTAACCTCTCTCCAGCTTCCTTATAGTTATTACTGGAAGTATAGGAAATAGGATATTTCAGATTCTGTGGATTTCTTCAATTCCAGCTGGTTTACACCGTCCGTCATAGAAGCATTCATTCTAACCCAGTTTTGAATTTAGAATATGGAAAAAATAATTTGTCTAGTGGAAGGGTTCCCACGGGCAGATCTAGAACAAAATCTTTGGGAGAGCCCAATGTGACAAGGGCACTGATGAGCAAAATCTTGGGAGGGGGGCAGTGTGACAAAGGAAACAATAAGTTGACAAATTTATTCTAAAAAAAGTGAAAAGGGGAAAAAAAACAGTGGAAGAGGGCGCCAAAAAAAATCTTGGGGACACGCCCCCCCCCTGGATCCTTTAGTCAAGGTTCTAGCTCCGATCACTGTGCCCTAGCAAAGAGTTCCAGCCCCTAGCAAGAACCAAGTGTTATTGATTTTCTTCAAGACGCAGATGTTTGTTACATAAAAGGACTTTTTGTTACGTAATAGCGAATGTTTTTTCTTTGATTGTTATGTTAATTACTTAAAGAAACCTAGGGATGTAGGGGAAAACCTTCAGGGCCCACCAGTGGGGGGCCTTCACGATGCAGGTATTATCATGCAGGTGTAGGCGTAGGACCCACTAGTCAGGTGGAGAGCCCCCGGTTGTAACTGAGGACAGCGTACACGTGAATGTCACATAATGCTTTAGAAGATGTTTTTGTTCTTCAATATCTTTTTTTATTTTTTATTTCTTCAAGATATTTTTCTTCTTCAGGATTTCTTTTTCTTATTTTCACTTATTTCCAGCCTTCTTGTTATTTCCAGTGATTTTGTAAAAAATTGGTTGCATGGTCTCTCACACCGTGCTTGTGTGTTTAAGCATCTGTTTGTCTGTCTTTGTCTCTGCCGTTCTCGTCGGATTAAAAAGGTTCTCAGACCAAATTGGAAAGCGAGTACAAGATTTATTGATTAAAAGCAATGGTTTTCATGCTATATTACATTTTTGATGTCGTGGGTATACGGCAAATTTCTCAGCACTTAAGCAGACAATCCTCGACTGAGGGAGTTTATATAGAGGAAAATAACCCTTTCCTAGCTGCGTAATATTGATTTCAGTGCCATAAAGAGAATCAAAGCCATTTGAGAATCAAAATAAAATTTCATCTAGCTCATGTCAGAAAATTAATAACAATGTAACAGCCAAGTGTGTCTAATAAATCAATAGTCAATAACATCATTGGATTCTAGCACGCTCTTGGAGAAAATTAAATAAAACAAAAACTAGTTTTTTTAACTGAAAGTAAGGAGCGACATCAAAACTTAAAACGAACAGAAATTACTCCTTATATGAAATGGATTGTCCCCTCCGCAATGCCTCGCTCTTTACGCTAAAGCTTTTAATTGTTTTAAAAAGTAGAATTGTGGCAAAGAGTTGAACTTTCGCGGAAAGGCCGAGGGATTGCGGAGGGGACAACCCATTTCATATACGGAGTAATTTCTGTTCGTTTTAAGTTTTAATATCGCTCCTTACTTTCAGTTAAAAAAATAGTTTTTTTTATTTAATATCTGAACGTTTTTGAATTAATGCATGTTTGATTTTGGCTCTCCGTATTTAAATTATTAAAATGAAATTTGCATACTAATTCTTTTTTTTTGCTAAATGGCTTTCTGTTAGTTTTGATCAGATGATTTTGAGAAATAAGGGGTGGAGAAGGAGGCCTAGTTGCCCTCCAATTTCTCGGTTACTTAAAAAGGCAACTAGAACTTTTAATTTTTAACGAACGTTTTTAATAGTGAAAAATATACGTAACTTAAGAATTAACTTACGTAACAAACTTTTATATTCTTATATTTTTGATTATGTATATGAGGGGGTTTTTCCCCTCTTAATACCTCGACCTTCACACTAAATCTTAAGTTTTGCCCTTAAACATTCTTTAAGAATGTCATTCTTTAAGAATGACCCCTGACTCAGAAAGGCCGTGGAATAAATAGTTGAAATTACTAAAAACACTTTAGCATAAAGAGCGAAGTATTTATATCCTCCTAAATGCCTCGCTCTTTATGCCGAAGTATTTTTAGAACCCCTCATATGCATAATAATCTCTGTTCGTTTTAAGTTTTAATGCTACTCCTTACTTTCAATTGGAAAAACCTTTTTCATGTTTATATTTTCATTGTTTTTTTTTGTCGTTTTTTTAATAGTAATGCTAGAAAATCCTGTGCCCTTTTCATTGAATTTCTCTTACCCCATGAAATATTCCTCCAAGGAAAGATCCCCCCACATAGTCCCCTCCCCTCAACCCCACACCCAAACAAAAAAATCTCCCTGAAAACGTCTGTACACATCACAATAACCATTACTGTATGTAAACATTGGTCAAAGTTTGTAACTTGCAGCCCCTCCCCCAGGGGATGTGGGGGAGTAAGTCATCCCCAAAGACATAGTTATTATGATTTTCGAATAGGTGGAACAAAACGGCTATCTCAAAATTTTGATCCGTTGACTTTGGGAAAAAAATGAGCATGGGAAGGGGCCTAGGTGCCCTCCGATTTTTTTGGTCACTTAAAAAGGGCACTAGAACTTTTCATTTTCGTTAGAATGAGCCCTCTTGCAACACTCTAGGACCACTTGGTCGATACGATGACCCCTGGAAAAAAACAAACAAACAAATAAATAAACACGCACCCGTGATCTGTCTTCTGGCAAAAAATACGAAATTCCACGTTTTTGTAGATTGGACCTTGAAATTTTTTCTATAGGATTCTCTGATACGCTGAATGCGATGGTGTGATTTTCGTTAAGATCCTATGACTTTTAGGGGGTGTTTCCCCCTATTTTCCAAAATAAGGCAAATTTTCTCAGGCTCGTAACTTTTGATGACAAAGATTAAATTTGATGAAACTTATATATTTAAAATCAGCATAAAAATCCGATTCTTTTGATATATCTCTTAGCATCGAAGTTCCGTTTTTTAGAGTTTCGTTTACTATTGGGCCGGGTCGCTCCTTACTACAGTTCGTTACCACGAACTGTTTGATTGATATAAAATACGCGATTAATTGCTTATCGATTCGAAAACTGTGCAGAGAATTCTCCACGCGGTCAAAAACCTTTGATGACGGAATATAAAGATTTTTTGAGGGGAAAATCTTGAAGAAAATGAAACCTTTAAGAAAAAAAACGCCTTGAAAGAAAAAAATGCCTTGAAAAAAAAACATCTCGAAGAAAATGCCTAGAAGAAAAATATTTTGAAGAAAAAAGAAATCTTCAAGAAAGAAATATCTCCTAAAGCATTACGGAACACCCACGTGTGCACCGTTATCAGTTACAACCAAGGGTTCTCCACTTGCTAGTGGGTCTCTATAAAATCATGCCCGATTACGTCACAATCAAAGAAAAAGTAATTTTTAACGCCTATGTCTGTATGATAATACCAGCAGCGTGAAGGCCCCCACCATTGGCGGGTCCTGAAGGTTTTTTCCTACATCCCTTGGTTTCTTTCAGTAATTAACATAACAACCAAAGGCAAATCATTCCCTATTAGGTAACAAACAACTCCTATTACACAACAAACACCTGAATCTTGAAGAAAATCAATAACACCTGGTGGTTGCTAGGGACCCGGAACTCGTTGCTAGGGTTCAGTGATCGGAGCTGGATCCCCTCCACTACTAATTTGAATGGATCCTTTCGTTGCATTGTAAGTTAAAAGAGAAGACAAGATCTTACCATGTTCATTGTTAACAGTCAAAAAATTTTCGACTTCTTCTGCTTGCTCGATAGTTGCGAAATTGCATGTAACACTTTGAATAAGTTCACCAATGTGGAAAACTCCCTAAAACATACAAATTATAGCATAAAATATTCTGTGAAAGTGAAAAAACATAACCCTTATGCTTTGGATTTAGGCCAATTTCTTTCTTAGATATTGGATCATAGAAATATATATTTGTAATGTTATTGTTTGTTGCTGTTTATGTAGTGAGATTTAATCAAAATTGAATTTTTCATTTTGTATTGCCACGGCCCTATGGCCCTAGGGCTTTTGGATAAATAAAAGTTATTATTATCATCATCATTATTAGTTGCTGTATGTTGTCAGTTTTTTTTAGTTTTAAAATGTACGAATCGTAGTTCAATTTTTATTTAATTTTTCTTTGAACAAAAAATGAAAACAAAACAATTTCTTTGAACAAAAACGAGCTAACTAAAATCAGCGGTATTATAAATGATCTAGTAAGTCAGAAAAGAAAACTCAATGACATAAGGACAAAATCTCAGTTTGTGCGACACGGATATAAAAGTCACAACTTCTTTTTGCACAACAAAGTTAAACTAAATCTTTTAACTCTTAAAAAAACCTTGAAGCTTCTCCCTCAAACTAGGTTTTAGGTCATTTTTTTCATCAACAATCCTCATTTTATCTTTTCCGGTGTTTGGCTTTGAAATGTATAAATGGTGTTCGTTAAACATTTGATCCGTTAAACGGAAAGATCCGTTTAACATTTGACACGTTTACGAGTCAAATCGTTTCGCTTGTTCGAACTATTCCAAAACAAATTAGCTGTTTAAAATAGGCATGGCCAGAAATAAACTTGGCTCGATGGCATAAAGATACTATCTCACTTTGTGCGTGAACCAAATTACTAATTGCTAATGTGCAACCAAATTAAGCTAAAACTTAAAATTAAGACGCTGAAAGCTTTTTCTCTACAAAAAAAGAAAATGGGCTTTATCGATCTTCTTTATAAGCATGTTGTCTACCAATAAATTTGAAATATGATAATCCAGAGTGCCTTGCTCAATTCGAAGCTAAATTTAGATAACTTCGAAGACCACACTGCCTTTCCATGACGAAAGTAAAACAGTTCAAAATAGGGATGATACCTTTTTATTGACAGTGAAATATAAAATTATTTAACTGGATATTTCGAACACATATACAGTGTTCATCATCAGCAGTAAAACTCCCAAACAATAGGAGTTGTTTGTTACCTAATAGGGAATGATTTGCTTTTTATTGAGTTTTACTGCTGATGATGAACACTGTATATGTGTTCGAAATATCCAGTTAAATAATTTTATATTTCACTGTCAATAAAAAGGTACCATCCCTATTTTGAACTGTTTTACTTTCGAAGTTAAATTTGAAAATATGCCTTCAATAAAATCTCATTTGACACATAGAAATTTCTAAAAGGCTATCGCTTAGCAACACAGCTGAGATTGTTTCTTTATATTTCCTCTTTGTCGTAGAGTTTTTCTAACTTGAACTTGAACTTTTCTAACTTTTCTAACATTTTAGATCATTCTTTTTTTTTAGTTCTGCTCAATTGTCAATCGTTTCATATTTAAGATATTTGAGTTTTTCAGACTTGCCAGTTCATTTCGATCACAATTATTTTATTATTACTTACGATATATACCATTCTAGGTCCTAATTCTTTAGTGTTATTAGCCTCCAGCATATTTTTTTAGCTTTCATTGCTGTTTTGCTAATTAAACAAATATAGTCTGGAATTTGACTATATCCAATTTACAGATAAAAATGACACTCATCATTGCAAAACAAACACATTTTGAAAGAAAAAAGATCAAAGAGCACTAAGATTATTAGACTGAAGACTAAAGAGCGCAAAAAAAAGTACAAATCAAAGATGACACACCAATGAAAATAGCCTAAGAGTGTAATGCATTTCAGAACTCTCGTTATGATTATTCTCTTAGTAATTAAACTAAAGATAAAGAGATTTCCCCTGATGGTAAACAGCAATGTTAAAACTTATTACAAAACAGATATCATTCAGCATTAGAGAAGGCTGCCAAACCCTTAACCTTCAGCCTGTCAGATCGAATTTAACTTATACTAACTAGGACTATATACATTTTCAAACAGGGACATTTTATATATACGAATAGTGAATTTCTAAAAAGGCAACAAGGTAACTAACATATGTTCGTAATCACCAACCAACAGAATCTAACACCTATCTAATTAATATTTAATAAAAAGACAGCTTTTCCATGGAAATCAAAAGCTTTATCGTATAAGAGAGGCAGTTTGAGTGGAGAGGGGATTGGCGGAGTGGAAGAGGGGAATCCCCTCGCACACAAGGTAAGTTCTGTATATTTTAGGTTCAGGTACATGGCAAATACCATGAAGAGGATAGGCTGGGTTTCAATTGTTTGGGCTGTTCTGGTGTTGTGGGGTTTAACTGCGTCAAAAACACCTCCCTCAAGCCCTAACACTAGTAAGACAACCCTGCTTACGTGGCCTCATGGTATACTTTGAAAAGACTTGTTATCAGTTTCAGAAGCTCATCTCCCAGGATTAGAAAACATAATTTTAGGTCACACAAAAATTGATTAACTCAGGTGAGAAATGAAGAAATGAAGTTAAAAGCTATTTTTGCATTGTTACAGGATTTAAGCAGGGTTGCGTCCTATCCTCCTTTACATGGATCATTTTGATGGACTTTATCCTAAGGAACATGGCAAAGGCTATTTGGAGATAATGGAATCAAATGGGAACGTTAAACTCTCGTAGACTTAGATTAAGCAGATAATTTGAGCGTCCTCAATGAAAATGTTAGCAAAATGCACGATGCTTTAGAGGTTTTAAGAGTTCAGGGTAGGAAAATAGGTTTAAAACTTAATTTTAAGAAGACAAAATCGCTGTAACAAAATCCAGGAATAACTGGAGAAGATTAATCAAGTGGATAGCTTCTCTTACCTGGATAGCATTGTTATAAAACAAAAGGGATGCAGTGAAGCTATTAAAATTATAATAGCCAAGGCTTAGGATGTTTTTTCAGGATTGAAAAAAGTTTGGAAGAAAATGAAGATTAGTCTGCGAAACATGATTAAAATATTGGAAGCTACAGTGACAGTGGTTAACCATTGTCCTGAAACGTGGGCGCTTCGGAAGACGGGGGAGGATTTGCTAGATATTTTTCAGAGGCTGTAAATCAAACAGTAAACTACAAGAAAGATGAGTTTCTATCCCCCTTAGACTATAATTAGGCTTCCTAGGGCTAAAATGAGAAAAAGATTGGGATGACTAGGACACGTTTTGCAGATGAAGAATGACAGATTATCAAAGATCGTCCTTTTTGGTCATCCATCTATGGCCAGACGAAAATCAGGTTGTCCCTGAACCGGGCACAAAGAGCTCTTAAGAAATAGTTTAAAGGAAATTGGAACTTCTTGGTAGGGTGTAATGAGAGAAGCTTCAAATAGATTGGAATAGAGGAGGCAACACATGCATAGCTGTGTTGGCGTCACATCGCTTGGTGTTGCAGTGAGTTGTTAGTAGTAGTAGGAAGGACGGGGCACAATGACAGTCGAATAGATAAATAAGGAAGATAAGGATAAAAAATAGCTGATAAATTAGGAAGCTTTGAAGTCTTGCTTAGGTTAGAACGGTATTAATAAAGGAATTCTAGTCGCTCAGTTTATGACATAAGTCTGCAAGATATCAGTCATATACCCCAGTAGAACTGAGGCGCTAGCGACAAAGATGAATTTTATATCCCGTTACCGGAGCAAATAGACAAGATTTCAGGAAGAGATATGGTATTTATTTTTTTATTTTTTTAAGGAACTTCAATGTCCAAGTTGGAACAAATGGGGATATATGCTTTCCCAGTTAAGGTAAATATAGTGTAGGGAAGAAACATAACAACGGCAATAGGCTACTACAACTTCGTAGGTACAAAAATCAATACGGTATTTGCCCATAAAATGGCCAATAACTTAAATTGCTACTCACCTAACAGCACGACAACCAACCTTAATGATTATGTCATTGCAAATCAATGACTGGCAGGACTGACACAAGAGTGCCGTTATTGATGTTAAGTTCCGCATGTATTAGTGTATAGAGTTAATAAAGGTAAAATTTAGGAAGGATAACTACCTTCCGGGTGCTTATGGGTTATGCGAAGGATAACTGGAGCATTTAAAATTGACAATGTATATGATAGTTAGAACAGTATTAGAAAAATACGCTGGATGCATACTTATTAAACCTTTCAACGTTCTGGAACACAATGGCTGTCAAAAAATTTTGTCCCTACATCATAGAAGTTACGGGGGACAGATGGCAGAGATGGAGACTGGTTGTCTTTCCCTTCCGACCCTTTAAAATGGCATTAGAGCTGTTGATTTCCCATTAAATGAACTCCTTCCCATGTTTCCACGACTACCAATATATTACAAATATATTACACAAAGTGGGGGGAGAAATAAGATTTTCTGTCCTTAGTCGGGTCCATTTTGGAAGGAACCATTGCTTTTTTCCCTTTCTAGTTTTTTCTGCAAAGAGTAAAGATGTCATAGAGAAGTAATCTAGAGACACAGCTAGGAATATTAGCAAAAACCCCTTTAGGCTTGATAGAATACAGGGGTTGGTTCAATGAGTTACCGAGTAGTGGATCTTCAACAGATAGAAGAAACGTTAGAGAAGTAGAGAAGAAATTAAAGTTTGAATATAGGAGACGTGGGCTGGAGCCAGCAGGTAAAATTGCCTAAGACCTTGGAGATACAGCCAGACGACATAATAGTGAGACATTTAATTGACATCATAAGCAATTGAGAGGAAGCAGACAGTCTGGACATATTCCATGTACAGATAGGAACGGGGATCTCACAGATGCGTCGACCATACTTCCACTCTTAGATTAATAATTGAAGTTTATGGACCATCAAACCTCATTAGCCTTCAGTCTTAAAGATTATGAAGAAATAGTCGAATCAGCGGACAGAAAAGCTTGAATGAAGGTCACGAATGAACATATTAAAGTGGTTAGCCCTGAGTGCAAGAATAATATTGCTGAGAATACTACAGGTAGAAAAAATAGTTAGCAGCTGGTTTCATTCTGACTCAGGAGTTAAGCAGGGCTGCGTTTTATCCCTGCTTATATGGATCATTTTGATGGACTTGGTCCTTAGGAGCAGGCCTAGATAAGTACATAAAGTGGTTAGAGCCAAGTGCAAGAACAGTATTGCTGCAGTTAAGGTAGGCAGTGAGGTTAGTAGGTGATTTGCTATGGAATGAGTGCTTAAGCAGGGCAATGTCTTATCCTCATTTATATGAATTATTTTGACCGACTTTTTCCAGAAAAATAAGGACAAGACTACAGGAGACAATGATAGCAAATGGGAAGGTAAAATTAGGAAAAGTCACTTAGACGCACGAATAAGCAGGGGTAAAAAGGTTAAGCTAGATAACGAGAAAATCGATCAAATAGATGGCTTCAAATCGATTTGATCGATCAAATCGATCAAATATTAGTAAATATAATGGAGGCAGTGAAGATGTGAAAAGTAAAATAGTCAAAACCCTTTTTTTTCAGTTGAAAAATTGTGATATTGTCTCCCACTTAAGATTAGAATATAAGAATTCACGTGGAAGCCAGTGGGTCAAGTAAGACTCTGCAAATGGATGCTTTTAAAAGGCTGATGGAAATTTATCAAATGTCTTCCAGAGAAATATCTATAGATGCTTTTAGGCGCTCCTGTGACTTGCCGCGTATAAAAAAAGAAGCCATGCAAATAATCTGGTTGCGTCTGCTGCCCAAGGGTACAATGACATTAATATTAAAACGCTAGGTCACGTTTTACGGATGAAGGATAGTATATTACTAAAGATTTTGATCTTTAATCTTCTTTTAGGGACTAAACAAGAAGCAGGTTATCCTTGATTGGGGTGCTAATTGGCCATAAGAAAGGAATTAAAGAAAATTGGAACTTCACGGGAGGGAGTAAAGAGTGAAGCTTTAAGTAGACAGAGATTGAGGAGGGACGTTAACAGCTCTGATGGCCTCATGTGGCCTTTAGGGTAGCTCTTCGAGCTACCCTAAATTGTTAGTAATAGTGCTATTTTAGGTTTCAACGTTGCTGTCTACTTCAAATTTTAACATTGCTTGTTACTGTCAGGTTCTTGCAAAACTTACGTCTACAAATATTAAAAAAAATTTATTATATTAACTTACAGTCAAATCATGTTAAATTATTAAAAGATTTCAATTTTTGAAGACTATTCATGAAATAATAATAGAAATACAATTTTTTTTTCTGCGCCACAGAATTTACAAATACGAAAAATTACATCTAACTCATCCAGAACAAATCTAGACCTGGTTGCTTCCGAACAATTATAAGGAAGCAATAATTCTTCAATCTCGGTGTGATGGCATGCCTAATAATAATGTATCTATTTTACGTTGTTTTGTTTTTAATCACAAGCAGATTAAAAATATACTTCACAACAGGAGAGTAGGCATAAAAGAAGCGTCCTTCCTTCCTTAAATAAACCTTCATAGAAATACAACAGTCAAATAAAAAAAAGTACCAAATGAAACAAAATATTTAGATTCAGATTATTGAAAATGATGAATCTGTACTTTGTAAGGTGCGTTTTCTAAGGTGAACTTTTTTTTTTTTTTTTAATGATCCCTAATAGCCTAAGTCATGGCTGGATTTTGGAGTTATTTTGAAGACATATGTCAAAGTTAAACAATTCTCTATGGAAAATCGAAGAAAATCCTAAAACTTAAAAATGAACAGAGTAAGGCCACAAATGGCAAAAGAAATCGCAGATATTTATATCCGATATTAAAGACCTGTTTCTAATACCAAATGAAGTAATAAAATATTATTGCTAAAGAGCTGCCTCAAGTGATCACACAACTCATCCAAAACTAACCCATTTTGGGACAAGGTTGAGTTGACTTTCTCGAATAGTCTATATGACTATTGTGAAGTCATATAGACTTCACAATAGGTGATTCACAGGTGATTCTGAAGATCTCAGAGTTTTCTATCTTAACTGCCAGGGTTTGAATTCATCTTTTGATTTTATAAGCGAGATATGTGAACTTTCCATTTTTCAGGTTATTCGTATCACAGAAACATGGCTAAATGAGCATAACTCTGCTCTCTTGGACATTCCAGGGTATACATTTTATCGTAGGAATCGTCAATTTCGTCAACATGGATGTATTGGAGCTTATATACGGAGCGATATCGAGGTTTTGGTAAGAAGTGATCTAGTGCTGTTTCACGAGATGTTATTTGAGCCACTTATCCTTCAGCTCAGGCTTAAGCCAAAAGATGTTTATGTTGTTGTACTATATAGACCACCATCTGGGTCTATACCGGCCTTTTTGGATATTTTGGAGGAACAGTTGGATAAACTACCTACTGGTTCGCATCCATTCTTCATGCTTGAGGACTTTAATATTGATCTTAACGATATGAATTCGAATACTCCTACGAACTTCCTACAGCTTTGCATGTTATGTAGTTTATTTCCCACTATTAATATTTGTACGCGTGTTACCACTTTAACGGCAAAGCTACTTGATAATATTTTTTCTAATTCCAAATTTTCAGATGCAGGGGTTGTTGTTACTGATGTTTCTAACCATTTTGGGATTTCGGCAAGTTTTAAAGTTTGTTTCCCGAGGCAGCAAGGCCCTAGACTGAAAATGAGTATGTTACCTTTGCTCAACCAGTGTAACTTAGAAAAGTTTAAACAAGAGATTTCTAATGTTGATTGGAATAATAAAGTTGAAAATCTAGATGATATAAATATAAGTTTTCAGAGATTTTATGATACATTGATCTCTATTTTGAGTAGAACTTGTGTAATGAATCGGACAAGGTCAAGGAAAAAGATGCCCAAAAAGCCGTGGTTGTCACCTAGTCTTCTGCGGTGCATAAATAAGAAAGACCAGTTATATATGGATTCAATAACGAATGAAAATGATCCAGTTTGCGCAAGAGTTTATAAAAATTAAAGAAATACTCTTAATAAACTTTTAAAAAACGCGAAGAAAAAAATTTTGAGTGTAAATTTAAAGATGCTTGTGGTAACCCTGCTAAAACTTGGAAAATTATTAAAAGTGTTATATCTTCAACAGATCCAGTTCTGCCTGATGAATTTACTACAAGTGATGGGTTAAAATCGAATGAGCCTGATGTAATTTGTAATGCCTTTTCAGAACATTTTGCAACTGTTGGGGCTCGATTTTCTCGTACTACAGTAGCTTCTGGTAATGATCCTCCGCTTGAGACTTTTATGGGTACTTCTGTCGATGCATCAATGTATCTAAGACCTGTCACTCATGATGAAGTTCGTAAGATTATCTTTGAGATGAAAAGTTCTTCGGCTGGGAGTGATTCCATTAACCTTCTTGTTTTGAAAGCCGCGTTTCCAAGCATTTTACATATATTAACGTCCCTTATTAATGCTTGTTTTAAGCAAGGGAAGTTCCCCAATTGTCTTAAAATTGCAAGAATAACTCCTGTGTTTAAGGGTGGTAACAAGAATGATTTGGGGAATTATAGACCAATTTCATTATTACCTGTTGTTTCACGAGTTTTAGAAAAATGTATTAATATTAGAATTTATGAGCATTTGGAGCGTCATAAACTTCTAGATCCAAATCAGTTTGGTTTCAGAAAGGGCAGAACAACAGAAATGGCGATTTCATTTATTACTACTATAATTAATGATGCTCTTGATAAAAAGCTTAGGGTAGCTGGTGTATTTTTGGACTTAATTAAGGCGTTTGACACTGTTGACCATCGAATATTATTAAAAAAAAAGGTGAATTTTATGGATTAAGGGGTGCTACATTGGGTTTGCTTTGCAGTTATCTTCAAAATAGACAGCAGTATGTCAATTTACAAGGATTTGCCTAGTAAAAATGTTGTTAATTGTGGGGTTCCCCAAGGCTCCGTACTGGGTCCGACTCTGTTTTTAATTTTTATTAATGATCTACCACATGTTGTGAAAGCTCTGCCTAGAATTGACCACTTTGTTGACAATGGTCCGAGTAAGACCCAGCCTACTATGCCCTTATTTGCTGATGATACAACCTTGGTGTGTGTTGCCCCTACAGAACAACTGCTCATGTCAACGATAAATGCAGCAATGAGCAGGATATGTACATGGCTTAAAATAAACCACCTTGACCTGAATATAGATAAGTCAAATTTTGTTATTTTCTCTCGATCTCCGAATTTTTACCCTTGGATTACGGAAATGATTTCGGAGCGGGGAATTATTAAACGAACAAGATTCACCAAATACCTCGGAATCAATGTTGATGAAACCCTATCATTTAGAGATCATGTGAAGTCAGTTTCGAAAATATTGTCACGTAACTTAGGTATCATGCGCAAATTAAAACATACTTTCCACCCAAACGTTCTAAGATTGTTATATTTTTCCCTTACATTTTGTATTGCTCGTCGATTTGGCTTGGTACTTTCCCTTCGATAGTTCGTCCAATCCGTGTGATCCAGAATAATGCTATCCAAGTTTTTCGTGGTGTTGGGAACCAGGAGTCTTTGAGGTCTGTATATAGAGATTTAAATATAATGCCTGCAGCTGGATTACGTGATTTTTATACGTTGATTTTTATATATAAGTATTACAGTGATAGCCTTCCTGATTGTTTTACAGGAATATTTTATGAGAGGTCTGGTGTTCACCACCACATTACTCGGATGCGAGGTAATACTGAGGTTCCTCGATTAGTTTCAAGTAGGTCTTCTTTTTCACTGATTTATAGAGCTTCAAAACTTTGGAATAAACTGAGCATAGATATCAAGGAAATAGGTAGCCTTGGCCAGTCTAAATCTGATTTACGTGTGGAGTTGCTCGTTGGGTTTGCTTTTGAAACGGATTAACTAAAATAAATTTTACATAGGTTATTCACTTGTATTATTTATGTTTTTTTTTTCTTTTCTTTTTTTTTTCTTGGGGTCACGCAAGGTAGTGTATTGTTTATGTTTTTTTTTTGTTGATTTCGGTATATGGTCTCATTCTCCATATTTTCTTATTCTTCATATTGTCTCTTTATTTTCTTTGAATTTAGCACAGCCTCGCAAGCTTCGCTTATGTTGTGCTATTGATTAAGAAATGTTTATTTCTAATAAAATTGTTCTACTGCTACTAAAAAATGAATTACTTGAAGTTTTTCACCGAATAATTTTGTAGTTCATCAATTAAAAGTAAGATAAACAAAACAGTAGTGAACAGATATTTCTTGACAAATTTAAGATGATTGTTTTTACAATACTTGCAAGCTATTTTTCTTCAGACCTTTAAGTGTGAAGACATAAATATAATGATTATAGATTATATATAAATATAAAGTGGTTATCTAAATACGTCGGATGACTTCTGTTGTATGACCTCTCTGTTGACTTTTGTCAATGACTATCACTAGATGACTTCTACTGATTGAGACACGATACTCGATGAATTTTACTGATGACTTCTACGATAAACGACAGAAAGCGTGGAAGGCGACAGAAGTCACCCGCTTCTATTGCCTCTCAGAAATCAAATTCGACTTCCACCGTCCACAATACCCTGAAAGTTTCCTCTTACTCTCCAAAGCCGTTCCGAAATATTAGAGATACTCCAATTTGACAACCTAGTAGCAGATAGTGTCGCTATATTTAGCTTACTACTGAATCATGAATCGATTCTGAATTATGGTGCAATACCTTTGAGGTGTATCAAAGAAAACATACTTTAAGTCCCACAGCCATCCCCCACCGCACGCACTCACACAAAATAAAAGAAAGATAAATAAAACAAAGTTTACCGGATGTTTTTTGACCAGTTCAAGATGATTGTCTTTATAATACTGCCAGGCTATTTCCCTTCCGACCTTTGAGACAGCTACTGAGCAAAATATCCTCACTGAATCTTGTTTTCGGACACGGTCCTAAAATATAAAATTGTTTTTTGAAAAACAAATATTCTCTAAATTATAAAATGAGGGAAATATTCAACGAAGCTCTTCCCTTGACCTTTAAGACAGCCGTTGAGCAAACTCTCCTTGTATTTTGACACGTTCCTTAAATAAAAAATTTTTGAAAAAGAACTGAACATTTCTATGAAACAAAGGAACTATTCAGTAAAGCTGTTTCCCATCCTACCTTTGAGACAACCGCTATCCAAATAATCCTTTACTGGATCTTGTTTTCGGACACGGTCCAAAAATATACAATTCATAAAAAATAAATGAATACATCCTAAACTACAAAACAAAGAAACCATTTGATAGGTAAAATTTCACGTTTTTACGACGGGTAAGTAATAAGAAAGCAACTTGCATCTAATTTACATTATACATTGTCATAATAGCATGAAGCGCACAGATTAAAGGTATTCAGATATGAATACCTTTAATGAATATCTTATTGAATACCTTAGATATGCATGGGGCTTCACGCCCATGAAAATTTATACAATTTTTCTAATTTTTTGTCTGTCTATTATATTCGTTCGCCAGTTATAATTTTGTACTTTTTCTAATTTTGCCCTCCCCTAATTCACCCTTCTCTCCTGAAATTAATACCTGTGTGTGTGCCTGGAGAATTAGTGTCAGTCATGCAAAACCTTGTAATTACAGAAAGAAATTTCTAAACTAAGTATGTTATGCCATAGTTAAGGGATAGTTAACAGATAAATTATACCAAAGTTAAGGGATAATTAACAGATAAATTACACCGTGGTTAAGGGATAGTTAATAGATAAATTATGCCATAGTTAAGGGATAATTAACAGATAATATATGCCATAGTTAAGGCTTTCGACAGTCTTGACTATAATGTAGTGGTAGAAAAAGATAAGGGTTATGGGCGCCCGTTCATTTGTTGTACGTATGCTTGCTAGTTTTATTTTTGAAATATGTTAGGGTGTCCAACTCCCTGATCATGAGCTCTCTGGATTTTAAGATATTTTTTGCAGTTCACCAAAAGAGACTAAACTAGGATCACTTTCATTTCTTATTGTTTTTAACCGTATTTTAACAACAAACCATAAGCGTTTTAAATTTTCTGATGACTTAACTATTTTATTGCTGCGACTAAGCCATCTTTTTGATCCTTATTTTGTATCTTCTTTGTTTAAGGTTAACATATTCATGTTAGCTCCAGCTATTTTAGCCAATGAATATATTCTACCCTATTATCTGCATAACTCTGCAAAATGATATCAAACGTGCCGTAAAAAGAGCAGCCCTTTAAACTAAATCAAGTAACTATTCAAACAACCAATTCCGATTTGTAAACTACAAGGGCAATTTTATAGTTTATTGGTTTCATATACGACAAAAATCTTTTCTCTTAACATCAAACAAGAGTTCCGAATATTTTGACAATTGATTTACTCTAATTAATACATTAAGAACAAATTAATTTGATTTTAATAATTTTGTGTACATAGAATTTTTTCCTTATTCAAACTATTTATATTTCAAATTGGACAAATCAAAAAGAAATTACGAATCAAAAATAGTTCAGAGCCGGAAATGTAGGCAGAAGTTCAGTCTCGGAGAGGGGGGGGGGGGCAATACAATAAAAATACAAAACACTTTAGGGAAAAAACTTAAAGCAGGATTTTATCATCCTCTTACCATCTATTTTCGCATGTATTGTATGATGCAATAGACCTAGTTGCGCAAGTTCTTGGAACGTGGACTTGATTTTCTATTAGAAATGTCATTTACAACAAAGTAAGATAAGGATGACATGAAATTAAAAAAAATACATATTTTAATGATTACATAAATATTTACTCCTTTTCTTATTTACCTATCTAAATACATTAGATAAGAAAAGTTCATACAAAAAAACAACACACTAAATGTTAGGATATAGATAATGCCCGTCAAAGACATAGTACCAGCTAAATCTGTTCTCATCAAAATACCTTGATCCAAAACTATCTACCGATATCTTTTTCGAAAAATCTTTTTTATTTCTTTTTTTTTATCCTTCATAAACAACTGGTTCGCAGTCCTTATGGACTAAGTATACTTTTCATGTTCGTATTAGGGGTCTATTCGATAAGAAAAAGTAAGAATCGTGAATAATTGTTTCCCAAAAACTCTCTTTTTTCTTCATTTTAAAACGGATAAGTTCCACTCGTATTTTAAGTCACATTAGGTTTTTGGGAAGGGGGTAAAATATCCTGGATATCGGATATTTGGATATTTGGACGAATCCAAAGTCTACTCTCTGCGTACATGCCACTTCAAACCCACTTGTCTTTTCCTACCTCTTATAAGCACTTAGTGACATTTTTTTCAGGACTTCAATCGTACATCTGTCATTATCAGCTTTAGTCCCTGCTCTTCATCCCCTTCTACAAAAAGAAAATATACAAGTTTCAAGGGGATTAAATACCACTTTTCATGGATCCCATATGGCCTCTTTTGTTGCCTTCAGTAGAAGATTCGAATTTTTTCACAATGAGATGAACGCATCGTCTTACTTCGAATTTTACTTGAACAAAGCTATACAAGCCCTTTGAAGATAAATATGCTAGTTCTGTGTTGTATTCAAAGTCTGTGTTACTTCTTCTTCTCTATTATTATATAGTCTTTTTTACTGAACTAAAGTATTGTGTTGCGAAACACAGAAAGTTAGCTAACACATGGACAAAAATGAATATAATATCACAATTAATAAGATAAAAGAATAAAATGGCAAATACATTTATTCAGAAGTGTCAGCTAATTTGAACTGTTGGAGATGACAATAGTTATATTGATATTATTAGCTCTGATATTATTGTCTATTATTGATATTTTTAACATTTCTTTCATTGGTGGCTATTTTAACTAAAAAGCTCCCGCTGGATACGTGTTATTCGGTCAAAGTAATAAGTTGTCTGTCTGTGGATCAGGTGACGTCATGAAATTAGTTGTCGTCATTTTTGCTTTGACGGTGACGTCATTCAAGTTATATAAGACATATGTTCACGTAGAAATCTATTAATGTTTAAGTTTACAATGACTGATGAAGATGCTCAAAGAGTCTATACCAAAAAACTTGCTGCTGATAGTTCCTCGGCACGCTTTCTTTTCTGACTTTCTCTATCAGCAGCAAGTTTTTTGGCATAGACTCTTTGAGCATCTTCATCAGTCATTGTAAACTTAAACATTAATAGATTTCTACGTGAACATATGTCTTATATAACTTGAATGACGTCACCGTCAAAGCAAAAATGACGGCAACTAATTTCATGACTTAATTTCAGAGCTTAATTTCTGTGTTGACTGACGTCATGAAATTAGTTGTCGTCATTTTTGTTTTGACGATGCTTAGTATATTGTAAAACACATTAATTTGGTTAATAATATACCATTTAAAACACCAAAATGAACATGCTGGAGTAGTCACTCGGTGAGAGAGGGTGTCAGAACGGAGAATGAAGGTCCCAGGTTCAAATCCTGGTTAGGCTAAAAAAGGTAAAAATCTAAAAACTAAAAAAAAACCTGAAAAAACTAAAAAAGGCAAAAACTACAATAAGAACTAAAAACTAATAAAAAGAAAATTAAGAATAAAAAAAAAAAAATAAAAAAGATAAAAACTAAAAAAAAAGTAAAAAGAAAAAACGAAAAAAACTAAAAAAGCTAAAAAAAAAGGTAAAAACCAATAAAAAACTGAAAAGAAAAAAAGGAATAAAACTAAAAAAATTTTCATCTAAAAAACTAAAAAAAAACTAAAAAAGGTAAAAACTAAAAGAACTAAAAAGAAAAAAAAACTAAAAAAAGGAAAAAAACTGAAAAATAAAGGAGAAAAAGAAAACTAAAAAAATATAAATAAAAATAAAAAAACTAAAAATATAAAAACTTCAAAAAAAACTAAAAAGAAAAAAGAAAAAAACTAAAAAACCTAAAAAAAGGTCAAAACCAATAAAAAAAAAACTAAAAGGAAAAAAAGGGAAAAAATTAAAAATTTATTTCATCATATACCAATTCAAAAACGAATGTATACCGGGATGACGACCGGGACACAGGGAATATAAATGACACAACTACAACGGGGACGCCGGGGGGCACAGGGGGATATAAATGACGACCGGGACACCGGGACATAAGAGAAATCAGAGACTGGGACACCGGGACACAGGGAATATAAATGACGACCGGGACACAGGGACATAACTACAAAGGGGACGCCGGGGTGCACAGGGGGATATATAAATGACGATGGTGACTCAGGGAATGGTCGATTAGCAATCACCATCAACAAAGCTCAAGGGCAATCATTAGAATCATGAGGTATAGATCTGAATACGGATTGTTTTCCCATGGACCATTATATGTTGCATGTTCAAGAGTCGGTAAACCTGACAATCTATTTATATGCACAGACAATGGGACAGCAAAGAATGTTGTATATTCGCAAGTTTTACGTAGTTAAAAACATGTATATAGATATATATATATATATATATATATATATATATATATATATATATATATATATATATATATATATATATATATATATATATACACATATATATATATATATATATATATATATATATATATATATATATATATATGTGTATATATATATATATATATATATATATATATATATATATATATATATATATATATATATATATATATATATATATATATATATATATATATATATATATATATATATATATATATATATATACACATATATATATATATATATATATATATATATATATATATATATATATATATATATATCTATCTATATTCACAGGTGGGACATAGGGACACAACTACAATGGCGCGTAACTAATCTGGCGCGTAACGACTTACGCACGCGGGGGGGCTTGGGGGGGGGGGCGCGAAGCGCCCCCACCAACTAGGTGTTGGGGTGGCGCGAAGCGCCACCCCAACAGCTAGTATATATATATATATATATATATATATATATATATATATATATATATATATATATATATACACATATATATATATATATATATATATATATATATATATATATATATATATATATATATCTATCTATATTCACAGGTGGGACATAGGGACACAACTACAATGGCGCGTAACTAATCTGGCGCGTAACGACTTACGCACGCGGGGGGGCTTGGGGGGGGGGGCGCGAAGCGCCCCCACCAACTAGGTGTTGGGGTGGCGCGAAGCGCCACCCCAACAGCTAGTATATATATATATATATATATATATATATATATATATATATATATATATATATATATATATATATATTAGACGCAATAAATTGTGTCTTAGCGGCAAAAAAAAGTGCCAGTCGCAAAAAAAAAAACACAAAAAAAACAAAGGAAAACAAAGCTGGCTAGTTACGAATAAGGAGTAAAAAAGCACGTTAGTTAAAAATTAACGCTTTCATCATCATGATAAATTTTTATCGATAAACTAGTGCAAATAATGGGTATTTCTTGATGTCATTAATTACAAAAGGAAGAAAGAACTCAAACTTGGAAGTTTTATGAAGTCATAAGCGTAATCATTTGAGTTTAGCGCGCAAAATCACAAGCTAAAAACATTTTCCACTATCAGGCTGAATTTGTTTTCCAATGCAATTTACTTCTTGTGTCCCAGCGAATAATGTCTAGAAGCTTTCTTCTAGTCGTGGATGATGGAACTAAACAATGAAAAGCTAAGTCAGCTTCTTTTCCAAGCTCGCAAATAACACCCTTTTGTTCCCACTGGCTGATTCCTTGTTCACTCATCTAACAATTTTTTTCTTAGATTTATAAATACTGGTAGAAAACAACATTTTTTCACCATATTGAACGTGCGGCTGTTGCAATGATAAGGAAAGACAATATAACACTTACAGACTCTGCAAAATCTATTACATCTCGAAGAATTGCTGGATCTTTGGATTTCCCGAATGAATTGCCAATTCTGTTCTTTTCTTCAGTGGTCGAAGCTTCGTCATAAAGCTGAAAATATAGCTCTCAGTTACATTCAGTGTATTTTTTTAGAGATAGCACAGTTTAAAGCAAAAATTTCCTAATTCTATAAGCTCAGATTATTTTTCCAGAATATTAAGAAATGTATACAGTGCAACTCCTCAAGAAAATGAGTAATTTGTAAGGGGAATTCCTTCCGTTTTTTGGCATTACTTTTGTCAAAGAGCGTGGTGAACTACTAGGTTTCACAAAATACCCAACATTTTCCAGTATTCATATAAAAAACTTGAGCAACTAGGTCACTTTTTGTACCACAAAACTCTTCAAAGGGTATTCTTCCTGGTAGACTTCCTGTGCGAAAGCTCCCTTCCCTTTTTGCTACTGACTGAAGTTAACCCAGAGGTTGGCTTTATACAACTTTAAAGGTTTCTTTATTTTACTTTGTACAATCACTGGCGGATCCAGAGGGCTGGAGGACCCCCCCCACAAAAAAGTTTCTAGCACTCTCTTATCCTGTTTTTTTTCTACGCCTTTTTTAGAATAAATTTGTCAATTTGGTCAATTATGGGCATCAATGTTACACTGTCCCTACCCAAGATTTTACTCATTGGCGCCCTTGTCACATTGTGCCTCCTCCGATATTTTTCTTTAGATCCACCCCTTTGTACAATTAACAAAAATAGAAGAGCCAGAGCGCAGCGTGTTTTTATGCGGTTCAAGAAAAATTAGAAGGATAGAAAGATAAGGAAAAAATTGGTTTATGGTACTGATTTTATATATATATATATATATATATATATATATATATATATATATATATATATATATATATATATATATATATATATATATATATATATATAATATATATATATATATATATATATATATATATATATATATATATATATATATATATATATATATATATATACATATATATATGTATATATATATATATATATATATATATATATATATATACGTATATATATATATATATATATATATATATATATATATATATATATATATATATATATATACGTATATATATATATATATATATATATATATATATATATATATATATATATATATATATATACGTATGTAATGTATATATATATATATATATATATATATATATATATATATATATATATATATATATATATATATATATATATATATATATATATATATATATATATATATATATAAGAGGAAGAAGACAAGATTCAAGATTCCAATATATTTTGACAGATATATTTTGGCCAATATATTTTGACAAAATATATAAAAAATTTATTTTGAGGTTATACAGATGCGTCTCCTTATTATTTCAGACAACAAGAAGAAGAAAACAAGATTCAAGATTCCATTATATTTTGACAGATATATTTTCGCCAATATATTTTGACAGATATATTTTTGCCAATATATTTTGACAAAATATATAAACGATATATTTTGAGGTTATACAGATACGTCTCCTTATTATTTCAAAGAAGAAGGAGAAGACAAGATTCAGCTGGCCAATATATTTTGACCCGAAACCTACCTCACTAAAAAGTGATACAAAGCACTACCAAAACATGTTGGTATAATATTAGTATATATAGTACTATATTAACTATTAAATAAAGAATTTGTTTTGAGGTAAAGTCAACTAACACAATACCAAAATCTATCGAACATTTTTCTGTGCACATAAGCCAATATAACATGAAATATGCCTGGAGAGCATGTTGTTTTCAAACAAGATCTAGCGCTAGTTTTTCGCTATCTTACGAATATAGGGAAATATGATGAGTCGGTTTATTTGAGATAGATTATAGATAAATTTTGCAGATGCTACGAAGTAATAATTTCTGTTTGTTTTAAGTTTCAACTTTGCTCTTTACTTTCATCCGAAAAATTTTGTTTTTTTTAGATGTATTACTTAGAAAAAAAAATCTTAATTCGATAAAAAAAAAGACAGTGTTGATAAATGCTGATTATTCAAAATCCCAGTTTATTTGCGTACGTCTTTTTGTCATACAGTTAGTATTAAATGGTAAAGAAATATAATGACAATAAAAACTTCGTCACTGACATCAGAGAGAACAAGAGTTTCCTAAAATTTCGTGATAAAAAGTCTGCCTTATATTCATTGGTTTACATAATTTGGTTTACGTCTGTTTACATCGGGCAATTTCTGGAGACGAATAGCCACGAATTTTGAAAACCTGTTTGGTTCTACTGTGCGATATTTTAAGCCATAGGGAAGTGAAACAAATGAGACGTTTAAATTCTACCTAATTGATTACTCTACGCGAAGTTTTAAACCAATAAATAGAACAAAAAGTTTTCAAGTCGCAAGATTTTTCGGGAGTTCTCCCTCTATTTCCGTGTGGTAATATGTTACTATGTTTTACTATAAACTGGTGTTAGAAGAATACAAACTTAGAATCGAAATAACCAATTAGCCTCAAAGTATTTACGATGATCATAATAGAATTATTTCATTCGGATACTATGGTAATTATATAACAATTTCATTTGGACACGGTGGTCACCACAGAATTATTTAATTTGGACACGATGATCACAATAGGATAATTTCATTGTTCCAAAAAAGAGAAAAGGGACAGAACTTGGAAACTCCAAAGTAATGAAAATAATACGGTTGCAAGTTTTTCCATGTATCATTGGTCTTAAAACTGTAAATGCAGCCATGTCAATTATAAAAAAAATCAAAACATCATAAAAAAAAACTAAAAAAAAACCGGCTAAGTGTGATTAATTTAAGAGTTTACTGAAAACTTATGTTTTTCATATCAACTTGAGGAAGCAACTCTCTATGCTACAACGAATTTATAGTAATCTTGGTAGAATTAGATGAAAAACAGCTAAGTGAAGAATCAATATGACCATCATCATACATCTCTGAATCGCAAAAGTCATAAAAAAAGCTAATAGAAAACTCGTATAAGCAAAAAGAATTGAAAATAAAAGTGTGCAAAAGGAAATTATATCCGCAAAAGTCCTGAAAACAAGCCTGCATTCCAGGTTCGACAAGAAGAAACTAAAAGTAAGGAAAAACTAACTGCTTCGTTCCAACTGACGTTGTTGTAGTAGCTGAACGACAGAAGAGTAACTTCGAATTTACTTTTTTAGTAACTTATACTATAGATAGTTAAGGAGCGTCTAAGTAACTGTGCATCATCATCGTCATTACTATTACTATCAGTTTGAAACATATTGAAAGCAATGTTAGACTAAATCATAATGAAAGAGTAATGAATACAATTGAAACGCGTGAAGATTCTACCCTTAAAAACCTATTAAGCCCGTAGTTACTAAACAAACATTCCCAGTGGATGCCAACTTCAAGTAAACTTCTGTAGTTGAAGTTAAGACGGAATAAACTAAAAATATAACGTAATAAGATAAAATTTAAGAAAAGAAATTCCTGAAATCCAAAAACCCAATATTGAACTGTACAAACAAACCAGGCACTTCTTTATGAATTTACTTTTAAAGAAAAAAAATTGTTAAAACCTGAAGATTTCAGGGAAAACAAGCCCAAACGTCCCTCTGAATACACGCCTGAATCCAATTGACAATTCAAAAGATCTAAGATAGGCTAATAAATAACTCTACCTTTGACAACTCATTTTACACAATTAGGAGTAATATTCGCTTCCTTTTTGCGCTGACGATTTCTTTTGAAAGATCATATTTTTAAATTTGAACAGGCCAAATATCCAAAAGCAACTTCTTAAATTTGCACTAACATATTTTATAGTTAAAAAATATAAATTCTTATTTTGGTTATTTTTAATTTATTAAAAATAAACAAAATAAGGAAAAAAAAATTGAACGTGACAAGTCAGTTCAACAAAACGTTGCCAAGGAAATCCCAGAAAATTTCCGAACTTCAAACCAATTTTCATGTGATATAAGCCCTTAGGCTATTTATTTTTTTACACTTTCTAGAGAAATAACAAAAAGCTAATTATTTCAACATTTTTGAACACTATGCTGTGGATGGTAAAATTATCGATGTTTCAAATGAGGGGAAAGGAGGCGGAATTTTCACAAGGATACTTAATGTTAGAATATTTCCTTATTATTCTATGGATCAATGAATAATAGAAAAAATATGCAGATTCTGATCCATAGAAAAAGTAGACGGAACGAGAAATTGCACAAAATTCATAAATATAGGTAGTATTCAATGTTATTTTGAATTATTCATGGTTGAACGTTTTTGTAAAAATTATGCTTTCTATTGAAGCGAAATAAACGTTAATTCAGTGCTTATTCTTTAAGCATGCTTAAAGTTTTTAGAATCCTTCATTTCATCCCCAGTGACTTTAAATCATAAAATATAGGGAGGAGGATTAAAGTGCACTTTTCAAAATATAGGGGGAATAATTCTGCTGTTTTTTTATACTAATACTTCTAATACTTACTACTTCTGGTAGTTTAAAGATGGAATAAACTCAAAATATAACGTAATAAAATAAGATTTAGGAAAAAAAATCGATACTTTAGAGAAAAAAGGATCAACAAACCTTAAGTAGTGCATTAAAGGTGTCTCTTCCCCCGGCAGAGACTACTATAGAAAACACAGTGGCACGAATATCAGCCGCAATTTTTTCTTTCCCACTGACATGCAATTCAAACCGTCTTTTGGCCTCTTCAATAACAGTTTGGTCTCCATAAAGTCCCAGCTTTCTAAGAATAATGGCGCGCAGCAGTGTTTGTGTATGGCCTAATTAAAAATAGAAACTGAAACACCTTGGGAGTTATACCAGATTTTGATCAATTACAGCTTCAAATTACAATTTTAAATAGAATATAGCACAAAAAATTGTCTTTTGAACTAGTAAAATCCAAAAAAGAGGCATGAGGCAGCAGCCTACCTCAGACACAAACAATCGAGACACAAACAAAACTTCATCAACTAATATAAGAGCTCGATTTTGTGGACGAGCCTATAATTTGTAGACTGTTATTATATTTTTCTACGTTAGCAGGAACAGCGATAATTACTTCATGCAGACAAAAGATTTACAGGACAGAGGTTTATCTAAACTGGGTTTTCTAACACTTCTTTGAAACTTGGCAATGTCGCTCTATCAGCGAGAATCGTAGTTGGAAAAGTTCCTTAATCTGAACAAGGTATAACGGGAAAAGTAGAAAGCCAAGTGCCCTTAATGTACTAATTTTTTTTCACAGCACTTCCTACAGATGGAGTAGTTATATAACTTCAGGCTCATTCATTTGTAATTAACAAAATGGGACAAAATTAACCAAACACTGCTACTATCCGAATGAAACTCTTTCAGTGTATGAGAACTACAATAAGGGACCAAAAAGAGAAGAAAAAAAAATGAGAAAAAAGTGGTTTTACAAATTCTTATTGTGATAAATTCAATTATTTTCTTTTTGCTGGTCCACTTAAAAATGTCAGGGCAAATAGATAGGGTCAAGGATTCTACTTTAAGACGAAAAATTAACGAGATAATTGGATAGCATTTTCTTCTTTAAGCTAACTGTCAGAACAGCGACTAGGAATTTCAATTCAAACTAAAACAAAACGCAAAATTCTTTTAACTCAACCATATTTAATAAGAAAACTAAGCTTAATCTCAATTAACCAAAAGAGACTTAGCCTCTGAAGTAGTATAGTCTTTATTTAGTGAGGAGGCCACTTAATTGCCAATTTAGATTCTTAATTACGCTTGTTAGACTCTATACGCACATTTCAAGCATCAATACCCGAAGTTCGCTTAAAAGTCTCATATTAATTGGACTTCAAAAACCTGCTGCAAAATCAACAGATGGTTCTATTGTTCAAATGTGCTCAGGAATCTCGTTATAGCTAAGCAATTCAATATACTATTGATAGAATCTCAATAATCTCAACTCAAGTTAAGATTATATTATATTATAAAGATGTTGCTTAAGACCATAAAATCAATTGAAGAAAACTCTAAAAAAAATTCAATCAGAAATACTTACTTATGTCACTCCTAAAGCACATTTCTTCGCTTCCCCTCCTCTTTAGTGGATAAGCAAGCAGTCTTCTTTTTACATTACCATTACATAGTAAATGGCAAAGGCAAAAAAAAAATCTTCTATGGCGAGCGCTAGTCAAGCATTGAAGAAAAGAGTAGCACTATAGTAAAGTATAATGGCAGTACCTAAAGTTGGCAGTACCTCAAGTTAAAATTAGCTCAATAAGATCAAGGTGCTTAACTCGAGTTGAGTTGCACAAAATAGAACTATATTGCTACTCAATATCTGTATTGACTTTACTTCTAATTAGCCATGGCTCTCAAGTCTTTCATCACATCTACCAAGTTGATAATCCTTTTGTGATTTTTGAACTATCAACTTTGCGGAAGAGACGAAAGACTCGACTGTCATGACTAATTGGAGTAAAGCCAAGACAGATAGTCCTTGTGACAGGCAAAGCTTGCATAACCTTTTCAGAGTTGAGCAAGAATGATTCTTTCACTTCCCAGGTTTCACCGACATTCCAATGATTCTGAATAAAAAAGATCGTTGGTAAGTTTTGAGAATAAAAATTAAATTTTTACTTCATCTCGTTATCTGCAGTTACTAGATTTAACTAGAAATGGAATTTTAAAACGGTCCACTGGTTCTGGTCATTCGACCAAACATTAAAAACAAAAATAAAAAATTATGTATGCAATCAATAAGTCCAGTTTAACGATCTTGGAGACCTCATTGCACTCTGCTCATTAATTAAAGACCAAATTTTCCAATCGCCTTCATTAAAAAGCTTATTTGATAGAAACTAAAAGCAAAACTTACTCTCTTCTGGTTTTGGATCCCAGCCAACGTCAGCCCAAATTTTAGCCATTAAATTGCGGACATACTTTTGGAAAAGACTCTGCGAATCCGTATAGTCAAGTAAAAGGTTAAGCTTCCCAAGAATTCCACTGATACAGTTCCAAACAACATACGCATCTTCGTCAATAAACGATGGTAACAGTTTCAAGAGGTCCACAGCAGTTGTTTGACCTGCTTGAATCTAAGAAAAAAGAAACAAAGGAAAAAACAGGGCGCACAAATTGTAACAGCGATTGCACCCTTCCCATTCTTGCAACGCTTTCAATTTGTTGAAACAATAAATAAGTGACTTTTCAAACAGGGAAAGAATATAAATTTCCAAAAACAAAAGTACAAAATGATGTCTCAGGACATGAATAATTTTTAAAACGGGAGAAAAAACGGACCCTAAACAAGCTGTAGCCAATACTTCTCAATTTTTTGTCTTCGCTATCCTCCCGCTCTGCTAGCACTTTATTGAAAACACAAAACCGACGCAACAAAACAGAAATAACAATTGAACAAACCCTAAATGGCCTGCAAGAAATAAGAGAATAATTTATAAAGCTCTCAATAGGCTTTTACTGACCAAGAAATCAATAGCTTTTATGAAAAGTGCGATTTTTACTCTGTAAAAAAAAAAACTCATAAAAGCTTAGTTTTCAGTAAAGCACTAGTTTTTCAGAATTCTATAAATATAGGGAAATACCACGAGCCAGTTTATTCGAAGCTGTTTTTCAAAAATATGTCACACAAACCGCGACGCAGTAATTTCTGTTCGGTTTAAGTTTCAATTTCGCTCTTTACTTTCATAAAGAAAAACTTTTTTAAATCAATTTTTGTCCGTTTTTTAGTTTTAAAAACTGAACAAAACGCCTAACTAAAAGATTTTTTTTTCCAAATTAGGCAAAGAAACTGATGAAATTAACATGAGATTTTGCTAACGTAGGGCATCAAAATACAGGTCTAACTTCACTTCTCTCTTAAACTTTGCCTTAAACAATCTAGGATTTGTCATTCAAAAAAACTCTATTGGGTGTTTATCCTTGGCATCTTTGAAGAATTACAAATGAAAAATTTTTCCATCAATAAAAATATTTTTAAAATTTAAGATGTTTAGTCAAAATATTTAAAAAAAAATTTCTTTTTATTATTTTTGCTTCTTTGACTTTAACATTTTAGGAGAACTGATCGTTGGAAATGAAACAGCACTCGAAAGTGAATACGAATTTCAGAATAACTATTCAATCCAAGATTCAAACTTCTATTACCACGGCCACAAGGCAGGACCATTACTACTAGACTTCTTTATACGAGATATTATGCATTTATTACACGCTAGGAATTTAAGACAATAAGATAAATTTGACCTCAACTTCACCTCTCAATACTACTCGCTACTCGATACAGCTATTTAATACTATTTTCAACTATAAATGTACAAAAAGCTCAATGAAATGATCAATAGCTTTGAATTGAGCCTTTAAACATATCTCTATAATAATCATTAAGTGTTTATTCAATTGGTGCCAATTGAAGAGGTTGGGGGGTACCCGTGTCTTCCTAGTTTTTGCCCCTGCCTAAATTTTGAAACACAACCTTTTGGGAGTCTTTTCACTTGGACTAGAACCCTTTTCTGTATTTTCGTTTAAAAAATTGGAAAGCAATTCAAAGTGTAATTTTGAGTGGCACATGAGACTTAATGGTCGCGTTACCAGATCAATTTCATAAAAAGTAATTAGAAATAAAAATTCACTTTAAATGAGCCCTTAAACAGCTCTACTACGTTGCAGTAGTTTTCTAGTTCTGTTCGTCAGTAGGCTATTTAGGGGACTGGAAGAGAAGGAAATTGAAGAGATGGATTGTAAACCTCAGGATTGGAGGGTTCTCGACCGTAAGGATTATGATAGCACGCTTTTTATTCCTCCCAGCCTTTCTATACCGGAAATGACACTCCGAGTGCATTTTTTAGGCGCCATATGGCATTTTATGAAAACTTTATCAAGTCGAATGCACAAAAAACGATTAGACATAAAAATTAGCTTTTAAATGAGCCCTTTAACAGCTCTCTGATGTCCCATTGCCCACCCAGTCTTTCCATTCCGGAAAAGGCCAGCCTTTCACATGCAGAACCAGAACGACGTCATAAAAGGTGATTAGAAATAAAAACTAGGTTTGAGATGAGCTAAAGTCTCCATGATGTTTCAGTGCCCGATTAGTGACGAAGAAAAAAAGAAAAAAAAAGTATAAATGAAGAAAACACTAGTACCCATGCAAAAGTGTTATTTCCTTGTGGTTCAACGTGGGAGAGGGGCTGTAAGCTTACTGCATAAGCTTTCTGACAATGGTAATTGCAATGGTTTGCCTTTTGCTTTGATTCAACGCCATTTTCAAGGCTTTTCAGGCTCTTTTTCAAAATTCCTGTGGATTTGTTCTCAAAATAACATTCTAATATTAAGATTAATCGAAATAATAGTTACTATTCCCGAATCAACTAAAATGTCAATTTTTTGTAATTGGACATTTTTTCATTACATTTTAAACTTTTGGTTACTATTGTTCGTAGTTTACTCTTTACTAGGTTACAGCTATCACTGAAACAATGATACTTGATTACACAAGATACAATTTGTGAAATAGGGATTTTCAAGACAGGGGAAGAAATAAAACTATATTGGAGAGCAAATATTTTATTATATAATCAAGAATTGTTCACCTGAAGAAACAAATAAAAAAAATTTAAGGAGACACAACTTAAGAGTCTTGAACCTTTTCAACCAAGATCAGCCACAAGAAAAGAAGCGAAGCTAGTAAAAGGAAGTGAAGTATTAGCTAAGCATTTTTTACAATTCACACGTTTTATCAGAGCATCTTTGTAGTTCCATTTTAATTTTTTTTTTTCGTTTTGTGTCTGATATCCTGGAAGAAATGATCTTCAAATTTGTTGGACTTTTCCGTTAATGCTGATAAACTCTTTCTAAGTCATCGCTTCTTCAAATCTTACAGCTGTGTTTTGAACTCTTTTTGAATAGACTGTAAAACTTTTGCTGGAAAAGTAAATCACGCAAATGCATTATTCAGATATTGTAAAAAAAAACAAAAAAAAATACTTTCTGAAATCAAAATCCTTCCTCCCAGGGGTAGGTAATTTTCTCTATCAATTTAAACTTTTATGATTCGTGTTTTTATGAACTATTTTTGCCATTTTTAAAAAATGTATTCTTTAAGTGAATATATTGCAGCTTCAGCCAGTTTGAAGTCTATTTGCAGTCGGTTACGAAGGATTTTCTTATTGTTGTGCTAACTATATGTAATTATAGATTAGAAGGAACATAATAAGAGGAAATATGCAACAAGAACCACTGTCTATTCTCTCCGCCTATTTCCTATAAACTGTAAGTCTTCATTTACCCTTAAAACATGGTTAATGTGATAAAAAACTAAGAACAAAAAATATAGTTCAAACATCCAATAGATTAAATATGACGAAACTATGCTAGGTCAAGTTGCGTGAACTAAGAAATCACAGCTAAAATAAACTTAATTCACGTAGCAACAGCTTAATAATTACATTGCTTAAAAGGGACACAATTTAGGGGCACGGCTTATCCCGTCAGTGTTTACAGTCAGCTTGCCCGGATGACTCGGAAGATCCGCAGTATATTGAAAATAGGCTCTTCAGAATGATATAAGTTAAGGGTGTAAATTCCCCGACATAAACAGCATTATTACACATAATTAGAAAAAGAAAACAGAAGCCTTTACAAGAGACAGAACACAGACTTAATGGTGACCGATGCAGCAGTATATCTATTAACAGAGTAAAAACAATAATTGGGATTATACAACCATTCAAAAGATTATATTTAGTAGCATTAAATTTTTACCAATAAGAAAAGATCGTGGACCAATCCAAGGCGGTCAATGGGTGGAAGACTTTTATCTTTAATGGCTGGCTGAAATTTGAGAAGGAGCTCATCTGGATACTTGACAATATAAAAACCAATCTAAAATAGTAAGTCAAATAAGAATGAATATAAATAACGCATTTGTGCTAGGGTCTCTCAAAACGCGATGATAACAAAGCAGAATCAATGAAAGAAGCCATAGTAAAAAAAAAAAGACAGTAAAAGCCGAGAAGATAAATATTAGGTGATTTTACGTTATTTAGGTGATTTTTCAATGACTCATTCTTACCGCTGGTGGCAACCCTCTCACAGTTTTAGTGCCAATAGATCACAAGCAGTCTTTAAACAGTGCAGGCTTACAATAGATAAATGCGCAGTAAGAGAATATATTACATAATACTCGTATTTTATCCGTGCGTTATTATTGCAAACTGTGCACAATCCTCTTAGCTTCTCAGATGAAAAATTGGTGTGCTCCGTATAAGACAGCTAAGGAACAAAAATTGAAATAATTTTGTTTTAAGGCTTGAAGCAAAAAGTCGCAATAAAAGATTAAGAATTATAATTATGCTATAAACGTTGCAGTGCCATCTATTCAATTTATAAAAGAAAAAAGATTTCTATTAAAACGAAACTTAATACAAACTTATTCAAACTTAATAGAATTGAAGTTATATAAAATTCAATGAGCATTGTCAGTAAACTAATGGTAAACGAGAAAACCATTGAACTTAATCCTCTTGTCGTTAGCCAGAAACGCTACAACTGCTTTTTAACAGCCGTGAAAGTGATAGTTAATTATTTGATGAAATAAACTGCTAAAAATATTCCACAACTTTGAAGTTGGGACTTTTTCAGAAACTCTTTTTTGTGTTATTTCAACCACACTTACGAACAAGTTCATATGATGAATTGGAAAAAAGAATGGACTCAATAAACTTTAACACTCAATCATCGGAATGGAAAAACATTATTTTTACGATTTGGAGCACAAAGTTACGATAAAAGAGTAAATAAAGAGTTAAAATAAAAGAACAAATAGTTAAAAAGAGAGTACCACAACGACACGTATTCAGCATACAGAATGGAGCAAAACTAGTTAGTGTTAGAAACAAAAACGAGCTCTTGTGCTGACCCCTCGATACAATGAGCGGGGGGGGAGAGAAAAAACACAAACCTTACAGGAGATTAAAAAAAAAAATTTTCCAGTCTCTATGAGCCTCCTAGTGAGACAAAAACATATATGATATGATGGTAAAAAATTTCAAATACCACAACGGCTTCTATTTAATATGTGAGCTGAAAAAAAAATTAGTTTCTATTTAGAAACAAGAAATAATTCTTAAATTGCCCTGTCCATGCGACACGGGGCAAATGAACAAATACCAACCTTACGAGGAGCAAAAAAAATCCATTTTTATCCAGACCACAACGATCTTCATAGTGGGATCCTAAACAATCTTTTTAGGGTTATTCTTAAACAATCTTTTTAGGGTTATTCTTTTTGGGGTATTCTTTTTAGGGTTTAAACGACTGACATTGAATGAACAGAAATAAGAAAACTAAAGAATTAGTTTAAAGAAATCCAACTTTTACTTCCCTTTCGAAATGAAATTCTAAATGTATACCTTCAACAATTTAGTTATGGCATGACCAATACGATGCTAATCCTGGATGATTTTAACAATTAATTATTTTAATTGCTTAGCTTTGTAAATACAGATTTAAGTAATATGAAGCATCCAATTACATAAACTAAGCAGAAAATTCTTACAATTAATAAAACAGCAAAAGTAAAATTTATGTAGGTAATTAAGAAAATTAGAAATCTTGGAAATTTGGCGCACACACATTTGAAAATTCAGCAACTGGTTACCGAGAAACAACCAATCATATTTTTCAACACACCAAAAGAATACGTCACCCCCCCCCCCCCGTAACTGGAAAGCATTTGGAAAAAATAACACACCCGTGCGCTACGTGTTCTTGATCCGGGAACTGTTGGTCAAATTGACCCCTTTGGACTTGTATCTGTTCCTTACATTAAAGTCGTCACAGAATGGGAAGATATTTGTCTCAATTGACGAAATCCAAGCAAATACACAAGGATGCTTTGAGAAGTGGAAACATCATTGGAATCGGTGCAACAATTCAGCAAGAGATTATTTTGAAATTACAGGCTCAGCATTTTCAATCACATTTTGTTAATCAAAAGGAAGCTTAAGGAAAATACCGAAACCTTTCTCATGGAGCCTATCAAACTTAACTCAAATAGCCTACTGGAATCAGACTCAGGGAATATACTAAGATGTAGCTGATAATGGGCCAGAATTCGGTTCACGGAGTCTACCAGACTTTGGCATAGAGAATTTATGTGAGTTTCAAGGAGTGCACCAGAGTCTGGCTCAGGGAATCAAATAGACGCTGAGTCAGGGGAACTACAAAAATTCCCGCGAGAAAACACACTGTGAAAGGTGTTAGGGAGTTCGCCAGATAGTGTAGCTTACCGGAGAAGAGATCACTGCAGTACAAGCAGAATACTTAGACGTCGTTCTGGTAGCAAGATTGATGAAAGCAGCCCTTAAATACTAGGCAGTTTCGAAGAACCTAACATTCATATATAGATTGATGCGTCGGTAGACCCGACAGAAAAAGTTGCGAGACTAATAGATGCAGAAGGAGAAACTGTGAAGAGAAGATAAAAAAAAAAAAACAGAGACATGGGACAGCGTCAGCCCACTTCAGGAATTGTCCAGCTCTCCCAATTTACAGAGTTAGCTGCAGGGTTCTGCGTCTCCAAAATAAAGACAGCCATTTTGCCTTTTCACAGTGAAATAAAATTAATACGAGGCGACAAAAAAACTGGCTGTGGTCTAGTGTCATGTTGGAGCCTATGCATTTAGCTCTGACAGCTTTTCCGACTCTTTTCTGGCGATTGGACAGAGCCAATATGAGCCCAAAACGTGTTAGTCTTGTTCCATCATGGTGTTGGACTAAAGGTGGCCAACTTTGTACTTTTATGTGAAAACCTTCCGGGTTAATATTTTGTTTAATTTTAATCTTATCATGCTAAAGTCAGCATGTAAAGATGTTAGAGTTTCTGAAACATGGTTACAAGAAAGAACTTCCGTTAAAACTTCAAAAAATGTTCGTAAAATTTAGGGAAATTCTGGTGAAATTCTGATCCTAAAATATATCCCCCTCCCATGCGGATGCTGAAATGGGACCTGCCTAAAGATAGTTGGGCCTGGCCTTAGAGACGACAGATGTTTAATATAAAACTGCCGTTGTTCTCACATAGATTTTCTGAATTTTCAATACATTTTTGATCAACAATTAAAGAAATATCATTTACTAACTTGGCCAGGGTTCAGCTTAAACCATCCTAGGTTTTTCCCCTTTTCAACAACATATTCATCTTCCTTTTTACTCAGCATTACAGATAAGCAGGGTTTTTGTACACATTGTGAGGAAATAGCATCTATTGGTACCATCCATGTAGGTTTAGCTGAAAAAAGAAAAATAAATCGTTTAAACAAGAAATATAGATATAAGTAGTTACATGTATAGTTAGTTACAGTTGAAACCACATTTCAAGGCATATGTTTTATTTAGAATTCTTTGACCATAGACTTCCGTTCAGATTTCACCCTACAGACTTCTGCAGTCATAAAAATGAATCCATAACTGTTATTAAGTGTAGCCAAACGATTTAGGAATGGCCAATTAATGCAAAATGGCACACAATATCTGACGATGGTTATACAAATCAGATAAAAATTAGTAACCGCTAGTAGATATTGTAAACGTTAATAAATGAAGTAAATAGGCTCCAAGTGCATATTGTAAACTCGAGCCATAAATAAGAATGTTAATAAAGAGAAAGCGATAACACTGATTTGAGGGCCCAAAACAAGGGGAAAAAGTACAAAAAATAAACTATGTTAATAGTACATTAAGGAGGTCATGCACATGGCCTAGAACCCATTTTCAAGAGAATCACAGCTGGATTTAAATCCCACTTTTTCATCCTTTGTTTTTGGCGCTGGATTTGTTCAGAGAAAGTATGTTTTTGCTTCCATTCTCCTCTTATCCATCTCTTGTTGAAGTTGATGAAGAGTTCTAGCTCAACTCTGTCTTGAACCAAAGTATAGCTGGATTGGGAAATCCATTTTTTTTTTAACAAATGGCTCTTTTCACGATAGGAGGTAAGGATTAGTTCAGCTCTCATCCTCTTGAAAATGGGCTCTTAAGTCCTCTTTCACTGAAAAAAAAAATCTGTCAAAATAAAACTTAAAAAAAAATCGTAAAATTTTTTTGAGCAATTCCGTCGGAGAAATTATTAAAAAGAATAGCTTACTGTATCTAGAGGCACCCACTGTTTGTTAATAGTGTAAAACTTATATTTTTAAGAAATATTAGCTCCTCCCTCCCAAAAAGACAAGATTTGCTGTATAGATCACGGTATTGCATTCGAAAAGCTTAGGCTCGGGCCAAGACTTTCTTTAAACTTTATTTAATAAAAATCTCATTTCCTTGCACTAGAAACTTCACACTAAACATATTAATAAATCATTCAAGCAATAAACCTATGAAATCATAGTTGTAGTCATAATTAAGGAATTAATGTTAAATATAAACAATTTTATATTTTACAAGCGACAGTTGTATATGCTTGAAAGCAACAAGCATACCGGTAGAATTGTCCGTTTTGGTATCTATCTTTATTTTTTCCACAAGATCTATTCGTACAAACAAATGATAGATATCGGTTCTTGCCTTTAGTGCAATCCCCTGATCAAAATTTTCTAAGTCTCAAGAGGGGAGTCTCGGCACTCCCCTCCCCCCAAGTTTGGATTTGCAGTTACAAGTCACCAATTTAGAATCACACTAGATCTAAATTTATCATTTCAGAAACGGTGATATATTAATCTACGAAATCTGCTTCAAGCCATAGAAAACAAACCCCTGTGCTAGTTTGGTTTGCGCAGCTTAAACTCGTATAACAGTAAAAAATCACAGAGCATCCTTGTTAGCAGCAAAAACATGATTGAAGACCCAAAGAAACATTTAACATACTACTATGAAAAGAAAATTGTGGTAGGCGTAAATAGGTATCCAACCCGTGGCTTGATCAACACACGGGCTACATGTAGCTGCTTTGTTTTTGCCTAGTAAGTAAATCGAAACTTAAGAAAATATAGGACTTGCAAGTATTTTGACTTGCATTCAAAAACTAAACGGGGAAGCTTAATAGTATATATATATTTTTTTTTATTCCAGTTTGTGACAAAAGTTTCTAGATAACAAAGTAGACATGACAAAAAAGATCATACTTTAGTAGCAGCAAAGTATTTATTACACATCAAAATACAACCGATTTATCACCAGCGCATCAAAAGCTAAGCTTGCGATGGCATGAAGCAAAGGGAAGGCTAACAAAATAAAAAAAAAACAAAAAAACTTACAAACAGAATTAAATTAGTGTAACAAAGCAAATGGAATAAACTATTTGACAAGTAAGATCTGGGGGGTGACACTATGAACCGAATTAAAAACAAACATCAAAATACAAACGAAACGTCAAATTTCATGTCCTGGAACAATATATTAATTCTATTTCTTTTTTTAGAAAGAGAATTCGCTTTTTGTATATAATTTCTAATTGATTTTTAATATGTTAATAACGATTAAGATAAAGCAATCAAATATAATTTTAAAAGAGAACTAATTATGCCTAGCTAATTCCTTTTAATCTATTTCAAAGGTGTTATTATCCGGTAATTCCACACATAGCTCAGATTTAAGTAGATCAAAATTATTATAATCTCTTTATGCTCTGGCTACGGGTGTTCCAGAGTTTAGACGCTATTTAAATGATTCATACAGCACTCCAACACAAGGAAATTAACTGACAAGTAGATTTCCAGTAGATTTACCCAAACAAGTAGATTAACTGAATCAATACCGTGCAAATTTTTCTCCCTAAAATCTATATTCTTCGAATTTATGCAGTCGATTTACATTTTGCTGGTTGAAGTAGAAAACTTAGAAATTTAAATTAAAAATCAACATTACTTTAACCCAGCAACGGTAATTACCAAAAAACAAAGGGTTGCTGTGGCGAATATCGAATATAATGAATTTCATAGCGTTCCAAAAATGCAAATCGACTATTTATTTTTCGTTTTTTTATTCGTGTATTTACGAACGTTGTCTACGGGAGACCTTTTGGTATATTCTTTTATATATATATATATATATATATATATATATATATATATATATATATATATATATATATATATATATATATATATATATATATATATATATATATATATATATACATATATATATATATATATATATATATATATATATATATATTTATATATATATATATATATATATATATATATATATATATATATATATATATATATATATATATATATATATATAACTTTCTTTTGGGAAAACAGGGGGAGGGGGAAATGAGGAACTTTTGGAAAAAAAGGGATAGTGGAAGCATTGTTCACTAGATAGTCTTCTCAGAATTTGCTCAGTCACTGGGGTGTTAGACGATGGATCATATTACATATAAGTAGTACTACCAAAACCACAACTACTGCAATTTTATTAGTCCAAACATTGGAGCAAAACATTAGAGCTAAAAAGAGTCAAGCATTGCTTTTATCGTAAGCACTTAAAAGACTATTCGAGAAAATATTCCGGAGGCTGCAGTATGGGTACTACTGGCCCACATATGGCTTGCCATTTGTGCTGCACTTAGGGGCAGAATGACTTTTTGTAATTTGCATACTATTGAAGCTGTCTAATACATTCACATAAGATAACTACTTATTCCGTTAGCAACTTTGAATCATACATAAATGCAGCAAGGTTTTTTTGTTATCAAAATACAGTAGATTCACTCCTTGACATGTGTGGAGGGGAAACCGGGTACTGAACCCGAATTCTTCATTTTCAAAATGAAGCAGATTCACTCCTTGACATGTGTGGAGCGGGAACAGGATATTAAACCGGAATTTTTTGTTTTCAAAAATAAAGTAGATTCAATCATTGACATGTGTGGAGGGGGAACCGGACATCGAACCGGAATTCTTGGTTTTCAAAAATAAAGTAGATTCACTTCTTGACATTCATAATGCAGAGATGAGTACAAAAACACACAAAATTGACATATGATTCGCAAAAATAAAGCATTTTATTATTATTATTTTCAAAATCTAATTTATTTTAAAAAATAAAGTAGATTCACTCCTTGACATCTATAATGCAGAGAAGAGTACAAAACACACATAGTTGACATAAGATTCGCAAAAATAAAGTATTGTATTATTATTATTTTCAAAATCTAATTTGTTTTCAGAAATAAAATAGATTCACTCCTTGACATTCATAATGCAGAGATGAGTACAAAAACACACATAATTGACATAGGATTCGAAAAAATATAGTATTTTATTATTATATTTAAAATCTACTTTATTTTCAAAAGTAAAGTAGATTCTCTCCTTGACATAGATAGATAGAGATAAGATATTTATTTCAAAAAGATCACTATCAAAAGCCCTCAAAGGGCCGAATTCGGACTTCGGAGTCGACTAACAAAGCAAACAAAGCAAAAAACACTAATAATAATGAATAATCAAATTATGAGTCAAACAAAAAAAAAATCGGTCAAACTAAACTTGAACAAATATAAGTCAGAAAAAAAGGGAAGGGGGACAAAAAAAAATCTAATAATACAGAAAGGAACAAGAAATAAACATATATATCTACAAATTAAAAGGGACACTAAAAAAAAGTCCAAAAACTCACAAAAAAAAGAACAAAGCATAAAACACGCGAAAAACACATATGAATTAAAAGGGAAACTAAACCAAAACAGCGGGGGGGGGGCAAGCAAATTAGTGTAACGACCTAAAGCACCTCACATGAAAAAAAGAGGGGGGAGAAACTAGTTGGCTATTTTATTTATTTTTTCTGTGATGAAGGGGACAAAGGTTTTTTCATATCTGGAAGTAATGCAGCGAATGGGGGACAAAACTGGGATAGACTCAGAAACAGCTCGAGGCTGTCGTAATCTGGATGGTGAGTGACATTTGGGGAAAATACTTGTCGTACGAGGGTTCGTTATTGCATTTTTTGAAAAATGGAGGCACAACGACGACCTCCTTCGCTCAAGGGTTTCCAAACTAGCTTTTTTTAGGAGCTGAGAGTAAGGCACTTTACCTTCTTTGAAAATTATTCGCAAGGCTCTTTTTTGGATTGACTCAATTTTGTCTGATTCTTCACGGGAGATGCCAGGATGCCAAACTGGACAAGCATATTCAAGATGCAGGCGGACAAAAGACGTGTACAACCTTAAGGAGTGAGATGGGGGGCGCTATATTTATTTAGGAGCTTAAGGAGGGCGATAGACACATTAGCTTTATGGATGATATCTTTAACGTGGATATTCCACTTTCAATTTGAAGAAATTGTGACTCCAAGTAATTTAACCGAGGACTCATAAATTTCAGGAGGGATAGGATTAAGAAAACAGGGCGAGGATTTGAGGAAACAAATCGGCATTATCATGGACTTAGCGGGGTTTACTGTCATATCTAGGTCCAAAGCCTCACTTCCAATTTCATTGAGAATACTCATAGGGTCGCTTATTAAATTTCTAAAGCAAATTTCAACAATCGTTAGGTCATCAACAAATTTCCAACGGTCAGGAACTTCCTTTGCGAGGCTGTTAATCATGACTGAAAAAAGGAGGGGGCCTAGGAGAGTTCCTTGGGGTATGCCATTGTAGATAGGGAGAGATAACTTCGAAGACCACACTGCCTTTCCATGACGAAAGTAAAACAGTTCAAAATAGGGATGATACCTTTTTATTGACAGTGAAATATAAAATTATTTAACTGGATATTTCGAACACATATACAGTGTTCATCATCAGCAGTAAAACTCATCAGAGTTTTACTGCTGATGATGAACACTGTATATGTGTTCGAAATATCCAGTTAAATAATTTTATATTTCACTGTCAATAAAAAGGTATCATCCCTATTTTGAACTGTTCTACTTTAGATAGGGAGAGGATTTGAGTCATGGTTTTGGTATTTAACCACCTTCGATCTATTTGTTAAAAAGGACGCAACCAATTTTACCAGTAGGGGATCAATACTGAACTCGCTTTTTAGTTTCTCAATTAAAATATTGTGGTTAACAAGGTCAAAGGCTTTCTGAAGGTCAATGGAAATTAGGTTTAGCCAGGAATTAGGCTTTTCGAGGATTTTCCCGATGTGGTCAATAAGAGAAACGAGGTAGTGGGAAGTAGAAGTTGATTTTAGGTTTCCGAATTGCTTCAGGTCAGTAAGAGGTAGGATTTTTTTCTTTAGCAAATCTGCAAGGAATCCTTCATACAATTTTGAAAAAATAGGTTTAAGCGTAATAGGTCGAACGCCTTCAAAGCCAGGCTTTCCGTTTTTCTTTTCCATAGGGGTAATGAAACCCTGTTTCCAAATTGTTGGAATTTGCCCAGACTTAGTAATTTCGTTAAACAGGACAGACAAGGGCTTAGACAGGAAGTCACCGAAGGCTCTAACAAGAGGAAACGGGATATCCAAAGGACAAACACTTGTCTTTCTTAGTTTATCAATTCTTCTTTCAGTCTCAGACGGGGAAATAGTCGGGAAAAATGGGTATGGGGCTCCTGTTGATAATTGGATTGTCAATGCTGGAAGGCTCTGGACAATGGAAGTGAGAAATTTATTTAGACTATTTGCAGTAACATCAGGGGGCTCTGGTAAGTTGAAATTAAACTGGTTAAGACTCCTGCCACATAGCTTTTTAACCTCGGAATACCAGTTTTTTGGCTTATTAGTGAACAATTCTTCAATCTTATTTTTGTAGTACGATCGTGCCATATTACGAATTTCTCTTTTAATTGATTTTCTTAGTATATTGGCTTTATCGAGTTTACCATTTTTAAACAGCTTCAATTTGGTTCTAATTAGTGTTTTTATTGTCTGATTAATAAAGGGTTTATCACTTGAGCACCTTTTAAACCTTTTTTCTGGGAAACAAATTTGATATTTATCAATTAGCTTTTTATGAAACGTGGCTGTTTTCTCATCAAGGTTTTGTAAACTATAAATGTCGGACCAATCTTCAGTACTCAGCCACATACCGAAAGAAAGAAGACCAGAATTTTGAAGAGGGCGGTAAGTGCTATAAGCTATTGAGAAAGTATGCTTAAAATTTGAGGAGGGGGACAAAAGAATGGAAAGATGATAACTCCTACCTAATGGGGGCAAACTTGAGGGAGGGCTGTAAAAATTGTACATATTAGTTAAAATAATATCAAGAGAGGTATTTCCCCGAGTCGTCGGTGTTTTAACAATTTGCTTTACTTTAAGTGAAGCACAAAAAGAATCCATTTTAAGGTCGTTGGCATCGCCAACTAAAAAAAGGCCAGCATTGGGGTACTTAAAAATAACAAAATCAGCACTTGCCTGTAATTGCTGGATAAAATTACGTTTTGACTCGATATTTTGATTTGGGGAGTAATAGAAAACAGCTATTGCAATAATACTAAATGGACGAGGGAGTACTTTTGGTCTAACACTTAGCCAGAGGATTTCATCATACTCGGATGAACTCCGCCATCTTTTTTCCCGAGTGGGTGGTCTGAAGGACGGAGTTTAATTAACTCTGAATAATTTGTCAGGCGTAAGGACCCTGGGTCATGGGATTGAACCTCAGTAACAGCTATAATATCTATCAAATTTGATTCTGAAACCACCTCAAGTTCAGTAAGCTTTTCAAAATTAAGACTTTCAGCATTAGTAACTAAAAGTTTAGGAAAAACAAATCGATTGGGGAATCGCGACAGGGAAGCTTGATGGCTTTGAGAATTTCCTGGGTAGGGTTTTAATTTAATTTATTATGCTTTGGAGAAGAAGGGTAAGAGAAGGATTTGTTTTGGGGATTTGGATGTGGGGGGACGGGCAAGGATATGGACGAAGCACCAGGACTTATTATATGACAATTATTGGATGCAAAAAGTCTCAGACCTGAGTCACGTTTACAGGATAGGCACGAGGGATAAAACGAATGGGCTGGGGGTTGGGTTTCGTAAGGTGCTGGGAAAGGGGGGCTGGATGGGAATAGTCATTCATGTCCGTCAAGAAATTGCTGGTTTGCGGTAGAGTAGGGAGGGTATGGGGCAGCATACTGTAAGGGGGAAGGAAATAGGCATTCTGTATACGGAGAGGAGGAGGAGATAACATGGGGTAAGGGGGGGAGTATGTGATCGGGAAGGGTTTATTAATTGTTGAGCTGAAAATGCAGGGGGATAAGAATGGAAGTCGACAGGAACCTGTCCAAGGGGAGGAGGGGGTCGTGAGTGCTTTCGACGCTGCCCTAATAAAGGTTGGGTTTTAAACCTACCCCCCGCGTCTGATGATACATGAGCAAAATTACACGACTAAAAATGCTTAGTAAATTTAGCAGGATTAAGGTGGCTTCTGGGCATCCCAGTTTTGTGGAACCTACTACGATCTTTAATGGGCGATTCAATTTGAGCTTTTGTACAGCCAAAGCATCTTCCACTTGAAATTTTTTAAAAAATATCAACATGGGGGTATTTACACAGATTATTTGTACAGCGGCTAAAAACATAAAATTTACAAATGTGTAGATATTTACAATTGCTAGAAATACATTTACTATCTAAGAAGTTAAAACACACATTAGGTTTATTACGCGTAAAATCATTAAGCTCATTTTTTTGAATATTTGATTGCATTGTATAAGAATTTCCGCTTCAAGTCAGTTCAACTGCATTGTCACTTTTTAAAGATGTATCGTTAACACTGGATTTCAACAATAAATTATCTTCGGTTGAAGCGAGGTCAGTATGATTAGGTTGCGTAACCTTTTTAATCTCTTGAGAAAATTCTGACGAAGGAAGTACACTAGCACTTGCTTGATGAACCGACGAATTTTGGTAATGAATATTTGGAGCGGAAGTATCAGCTAAATGAGGGATCCTGGCCGGTGTAGGGGAATTTAAAGTATGTATAGCTTCAACAATTGCGAGCTGAAAACCAACTTTTAACAATTTGATTTCTTTGTCCTTGAAGAGATTACTATTCTGGCGCTCGTAAAGATCAGACTAGCTATCATAAAGAAATTCGAAATTAATAATCCGTTTCTTGAGATTGACGATATCTGCATCTTTTTTTAGGCAATCTTCACAGGTATGGGGCTCAAACACACTAGCCTTTTTTGCATTGCACGTCAATTCATATTTACTGAAGCAAGAAATATGTGGGGTAATTTGGGGTTGATGGTAGGTGGTAATTTTTGCAGAATCAATCGATCCAGGGGAACTATTTTTATCATTATTCGAATCACGAGGTATGGATGGGGAATTAACAATACTAATTGGAACGATCACTTCCAGTTGATTATCATTGGAATTAGTTGAATTTTCTTCAATAGAAATAAGGTGGGATTTTTTAACCTTGGGTGGTTGGATCACTTCAGGTTGGTTATCGTTGGTAATAATCTCGTCATTTACGACCATTGCTGATCGGCACTGTACGCATAACCATTTAGGATTTTTTAGGCGACTACTTTTTGTGACGCCAGCACAAGCTGGGTGCAACCATGCATTTCACTTAGAATTCTGGAATGACCCAGTTCCACATTTTCTATAGCAATCATTACAAGGATGGGACATTCTAGGCTAAGGGACAAAAACGAGACAGAGACCTTGAATTAGAAACTATATCTTCAACTGAAACCTGGTTGCCTAAGCCAGGATTAGCACTGGTACTTGCTAGAGAAAAGTTCAACAAGGCTGATCTCGCGTCTTCACTTAAAAATCACAGGTGTCATTCATTAAAAAAGAGACGTCTTGACAAGCCAAGATCGAAATGAAGACTGAAAGACGTCTTGACATGTGAGGAGGGGGAACCAGATATTGAAGAGGAATTCTTCGTTTTCAAAAATAAAGTAGATTCACTCTTAGACATTCATAATGCAGAGATGAGTAGAAAAACACACATAATTGACATAAGATTTGAAAAAATTTAAGTATTTTATTATCATTTTCAGAATCTACTTCATTTTCAGAATCTACTTTATTTTCAAAAATAAAGAAGATTCATTCCTTGACATTCATAATGCAGAGATGAGTACAAAACCATACAAAATTGACACAGGATTCGAAAAAAAAATTATTTTATTAATATATTCAAAATCTACTTTATTTTCAAAAGTAAAGCAGATTCCCTCCTTGACATGTGAGGAGGGGGAACCGGATATTGAACCAGAATTCTTCGTTTTCAAAAATAAAGCAGATTCACTCCTTGACATATGTGGAGGGAAACCGGGTGCTAAACCGGAATTCTTCGTTTTCGTAAATAGAGTAGATTCACTCTTTGACATTCATAATGTAGAAATGTGTACAAAAACGTACAAAATTGACATTGGATTCGAAAAAATAAAGTATTTTATTATTATTTTCAAAATTAAATAGATTCATTCCTTGGCATTCATAATGCAGAAATGAGAACAAATCCATAGAAAATTGACATTGGATTCGAAAAAATAAAGTAATTATTAGTATTTTCAAAATCTACTTTATTTTCAAAAATAAAGTAGATTCATTCCTTGAGATTTATAATGCAACATACAAAATTGGCATTGGATTCGAAAAAATTAAATGTTTTATTATTATTTTCAAAATCTACTTTGTTTTCAAAAATAATGTATATTCACTCTTTGACATTCATAATGCAGAGATGAGTACAAAAACGCACAAAATTGACATAGGATTCGAAAAAATAAAGTATTTTATTATTATTTTCAAAATCTACTTTATTTCAAAGAATTAAGTAGATTCACTCCTTGACATTCATAATGCAGAGATGAGTACAAAAAACTGTTAACTAAGCATTAAATAACATACATCATAGATTGTGTTCAGGGAAGTTACCTAAACTAAATTTCTAAACATAAAGCATAATAATTTAAAGGTAACTGAAAGTAACCCCTTGTAGATCAGGGCAAAGCCTTAATTAGGCTTTAAACATTACAAAAATTGAACTAAAAACTTATTTACTTTAAGAATAGATATTTATGCTATAATTCTTAGCTAAAGCTACCTTGGGGTTGACATTTGAAAGGACATTGAACCGGGTGTATTACAAGCCAATACTCTTGCAGAAATTCATGGAAAACATTCTTGTGCGAGAGCTAGTGATAGTGAAACATTTTTGATTGTATATTTTCCGATATACCAGCCCTCTTCCAAGGAAAAATCGATTCCAAGATAAATTGCAATTCAAATAAAAAAAAAATCCTTGATGTGCTGAAACCCCTCTATAAAAGCCTTTTCTCAGACATAAATTCGATTATTTAATGATAATTAAAAAAAAAGTTGTATAGACGAGTGACAAGGAACAAAACTTGACAGCCTTACCATCTATAGTGCCGTCAAGAAGGAACCGTTGTTGATGCAACTTCAAACGAAGGCTATCTCCATCTTCTGTTGCGTGAATGGTGATTACGGGGAAGCCTACTTGACTAGTCCAAGTTGACATAACGTCCCGAACTGGTTTGCCACACGCTTCTCCCAGGGCCTCCCATAAGTCTTCCGTGAAAGTATTCTTATAAATATGACGCTCTAAATACAATTTCATTCCCTTACGAAAATCCTAAAAGAGAGGAAAATGTGAATAAGATGCTAAAAGCAATCTGTATCTGCCATGCATGCAAATCTGAATGGTAACGAAGGCTATCTCCATCTTCTGTTGCGTGAATGGTGATTACGGGGAAGCCTACTTGACTAGTCCAAGTTGACATAACGTCCCGAACTGGTTTGCCACACGCTTCTCCCAGGGCCTCCCATAAGTCTTCCGTGAAAGTATTCTTATAAACATGACACTCTAAATACAATTTCATTCCCTTACGAAAATCCTAAAAGAGAGGAAAATGTGAATAAGGTGCTAAAAGCAATCTGTATCTGCCATGCATGCAAATCTGAATGGTAATTAGGGCATTTTTACATTTTTGGGGGCATTTTTTTACATTTTTTAAAGTTATATTTTTGTGATAAACTAAAAAATATACAAGAAGGAAGTGAGTATTTGGATAAATAGAGGACAAAAGTAACTTGGGTGTGTAATTTTTCTAAATTCTATGGACACTGAGTCGTAACCTAAAAGATAAATGTGTCCGTTAAACCAAATCAATTGTTTTTTTTTTTTTTTTTTTAACTTTATTGAAGTTAATTTAAGTGACTTGTTTGAAAGCCAAGAGGTTCAGGACTGATTGACAAAGTTGTACTATAAAATACAAGAAATTAAGACATGGAGGCTAACTTTATAAACAAAGTAAGGAAAAATCGTAGTTTCCTTTATCAAAAAAAAAAGCTCTCTGGCTCGTAATCCGACAGTTAATCCGGAGGAATAAAACACAAAAAATTTGTTTCCTCTTTATGTTTATGATCAAGTAACAATAAAAAAATATATTAAAAAGAAAAAAAATAGGAGCAAATATATTATTCGAGACTTCTCCTATATTAAGGTTGTTCTAATAAGGCATGAAATTCTCCTTCCCTTCTCCCCTCGAGATTGATCTAGGGAAACTCCTCAATTGACCCTCATCCCAGGTTTTCAAAAGTACCTATTTTCGGTATTTTCATTAAAAAATAAAAAGAATAGTATTGCTACTCTTAACCTCTGTAGGAGTATGGGGGTCCCTAAGGTATTTGTCATCATGATTTTTATCCAAAATGGTGCTGAAAGTAAGAGCAAAGGATCTTGTTTTATTTTTCGTTGGTTCGTAATCAATGTCACCTCTACGAGTAAAGGGAGCAGGGGGCCTTAGTTTCTCGTAATCACGAAATCGAACAGATGAGGTTGTCAAACATCAACCAAACTTACTGAGAAAAAGAGTGTCCTAGCATAGGCTTTTAGGGGTCCTTTCCTAAGGGGATCTAAAACTTTGCCGTTCCTACAGCTACTTGAAGGAGTAATCAACTAAAGTAGTGAAAAGAAAAAATAAGTACCCTATTGGTGCCTTTTGTGGACTGCGATCTGACCTCTCTTGTGGAGAATTATTATCGTAACGACATCTTCCAGAAGGCGTCATTAGATTTTAACCAAACTAAGTGGGCAGTAATTGTTAGTTCCCTATTTGTCCCTTATGGGTATAAAATCGAAATCCAACCAATGAATGGAGAGGCAGACAGGATCTCTAAATACCTCTTATCTGGATACTGCAATAAGGAGCAGTCAAATTTCGACAAAACTTTGTCGGAAGAAACAGTTAATGGACTAGTTCCACCTCTTTTGTTATCAGGGATCGATTGAGCTTTTGTAAGAGCGAGGGAAGAGTAAAAGAGATCCTAAATTCTTGGCTATAGTCAAGAAATCCAACCAAGCCTTGCCAGTAGCCAGTTAAGGATTTAGACGTCTGTATACAACCCTACTGTAAGGAAAGGGCTACTTTCTTAACATATTAATCCACAAGGAAGACTTGTGGTAGGTTCTAGTTGATAAAGTTTTGGCTGTGCCTTTCCAGGAGTTTAAGCCCGGCCTCTTACAGAACATTTGTAACAAGATGCAGTCTTTCAGTCTTGTTCCTTTTTTTGGTGCAGGGACACTTTTACATCCATAAAAGATCCATTCTATGGACAGCCCATAACCCTTGAAAACCGTTTGGGACCTTAATGAGCGTAATCGAAACCGACATTTTTCGACAGGCTAGGAATTGGATCTTTCATTTATGTTTCTTGCACTTAGCAGCTTATTTGGATTTGTCGTATTTAGCGAAAAAATGTGAAATGAAACATGCACGTTTTCCCCTAAGTGCATGGTCGTATATGCTGCTACGCGACTGAGAACCATAGATCAAAGTCGCTGCAACACTCCATGGAACCTTGCCCTTAGAAGTCTATAGGTTTTATCCAATAATTGACTTCAAATTGGGTTTTCTGTACAAACAGAGATTTGACCAGTATTTATTCAACCAACTTACATCATCTCCAATATAGCTGTGAAGCATGCGTATAACAGAAGCCCCTTTGTTATAAGATATTTCATCAAATATTTCGTCCACTTCAGATGGAGAATTCACGGGCACTTCTATAGGATGGGAATTTTTCATGGAATCCAAACTGAATGCCCCAAATGTTGTATCAGTTACAAACTGGGTCCAAATCTCATACTCTGGAAACACGCTATCAACGCATAGGTATTCGCTGAAACTTGCATAGCCTTCATTTAACCATAAATGTGTCCACCATTCCTGTAAAAAAAGAAGAAAAATAAATATACAACGGGATAAAATAAAACTAAAAAAAAGGCCCTTCCCACTGAGACCAATAAAAGAACGTTTTTTACAAGGAAGAATGTTTCTGCCTTCGTAAGTTAGATTAAGAGCCACAATTAAGAAGTATTTTCCTCCAAAAACAAGTAAATAGGTTCTGAGGGAACACTCACTGTACATAACATACGATAAAACAACGAAGAAAAGCAATTAAGACACAAAAATCAAAACAAGGGGATTTCAGAGTAACTGTGATTCTTTACTGCTTTCAGTTCAACCAATTTAACTCAATTCAATTTATTTAAAAGAAATAAAGAAACAAATTACAAAACTTTAGACCCACACAAAGGCTCTTTGGCCTGTAAGAGTAGAAGACTAAACATAACATTGAATAATAGCAATAAAATCCAACAGAAGGAAAAGAAGAAAAGAAATAATAATAATAATTAAACAAAAACAACAAAAAGTAACATGCCAATCAAAATAAATGAATTAAATAAATTGGAAAGGAAAGACAGAGGGGAAAAAGAGAAGGAAGGAGAGATCTAACTCTCTAGGCATAAGATATGATCGGTTAGCTCTATTTTAAATTGTCCATAAGAACGACATAGCCAAATTTTAACTGGCAGGGAACTCCATATGGAGGCACAATATAAAACTGGATAAAATCTGATTTTATTGTTTTGGTTTTATAAATGAAAATATCCATGTCATTTCTGAGAGAAAAAGAAACCAACGATTCCTTTTGTAGTTCAGAATTTTGAAAATATAATTGTCTGAAGAAGTCAGGGAGGAGTCCATGAAAATACTTCAAAATGAAACAAGAGGAAGGAAAAATGTATGTGGATTGACCATTCAATAGGTTTATGCTGAGCTGGCCTGTCACCTCAGACACTAATTTAATTGTTCTGTTATATATTTTGAAAACAGGGAAGGTAAAGAAATAGAACGTCGATAGCCATACTGTTGGAGAGTAGTACATATAAGGTCGAATGAGAGTGAAAGAGGATCCCTATTATTAAACCAGGGAAACAATTACGAAGCTTCCGAAGAACTCCTAGGTTTCTTAAATTTTCGAGAGTCTTAAGTTTTAAGAACTCCTAGGTTTCGGGAGCTTAAGTTTCACAATGACACATGATGTTGGAAAGAAAGATTTAAAAATACCCAGGAATCGAACATGTCTATTAAGGGGACGAGTTATATCACCATGAGTGGTAGAAATAGTTTGAACCAAAGGACAAGAAGTACCTAATCTGGTAAAAATAAGTAGACTAGATTCATCTAGATTTAGGGCAAAGCGATTAGCATCGAACCAAGAAAGGTTCTTTCTAAAACAGAATACACTTTCTTCATAAGGGAAGAATCCTAAATTTTTGAACACCCAAGAGTACTATCATCTGCAAATCCAATTAGCACTGGGTCTTCAGCTGTCTCACTAGGTGGAACATAATTGTGATTACAAACAATACAGCAACTTCGTACAGTTTGTTCAAATACAGCAATAAGAAGATCATTGATGAATATAAGGAATAAAACAGGTCCTAGGATAGACCCTTGAGGGACACCAAATCAACACGGAATTGATCTTGAGGATTAGGATCAATACTGATAAACTTTTCAGATAAATAAGTTTAAACCAATGATATTTGTTTCCCCGTATCCCTGTGTCCTCCATTTTTGAGAGTAGGATAGTATGTGAAATGTTGCAAAACACTTTTCTGACATCAAGGAAAATTGCAGCTGGAATTCTACCCTCATAAAGTGCCTTGTGAATGAACTTCAGCAAGGCCATGCAAGCATGTTCTGTTGAGTGTTTAGGGAGAAAATCAAACTGATTGTAATGGAAATTTTTTTTATCAAGAAACGACAGAAGTCTAGAGTACACACATTTTTTTTCAAAAATTTCACTAAAGGCTGATAAAAGACAAATTGGTCGATAATTAGAAGGATCATCTGTAGAACCACCCTTATGGTGAACAACTAATCTGGCAGGTTTTAGGGCTGTAGAAAAGTTCCATTCAAAAACGATAGGTTCACATAAATGGTGAGAGGAGATAGAATTGAGGGTAATATAAACTTTTAAGTCTTTGCAGGACTTTGGTCAGGTCCACAAGAGGAAGATCCAATTAGCTCAGAGACGTTTCTCTAGACTTCAAACTCGGAAACAGGATTCAAAGCAGTCAATTTGACAAGAAGGACCGAGGTACTTTTTGAAGTCACTGGCAGAAGAAGCACTGAACAGAATATCTTCAGAAATTGATTTCCCTATGGATCCAAAATAAGAGCAAATTCATCCATTATGACTTTACTATTAGTTATTACTACCCTCTTAGAAATGAATTTATTTGGTAAGTTATTTCTTTTGGAATTGGGATGAAGAACTATGTGTATAAGTTGCCAGGTTTTTCTCATATAGTTGCCGAATTTGGAGAGCATCTGGGAGAAATAAATATACTTGGGCTTTACAAATTAAGGAATTCAATATGTTTAAACATTTTTTATACTTTTCAAGGTGATGATGATAGTTAGAGGACTTGAATACCTTCCACAAATAAATCTTTCTTTTTGCACTCTTAAGAAGAGCTGCAGTAATCCAAGGGGCACGAAGAACTGAACGCTTGGAGCTTTTAGCAGAGGTTACACAGCAACTATCAATAAAGGCCTCTTTGACCGGGTCATAGAATTGACTGAAAAGACCGACTTCTATCGGTGATGAACTCCCAGGAGGTATCAGACACTCAAATTTTAAACTGTTCAAGTTGATGCTGTTGGTAACAGACTGGTAAATTACAGGGAGAGGAAGGAACTGAAGGTACACCAGAGATTGAATAATTTGTAATGCATGGAAAGTGGTCCGAGATTTCAGACATGATAAGAAAGCTCGAATTAGGCATTGGAGTAGAAAAAATGTTGTTGGTTAATCTCGCAGATGTGTCAGTAACTCTAGTAGGAATAGGAATACCAGGAAACATATTAAAGGATATAGCAGAGGATGAAAATTCATAAGAAGTTGTAAATGAAGTTTTTGACAGGTCAATACTAAAAAGGATAATTCGTAATTACTTCTGCATATTTCAGACATAACCATGTTTGAAATTCCTAGGAAAGAAGGTATCAGCCCACTTGGTGGGGGGTATAGTTCCCCAAAGATAGCTTTCTTGTTGTCAATCAAAATTTCATTGAAAATAGACTCAAAAATTCTATCCAAATACTTACACAGATCACTACGCAAAATATAATCCAGGTAATCAGCAATATAAAATGCTAAGCCACCCTTTTTTTCTCTCCAATCTATTTACAAACCCCAAGTTATATCCGGAGATATCTAAAACCAAATCATTGCCCTTGTGACAATATGTTTCCAATAGTCCAATAGTCTGAGGAGAAGAATTAACTATGAGAGACTTCAAATTATTAAGAGAGGAACAGAGTCCTTGAACGGTTAAATGAAAAACTGATAAATTAATACCAGAATTCACATTTTTGGACATGTCTTATCTATAGACACAATCTGTAGTAGAGTTACTAGTCAAAGAAGAGATATTAGATAGAGCCCCAGATGAGCCCCAGATGAGTCAACATTTAAATTTAAAACATTTAGAGGAGTCTTCCCAAGCAATTTAAATTGAATGGGGATAGAATCATTATAACTAGAGTGATCATCATCAACAGCTGTCATTTACAAGAAGTGGATGCAATAAAAATCTGAATATAATTAAAGAGGAATGTGCAGAAAAAGGGAGAATGAACAGATAATTAATAGAAAAATGATTTGTGCGATGATCTAAGAGCAAAATCATGACGTAAAAGACAAACGAAAAATCATTAAAAATGTCAAACCAGTGAGGTGGCACATAGCTATCAGGCCCAGAAGTTTTGATGAAAAACATAAAAGCTGTAATGATAAAAAGAAAGACAGAGGATTTACTATAGTTGATCCATTGTATACAGAAAAAGAAAAAAATAAAGTAGTCTAGTCTAAAATACAATAAGAATGGGGAAAAAAACGAAAACAAGAATGAAAGATTAAGAACAAAAAGAAGAATAATAAAATGGGATAGTCGAAGATAAACAGCAAGGATGAACAGCAATAATTAGAAAAAAAAACACAAGGGTTATTAGATGGATCAGCGCTTAATGTCACAGTAAGGGAGAAGGGAAGGTGGTCAAATCACGTTTGTCTTCGTCAACATGAACGACAGAACAGGGAACATCAGCAGAGCAGATAAACTGGCAAATATTGGTCACAGTACCACTATTATGAATATAACTGTAACTAGATCTACGTTGCAAGGGCAAGATGAAGTGTTGCGGCAACGTTTGTTCGGCTTCGCCGAGCAAAGTGTTCCGAGAGCAACACTTTGGTTTTGTTTCCTCGCTTCGATTAAACGCTGAAGTTGTTAATCTGTAAGGGTCTTAAAACAAACAAGTCCCCTGCACTGGAACCAAATCGGTCTTACCATCAAATACACCTGAAACAAATAATAGGTACACCAACTAGCAAAATTTACGAGCCCCTCATTGCCAATGATGATTATGAGCTAACAGCCGATTATTGCTTAAAACTCCCCTATATGTCTCACAACTGGTAATGACCTATTTTTGGTTTCAGTGTGTATTTTACTACTGAAGTTGTCAACCACTTTAAACTTTCAAACCGGTACATCTCATGAAGAAATTTTTCTACCAAAAAATGGATGACATAAACTTTGATCAGCTCGTCAAGAGCTATCGACTACCGTCGAAAAAAAAATCTAACTGTCTTAGCTCAAAAGTTGACTTTTTTGCTATAGGCCAAGTTTCTACCGTCATCACTTAGAAAGAAGCAAAGGATAAACTCTAATTTCATTAGCAATGAGAGAACTTTTAAAGTTTAAGAGGCACATCTGATACCATTTCTCTACTGCAATCCCAAGTGCGTAAAACCGAATGATAAACTCAGCTGAAATCACGAACAGAAATTGGTAGAAACAGTTGATGGCAGCACTTTCGGACCCGTGGGAAAATGCCACTTTTTTGTTTCTGTAAAGTTTTCTATTTATCACTCAAAGAAGATATATCGGCTGTGGAGCCGGGTAACTGCCGCATATATTTAACACTTATAGATTTTAGTCCATCTTCAATTTGAAACTGGTGCCTGCCTGCTTGCCTGGAACGGGGCTTTCCACTCAAAAGCAGAAACATGGTTTGATGAAAGGAAAGCTTGACTGCACAACTTCAGATAGTTCTCTCTGACATAGGCTATAAAACTCCACTTCACTTCATACACTATAGGCTCTGGCTCAAGGACAAGCAAAAACCATCCTTTTTGGTCCCATACAAGAGTTCTACGAAGCTTTCCAAAATACAAAGTCATATTCATCAATCCGGCCTAAAGTCCACACTTTCCGTAAAAACCGCAGAGGCTAGACCCTTACCACTTTCTAGGAATAAGCTGAAATCAGGGTGCTAGGAACAAAAAAAAAAACGACGAAACCAAAGTGTTGTTCTCGCAACACAATTAAGAGCTTTGGGTGCTATATGGTACCCAATTGGCAATAAATCTAAAACTATTTTGGCGCGAGTAGAGGAGCTATGAACATCACAATTGAAGTCACCTATCACTAGCCACCAATATCCATGCTTTTCATCATTGCATAACAGAGTTTTAAGGGATGAGCCAGCATTAGAAAACTTAGAAAGTGAAGCTAAACGTTTCTGATCACAGGGAAGATATACATTTACAAATAGAGGGTGACCAAGTCGTATTGCCATAATATTATCAAAGGAATGAAATAAGACAAGTGACAAAGGTGTATCTAATCGTTCGATAACAAATGCAATGCCCATGGAGGGTCGGCCTTTTGTTTTGCGGTTATTGGCGGTAAACACAACATGCTGGCTGCTTCTTCGTAGAGAGTTAACGAAGATGGCAGGAGGTAAATGTTCTTGCCAGAACAAAATGTCAAAAAATTCATTTTGGTTTATTGAGCCATATATATCTTTCGTACCACTGATATTAAACAAACAGATTGAAACAGACAATTCGACAACTATTTCCAAATCACACGTTTGCTCAGGACAACAAGTAGAACACGACATTTTAGGCTATACGATACGTGACTACCCTCAAAATTAGTGCATTTTGGATCTAAAACACGGGGGAAATCACGGAATGATACATGAGGGCCGGCCCAGCGGTTGCATGTTATTAGCTTATCATATTTGGTTTTCATTTGGTTGGGATATTGACAATTGTGACAGCAACGGGGCGGCCGCAGGAATTCAGAGACCATGAAAGATTCATAACACACCTTGAGCCCGAGTCGTAGGCTATTACTCAGTGCTACAGCATCAGTAAAGGTACTTTTCACCGCCAGGGATTTTCCAACACGTTCATCTTCACATTTCTTAAGGATCATCGCATCATAATTAGCGGGCACCCACTTAACAATGACATAAAATTTCTTTTCGCACGTCATGAAGTTACAGCTATTCAACAAAGTTGGAACCGCGTTGTTGAAAACCTTCGCTGTAGATCGACTAATCTGAACAAACAGCTTATCGACAGAAGGCTTTATGCTTTGAATAGCTTCAAGACAAGGAATTTTTTTTTAATAGCTTGAGCTCGTTTCGAGGGGTCGTCAAGATTAGTAGGCATTTTTAAAATAACAACGGTGTTGGTGCTTTCAATATGGGGACTAGCATAAGGAATGGGAAGTGACGGAAAATTTAAATAATGACCTGTTACCTTTTCTTTGATGAAGCTAAGGGTACAATCCAGATCCCAAATTTTGGAAATTTTGGAAGCAAGTTTGGATAAGCAACAACTAGAATTACAGGCACTTCAGTGGGTGAAACAATTACGTACGTTGGCACTATTGACTCCTCATCTCAACACTTTCGAATCGAAACAATTATATCTTTCACATGCCGAGCGGAGGCATGATCACCTTGTCTCCTTGGTGCTGTTTGGCTACTAGGGAATATTTCTGTCCATAAACCAACTCTAGCATCTTTGAAAATATTTTCAGGAAAAAAATCCACTCCATGACAAATAATAACTTCATCGTCAACACTCGATGTAATGTTTGATTGGATAAAATTATGAATAGCTGAATGTACAAACATTATTATTTTTGCTTAGCTCAGCTCAAAAAATGTTAGGTCCGAAACATGAAACGAAAATCCTTAACCGTTTGAAAAACGACAAAAATACAACAATCACAAAAATAGACAAGAAAACACCATTGTCGTTTCGGAAACAATAGATTATGATAAATAAAAAGACTATGCCCTCTTGATGGACAAAACTGTTTATAAAAGTAATCAAAACATATCCTACAGATAAAAACATAGAACAATTAAAAAGGACCTGGAAACATTGGAAAATGATAGAGCAGTAGCCCCTGAGACGTAAAGAAAATTTTTACTCCGAAGGCTGTTTTACTGCTAAATTTTACGGTCTCCCCAAAAATCCTTAAATAAGATATTTTGTTGCACCCTATCGTAGCATGCTCTAATTCTCCAGATGAAAAACTAAAAATCATTTTACCACCATTCTTCAAGCCCTATTAAGGACACAGAAATCATACGCAGAAAAAAAAAATATAAAATGTTTTGTTAAAAAGTTAAAAAATCAAAGGATAACTGATAATACTATCCTAACGAGCTTCGATGCAATTTCAAAGTTTGAGCTAACAAACTTTAAACAGTATTGGAGGAAAATTGTAGTTTTTTTCTGATTAAAATTTTAACAATTGACACTATCATGACTCTTGTTCAGCTCTAGAACAAAGTTTTGATATGTTTTAGGTTAAGCCACAAACCTTGTCTTCCAATTGCGGTTTTACCAAGAAACAGTTTTATCTCCCCCTATTTGGCGAGTTTCTGTATGGATTTTGTCGAAAAAAAAGAGTAGTTTTGTTCTTACTATTTAAATAGCTTCAATGGGCTAATTTTTCCCTTTTGTACTAAAACGGCTTGGCACAAGTTTTTGCCGAAACATTTATTTTATTTGGTTTTATTAACTGGCTGAAAATCACCCACACCTTTTTTTTCGTCTCATAATTATTTAAATGCAACATAAAATGATTATTCACCCCTCATTTGATCTTTCTTATTCCTGTTTTAATTTATTACAATAATGGGTCAGCAACAGTCATTAATTGAACTTTTTCTAGTCAAACAGAGGTTAAGGCCTCCAAGAATTATAAGAGTTAGAAAAATCTTATTTTTTCACCAATAATTTATCGGAATCATAAATTATACAGCCGAGAAGACCAGACTGCCTTTTTATTCATGCTTAAAAAGACATTAAAACATAAAAATGGGTAAAAAATTTTCTGAAGGACAGTGAAGCTTTGAAAAAAAAACTGAATTTTATATGGATACTAAAAGATGTCTGGTTATTTCAGTTTTACATCCGAAGGCCTTCATAAATGGCAAAAAAAAATAGATGAAATAAATTAACACGTACGAGATTCTATAAAGGAAAATAGTGCAAAAAATTCCCGACTCCCCTTCGTCTGTGCCTGAGATGTCTTACTATTCAGATTAAACCTGGAGATATTTAATTTTGAGTATTAAAGAATCATTATACAAGATAATAGTTATTCTGGATGAAGACATAGTTATCTGGGTGACGAAAGAATGAGTACATTCATTCATAAATACCAATAACGCTTGAAACAGTAAATTACCCCGACAGAGCAGAACGTGTAAGGTCGAAAAACTCTTTAAAATAGTTTCTTGAATAAATCGAAAAACATCTCGATAATACTTTAAAAAGAATTCTAGTGGTATAAAATTGCTTTAATATTTGAATCTACGTAGGTACATGCGTAAACATACCTACGTATGTTCTGAATCTTCATATATTTATATTACCGGATAATCAGTTTAAATTTGTTTCGTTAAAAATTTTGCTAGAGCATTGACCGCATATAAACCGTTCGATTTGATTAAACAATTTAGTTTTGACATCAAACTTGTGCCTAATTTTTCACGAAACTCACTATGGAATCAAAAAAGAAGATAAACTAGCCCACAAAAAAGAAAGCTTGCGTTAGGCAAATATTTAAAGTTGTATGGCTTTCTCCTAACATTAGCACAGACGTTCACCATTGGGGTAGGGTGAAAACCGAAATGGAATAGACATTAATTACAATCGTTACTATGTCATCACTAAAATTAGTTCGTAATAGGGATTACAGTAAATACCATAGTTACTAGGTTTCCAAACCATTGATGAGCAAGTTCATGGGCGACAATAATGGCAATCCATTGCTTCCGTGATGTGGAGCTATTCTCAGGATCAACTAACATACAATCTTCACGAAACGTCACCATTCCCCAGTTTTCCATGGCACCTAAATGAGCAAAACACATTCATGAATAGTAGTTCTGATAACGCAACATGCATTCCTAGCTGTACTTACTTCTTATTTGAGAAAGAGAAAAAAAAGCAGCATAACTTAAGCAAAACACGTCACTAACTAACAGACCGCGAACCGGTTGAACCATAAAAAAGATAGATAGAGTAAAATAGAATCAGTCATCATAGCTTAGGCAAAACACATCACGAACATAAAGACCATGAACCAGTTGAACAAACCGACTACGATCCTTTCGTAGACCGGAATTTAAAGACCCTCAACTTATGCCACTTGTCAACCCATTGTCACACCATCAGGTGGCCTAGCATGTTTAATAAAAAAGACACTGTTTTCACCCCCCCCCCCCCTTTATGTTATCACAAGAGTGATTATTATATTGCTATTCGTCTTGCCAACCTTGTCCTCATTAATGTTTATCTCCCCTACGACCAGAAATCCCTCCAAAGTTTAACTAAATTTACAAAATCTTGCGCATTAATAAAAAGTCTTCAGAATAGCATTGAGAGTAAGGACTGGATTGGTTATTAATCGGTGATAAGAACTGTAATATTAACTCTTCATCAGTGCGGACTGAGCTTCTTTTAGATTCCCTACCGAATAGTTACAAAATTTTGAAGATAGATGCCTCCCATTCCTATATATAGTCTTGTTTGAGAGTTCATACAGTAAACACCTTTATTGGATACAATCTGGATATAATCTCATTATACAGTAAGACTCAATCGTGATTCCCTATGGACTTCTCTTAATCAACCTTGAACTTGGATGTTCTGAGTGAAAATTCCCTTGGGAACTTTGATTAAGAATTAACCTGAGTGATTCCCCTAGAGTCATTTAGTATCCGATTGTTTTGATCTATTTACTATTGACATTTTTGCAATTTGAACTTGGTGTACTCAGTAGTGATATTTATTATGGATCCGGAGCAGTGTGGTATCTGTTTAAAAAGAATTACAAGCAAAACAGGCGGCGTGCAGTGTATCAAATGTAATAAATGGTCTCATTTTAGTTGTGGAAAAACTAAATACTCTAATGACTTGAAGAAGACCTTTGTCTGCGTAATTTGTACACAAAAAGATTCCCCTAAAACCTTTACTCTGAAAAAACTGAGATCGAAAAATAATAGTCCGAAACAGCAAAGTAACAACGATAAAATCCAGGATCAACTTAAAAAGAACACTATCTTCCCAGTAGAAAACTTGTCATCTAAATCTCCAGGCATTCCTGGCGGTGCACTGAGAATTATGGATACTATAAAAATATCACTGAGGAAAGAATCGATACTATAGAAAATATCACCGAGGAAAGAAATGACTACTCAGGTCCTGATCTGAGCTGCCTCTTATGTGACGAACCGACAAAAGACAGCCCTTCGTTTGATTGCCACCTTTGCTTACATGCATGCATGCGGCCTGCGCTGCAATTGATGCAGACATAGTTCTTGCTCTGCAGAAACCCTCGGGACGTTTCTTTCTTTTTACCTGTGAGAAGTGCTTAAACCAGAGTAATATAACCAGCTCTAAAGTTCTCAGTAATAATGTATCTGTTCAATGCAGTAGCTTTCTTACTAGTCAAACAACACAAACCGACCTAGAGTATTCTCAGTCTCCGCATACAGATGAAGAGGGTGTTACAACAGATCATATTCCGGAACGACGTGTCTGCAGATTTCACATAAGGCGAGGCTGTAGAAAGGAGGAGAATTGCACGTTACTCCATATTTGCTTGGATTATTTCAAAGGCATCTGCCATGATGAGTGTTGTATTCTGCCTCACAGATCTCTGTGTAAAAAATTTGCTCATGGCCTTTGTTTCATGAACTGTTGTCCTAATGTGCATCTCACTTCCCCCAGAAGGAAAAAGCTACGTTCCAATACTGAATTGCGAAGTTCAAAAAACGGGGAGCGAAAAATTCCACCTCTGTTAAAACATGGTTGCCAAAGACAACAGTTTACAGTCCCACTTATGAGCTTGAAACTCAAACCACCTGTCTTAAATCAGCCAATGCAGATCCCTCCCCCCTCATACCAACCACTCCTCGTGAAAACTTGGAGAAACTGGCAAGAACCAACATCTGCCAGCCTTCCGACAATATATCCAGTACTAACAACCAACCAATTTGGAATTTCAAAGAAATCAAAGATTCACCCACCCCTCAAACCATGTCTTCCGAGTATCCCAACTTGGAACCGATTCAATGTGTTGGCAAGGAGATTCGAGACCGCAGTGTAAAGCCCCCCTTTCATCCCTATATATTTCCGAAAATACTATTATCAAATGTCCGGTCACTTATGAACAAATTAGAAGAGGTTGAACTTTGCTTGAAGAATGAACTGGTTGATATTGCTTGTATCTGTGAATCACGGTCCGCGACTGAAGATGTTGTAGCATTTGAAGGATATGATACCTATTTCAAACCTAGAATGACACCCAATGATATTTCAGTAACACATGGTGGTGGTGTTGGTATTATTTGTCGATCGTCTATAAGAAATCGAGTTCTCACTTTCAGTAATATACCAAATAAGCATGGTTTTGAAGTATTATGGTTGTGGTGCAGGCCTAAGAAGCTTCCCAAGGAAGTGGCATCACTGTTGATATGTGTTGTTTACTATCCGCCCCGTGGCCCCTATCGTAAAGACCTTGTGAATTACTTACAGAATTGCACTGACAATGTACGATCTTTGTATCCTAATGCTGGTATCATAATGTGTGGTGACTTTAATGACTTAGATGCCAAATGGCTAAGTAATTCACTATCACTTAAGCAGGTTGTGAATGTGCCCACAAGAGGTAACCGTATGTTGGATCTCATTTTTAGCAACTGACCTGAATATTATAATACTCCAGTTACATTACCCCCATTAGGTTTGAGTGATCACTTGTGTGTTGCTTGGACACCCAATCATTTTATCCCAAATCGACAAATAAATAGTGTGGTGTACAGGCCTTTCACACCTGAACTAGTAAATCTCTACAAGAAATGGCTCACAGATCGTGACTGGCGTGATATTCTCTCATTGTCTGACGGTGACAAAATGGCAAGTTTATTCTGTAAGGAACTATTCGAAAAAGACTGTGAAATTTTCCCACAAAAAAAAAATATATGTGAAATCTAATGATAAACCATGGATTACTCAAGAGATTCGGAATCTGATAAAAGTGAGGAACGAATTGCATTTAACTGGATCCGTAAAAGATTTCAAAAGAGTAAGAAATTTAATTGTATATAAAATAAGATGTTCTCGTAAGCAGTATGGGTCGAAAATAATAAGCAAAATATATAAATCCAACCCAAGGAAGTTCCATGACTTAGTTCAGAACATTATCGGGAAAAAAGTAACCAGAGTTGAAGTGAGAGATGTCAATGGTAAACCCCTGTTACCTAGTGAAATTAATAAATTTTTTGCATCTGTTTGTAAAATTCATCCGCAACTAAGAAAACTACCACCGAATGATTCAGTTTCAAATATCCCTATACTAGAGATTTGTTCAGTTGCTAAAAAGTTAAAGGCACTTGATTCTCGTAAATCTAGTTATCCTAGTGAGATACCAATTAAATTGATTATTGAGTGTGCTGATCTTTTATCTACTCCTTTAACGGCAATTTTTAACCAGTGTTTTATTGATGGTGTTTTCCCATGTATTTTTAAACAGGCATATGTAACGCCAATCCCCAAATGCAAGGCACCTAAAGATATAACCGAGATGAGGCCGATTTCGAAAACTCCAGCTCTCTCAAAAGTATTTGAAAGTTTTATTTTTGATTGTTTATTTGAGGACATAAATGATAATATTGATCCCCAACAATTTGGATTTAGATCCGGGCATAGTACTGTTCATTATTTGGAAGCATTATTGGATACTATCCTTAAGCACTTAGAGAATAATGGGGCCTATGTTGAAGCATTATTTGCAGACATAGTTAAGGCTTTTGATAGTCTTGATCATAATGTAGTTGTGGAAGAAGCAAAGGCTATGGGTGCCCGTCCATTTGTTGTACGAATGCTAGCTAGTTTTCTTTTTGAAAGATCTCAGTGTGTCCAACTTCGTGATCATGAGCCATCTGAATTTGTAAATATTTTTGTGGTTCGCCACAAGGGACTAAATTAGGCCCGCTTTCTTTTCTTATTGTTTTTAACCGTATTTTAACAACAATACGTGAGCGTTTTAAATTTGCTGATGATTTAACTGTTTTATCACTGCGACTAAGCCCTCCGACTACTGAACAGTCTGACTTGATCAAAATCTATCATGATCTAAAAGCCGAATTAGGAAAGGTAAAACTGGCGGTCAGTGAAACTAAGAGCTCTTACATGACATTTTCCTTCCTAAAGGGTAACAACCACTCTTCTCATAAATCCATACTGCCAACAAAGAAAACTGTTAAAATACTTGGGATTCTTTTGGACGATGATTTAAGATGGAATTCGCACGTTGACTATCTGACTAAAACAGGCGCCTCGCTTTTACATTCATTTTCCAACCTAAAAAGATTTGGTACACCAACTGAGGTTTCAAAGTCTGTATACTGCAGCTATGTTAGACCTTCTCTTGAGTATGCATGTCCTGCTTGGCATCCGGGATTGACAAAAGATCAAACAGATAGACTTGAGACGATACAAAAAAGAGCTGTAAAAATTATACTTGGACAAAACTACTCAACTTACGAAGATGCACTGAAACAACTCAATTTGGACTCACTTGATAGTCGTAGACATGGCTTGACATATAGATTTGGACTAAATTGTTTAAATTCCCCAGCTCATTGTCGTCTACTACCCAACTTTGCGAGCCCCCCAACTGGAGGACCAGTTACTAGACTTCGACAAATAAAAAACAATTGTCCACAGTTACTGACTTGCTCAGCATATAGTACTGAGAGATATCGCAAATCATTTGTTCCATATTTTACCCGTCATTTTAATAATATTGACGCGACTAATATTTAATGTTTGATTAATATATTGTTTGTTTAAATTTTCCTGTGAGTGTTTTTGAAGGTATAAATTATTTTTATCATGACATACTAATGCTAGCTCCGGCTATTGTAGTGAATAAATATATTCTATTCTATTCTATTCTATTGTATCGTTTCTTCTGGTCTCATCTGTGGCGAAGTCCATGTTGATCAGGATGAGCGTGATTATGACCATCTCCCCTATCCCTCACTGTTACCCTTAATGCTACTGCTGAAAAGAACCTTCGTCCTAATTCTAGAAAATGGGTTTCTAAAAGAGAATGGAACAAAGCTGACTGGCCTCTTTATTTTTCTACGCTTGTTAGCCTTCTATCAACGATTAAAGTCCCTTCTAATCTGATGTGTACAAGCGTTGGGTCCCCACAAGCCAGAATTCAGCTTAATATTTATTATAGCCACATTGTATCGTGCTTAAAGAGGTCTGAAGAGGTAGCTGTTCCCCTGTTCCCCTATGTCGCTTTCGATCCCAAACAAGAAGTTCAATTTGGAAGAATGACCCAGAGCTCAAAACTATAAAAAATCGGACTAAATTGTGGCTAAAATGTGGATAGCTTGCGGCCACCCTTTAAGGGGTAATGTTTTCGATATTAAACAAAGAACAAAGCTTAATTTTAAACGCTATCTTCGAAAAATTAGGTATAATGGTGCCGAATTTCCTAAGACTCCTAGCCAGTGGAGAAAAGTGATAAATGTCGCGAAGTTGGATAGATCGCGTAGGGCCGACCGAATCCCTAATGTATCATGGATAATTTTAAACGCTATCTTCGAAAAATTAGGTATAATGGTGCCGAATTTCCTAAGACTCCTAGCCAGTGGAGAAAAGTGATAAATGTCGCGAAGTTGGACCGAATGTCGCGTAACCGAAATCGCGTAGGGCCGACCGAATCCCTAATGTATCATGGATCAATCATTATAGTAACATTTTCGATACAGTGATATATGCGGTTCATTTTCGACATATTGCGATATTTCTATATTATTTCTTTCCGGTTTGCACCCGTTTTTGAATAATCAAGATTTGCAAGGTATAGAGTTCTGTATTTTCGTTATTGCAAATATTTATTGTATCTGCCGCGTTCTTATACAAATCAGAAGATTATTAGAAAGTTTTGTGCCACTGATATTATTTTTGTTTATAAAAAACTCTATGCTAGATTAGGCGCTGAGGCCTATCACCGTTTGGGTCCTTCCCACCCTTTGATTAGACTGTATTGATTGTATTGTTTGTGTTATTTAGTTTTTCTTTCCTTTACGTTTTTACTCCGCTTAAATTGTCAAAACAAGCGTGTAACAAATAAATTATTATTAATTATTATTAACCGATCGATTCTAAAATTCAGAACACGTGACTGAAAGAGCCTAGCTTATCATATAATTCATCAGCTTACAACTGCCACCACCGTGAAGAGTTAAGCAGTCTTGAAGCTATACTTCAGGACACCGTGAAGAACACGTGACTGAAACAGCCTAGCTTATCATATAATTCATCAGCTTACAACTGCCATGAACCACCGTGAAGAGTTAAGCAGTCGTGAAGCTATACTTCAAGACACCGTGAAGAATACGTGACTGAAAGAGCCTAGCTTATCATATAATTCATCGGCTTACAACTGCCACCATCGTGAACCACCGTGAAGAGTTAAGCAGTCTTGAAGCTAGACTACATGCAATGTGGTCATTAAACGCATATTCAACAGAATACAGCAGAAAAAAGGAACTCCAATAAGAAGAAGCAAATATGTAACAATGTTATACACGTCTCTGAACTATTTTTACAACTTGTACTGACACAAGACCACACTAATAACATCCCAAACATTTATATTTACGTCGAACATCAATACAACAAGAGGAGGCATTGTACTGTCTGTTATGGCTTAAAACTTCGGCCTAGAATTTTAGGCGCAAAACTTGATATAGACTGAAATCTAAATGAAAAGCTTAGAATTAAAAAAAACTTTTTACTTTGTCATTTATGGGAGCGGAGTGTCTGTTTCTTTCCCTCTTTTAGCATGCATTCAAAAAGTTCGAGTATTCCACGAATCTGTCATTCTAATTGTGTACCATAGGCACGAATCAGCATGGTTTATGCATTTCTTGAATATTAAACGGTCCATAGGGTTCCGTACCTAATGCTAGATTTTATGTTGGAAATCAAAAGTATCTAGATTTATTTTCGTCCTCATTTCAGACGCTCATTTTGTCCACAGTTATTGTATAACTTGAGTATTTTCTTTAATGTTAGGTATTTTACTATTTCCTAAATACTTGTTGAGCTGGTAATTTAGTAATTCGTGTATGTTGTACAGCTTGATTAGAGTGCGCTTATATCACTTCTGTTTGCCAAAGTCCAGCAAAAATTCACTTAAAGCTACGAATGTTTATAGCTATTGACATTATTATTTTCAAAACAAAGGAATTTTTACCAAATCAAGATATTGTTCAACCAAACCCCCGAAGAAGAAGCTAAACAAACAAAGCTAACTTATTTACCTGATTGGAAATCTGGAACAGGTACTAAATCAACTTTTGGTAAAGGATAAGGTACATCAAAATACTTTTCAAAAAACGTTAATGACTTTACAGCTGCATTTAAAGCAAATTTGCCGTGCTCCTGGAGTCCTTTAGGCGTGAAAACGCGAATGAGTCGACCCATTTCAGTAGTGTCTCTAATATGATCCAGTTCACCGACGAAGAAAGCAACTAGATAGGTTGACATAATTGGAGTTCGCTCAAATACAACTTCTCGTAGCTCAGGAGATCCTTCAATATTCTTCTCGGAAGCAATAGGCTGAAAATAATGGGGAAATGTAAAATCAACACAAAACAGCACCGCCAATTCTATTACAACATAAAATAAAATTCTGAACAAAAAGTATAAGAGCAGAAATTTCCGGAGATTTTTTCATCAATCCTTAAAGTACTGAGGACAACAAAATAAAAACATGTTTGTCCCCTGGCTCTATCATAGGGGGCACCCTAATATTGAGCCAGGCTCTAAATTTTCGCCCTATCTTTAAATTCTTGAAAACAGGAATTTGCTGCGAATTTTTTATTTTTTTTTATAAAATTCTGAAGCCTCCAAGCCATGTGCTAGGTTTCATCAGAGTTGCCGAGCAGAACTGTAAAAAATGAGCGGAAACTAATCTGAATGATTAAAATTCAAAGTCTCGCTGTTAAAATTTAGATTTGAATAATCAGTTTGAATAAATATCTTACACTTCTTTCAATCAGATTTTTACGCATTTGTGTCTGTGTAACTAAACTGTCTTCTTTGATATTTTTTTTTCTTATTTGCCACTTCTGCAAATATCCGCCATTTCTTTTGTTTGCTCAGAAGCTGCTGATCAGAAAAGGTAAAGAAAATCAAACAATTCTTGTAAATGGTCTGATTTTTGGAATTAAAAGTGAATTATTGAGGCTGTTTTTGGTGTGTAATAGACCAGGGACAAACATGTGAGTAAGAATGAGGGCAGAAAATGGGGGTTTAAAATTTAGGTAAGGTTTTATTTCGGGAGGGGGGGGGGGGATTTACGGGCAAATTATATCGGTATCGTATCGGTACGATACCGATATATTGGTATCGGACCCTAAAAACCCACATCGAATGGGCCCTAGTTAACACCACAGTCATCTATCAAGATAAGGGGTTAGCAACTACAGCTAGTTGTATGGAACCTTCAGTATCAAATACACATTCTTGGGGCTAAAAAAAGCTAGTTTCCATCTCTATTATAGCGACAGAATCGTGAAGATCTTCCCGATTCAGGTAATCTGAATATCTTTAGGGTAATACTTCAGGCGTATCTTCAGGGTAAGACTTTAAATGCTTTTGTAGGGTAGCAATAGAATTATGATTTTGATTCGCCAATAAAAACATCACTAAGGTCCATGCCAAGAAGGGAACAAAAAACCCTGCTTTAAGACACACAACCTTCTTTTTTTTTACTCATATTACATATAATATATTTTGCAGCATCAGGCACATTTAATCACTAAGCTTTTTACATGTATGAAAATTTGCTCAACATTTAGGTAATACAACCAGAAAGCTCCAACTGGATCTTTGGCACGAAACAAAAGGAGCTATCTTGTATGGCTAGTCCAGTTTTGCCATTAACAGCATCAGGCACACAGAAAGATACTTGATATGCCACTGGTCCTATACCTAAGTCCATCAATTCTAACAAGAGGAACAGTGCGATTTCTATAAACCTAAATGATTTTCGAAAAAAGGAAAGCAATTACCACAAAAATGCAAAGTAACAAGAGAAATATATAATAAAAATAGAATACCCTCTTTTCTTTCAAATTGTTTCCTTTCAAAAATTTTGTCTTGTATAATACAAGGCTCTGCATTGACATCTTAAAAATCACTGAACTATCTTCAAAACCTATGTTTTTAGAGCCGGCTCAGTCAGGGGAAAACTAGATAGCATATCATCTAATGGATATTTAGGAGTGAGTTGTTGATTCATAATACGGTTGAATTGCTCTGCCAAATCCTTAAAACCATTGTATTCATTAATAATGCTGTATATCTTAATTGATGGGACAACAATAACTAATAGATAGAGGTGATCATTTGCATAAACTGAGAACCTTGAATAAAACGGACTAAAGTGGCTACAGCGAAAAAGGAGTGAATGAAACGAAGTTTAATTATAATAATCGTTCTACCTTTCCAAAATAGCCAAAATATATGCTTCCCAGTCTATCTGACATGTCTTTTTGTGATCTTTCCTTAAAAAATATTTTCACAATAGACAATACATTGCTAAGATTCTCCAAGATGTATTAAATTCTATTTTTAATTAAATATGCTGTGAATACTCAATAAAATAAAATTATATTGTTTAACTGGCACATTGAACACTTTTAGTAGTAAATCTTGCACAGAATTAGGTCTAAATATTCAATTCTACTATCTCCCTTTGTTTAGACAAAGTGTAAATTCGACTTAAAAATCTTCTAGCTAGTTTAAGAAGAAATTCCTTCTTTCCCTCGATAAGCAGAAGTGTATACAATATCCCCTTTCTTATACCGAGGAAACAGGCTCAAAATCCTCCAATGCAGAAAAAATTCACTGGAAGTGTCAGGTTAATAATTCTTTTCATCTCTATTTATTACCAAAATAGTTCAATATAAGACCAATTAGAAAAGTCCCATCACTTACCATGTTAGATATAGCAGTGCGATCCTTAGGAACAATTAAAGTTATATCAAAGGTTGCTTTGTGAGCAGGTTCATCCCAACAAGGAAAACATCTTCTAGCATCAGAAGGTTCAAACATAGTGGAACAAGCATAGCGCTCCTCTCCCTCTGAACTAAAAACGAAAACTATATAAAAACCAGTAAGATCACTAAAAGTACATACTTCAGTTGCACTTTTTAAAAAATTTCTCAACAGCAAACTTTCGAGGACCAATTAATCTACAAAATCAAAACAATAACCTATTAATAATAATATTTATAATAATAACAGTACATTATGTCTTTCTGGAAGATAAACAACACTTAGAGATTGAAATAATGGCTTAAAATCTTCAAAGAAAATAATTTATTTTGGCTATTATTTTTTAGTCTGAATAACGCCCTCCCCCTTACAAAAAATTTATGCAAGCTTATGCAATTGTATCAAAACAGTAGCGACATCAAAATAAAATATAGTAAAGGGTATCAAAAATGATGAAAAAGGGGATAAGTTCCCAATTAAAATACTTTCTAGTCCCTCACTAGCTGTCGAACTGCTCGCTTTCCTATAGTCTGGTACTGGCCCGACGACTTTATAATGACGCATCTGGTTTATTTTTTGTTTTTAAGTAAAATGGAAGTGGTGGCACGGTATGCAACGCACTTCAAATACAATACGCTTTCAATGGGGCATGAAAAGGATGTACCACACTTTTAATGGGGTAGTCGACAAAAATACTGAACTGACAAAGTAATTAGACTAGTACATGGCTATGCTCGAATAGATTTATTAATTCATTGTCACTTGAGAGGGCAACGTATTTTTGTAATTAAGAGAATATTTGAGACATCTCGCTCATTAATAGAACCACCTTTGGCTGATTTACTTTCGAGGTATGATCCCCTACTTCGCCTATTTTTCAGGTAAAGGAAATGAGGTAAATGGCTGTACTTAATTACGATCCATTACTTCCTTCCAATTACCCAGCAATACTCACTTCTTCTTTATTTATGTGTTCTAGAGACAACATACTTAAGATGTAGGACACCAATGTTAAACTGACACAGCCTTTGACAAATATTTTTGCCCCGTGGAGGTACCTGTCCCTGAAAACTGACCAGCCAAATTGAACACATTTCTTTTAAGCATTATACTCCAATCCATTTGCCATAATAAAAGGAAATCGAAGATGTATTAGGATGTGTTTCTAAACTGATGCAGACTCTAAAAAAAAAATGTCTCACTGAAGATGCACTGGATGTGTTTCTAAAAAATACAGGACACCAATGTTAAACTGACAATGCCTTTGACTGATATTTTAACCCCTTGGAGGTAACTATCCCTGAAAACTGGCCGGCCATATTAGACACATATCTGATCAACTTTATCCTCTAATCCATTTGCCATAATAAAAGAAATCAAAGATGTATTAGGGTGTATTTCTAAACTCATTAGTACATAATAATCAAGAAAATTCTAAACTTTGCTTCCTGCAATCGTGCAAGAGACAAGAAACAGCTATAATTTACTATCTGAGCCAAAATATTACAGTGATAATACCCTTGTTCAATACAAAAGTGAAAGTTTTGCAACCGATAATGAAGAAACAAGTTCAATCAACCAAAAACAACAACTTAAACACTACAGATGTTACCATTTTAAATTAACTCCAGTTAGTCATTCACATATCTAATATTGCTAAGCAGTTCAATGCAGAGTTATCATTACTCGGAATTATAGGTAAATCCACGAACTTACTAAGAACATCGCGAGCATTAAACCGCTTATGGAGTACGACTGTATGGTACAGAGCTCTGTATGTTCGATTTAAGTAAATGACAAAATAGGACTAACCGAACACATCGCTTAAATTGAAAGGAATATTTACACTGAAACTAGAACTTATATTATTCCTCCTTCAGAACTACATGACTGGCCACCCAACAAATGAAAGAGAAAATCTTTGCCTGCTTTTCATCAAGCTTGTAGGGACCGACCATTTCCCAGCCCAATTCCTAAACCCCCAAATACCAATTATATCCCACGTACCTCTTTTAGACTCTTTAATGCTCTCAATGTATATGCTAATTTCTACCCTTACCAAAGTTTATGTAATTTCATCCCCTTTGCAATAAAACTTTGAATACAATGTTTCTTTTAACTCTGCTCTTATTTAATCCATTTTTAGTTGTTTCTCTCTTATAAAAAGTCTCAATACCACATCTCCCCCTCTCCCATCCGTTCAATAACTTTTGCTACAACAATGTGCCCTGTTTGCTTTTACTTGACACTCGGCTTAGTCTAGCTAATGAAACATTTTTCAATAAAACTTTATCTCACAAAATAAGTGAATGTTAACCATTCGATTGGATGACTAAACAAGGTCAAATAATCAAAGAACTAACTTAGGATCAGCTAATATGAACTCACTGGATGTACACCGTGAGTGAACCCAGTTACCAAAGCATTTATATATCTTTAAATGCGATAAGTCAAACCAATCCCAACGCCCCTCCAATCATCCAGTCCAGATACAACTAACAGCTCAATTACTATCAAAAGTGAATATCTGTTTTCAAAGCTGTTTTGACTAGAACAAAACGCTTGATCTTGAAAAGAATATTGAAATCATGGCTCTTTTTAATAAATTTACAATTTACATTTGTTGGTTGCCACGTAGGCTTATGTGCAAAATAGCGCCTCCCAATGCATTGAGAGGCAGTCTTCTCAAAGAGAAAGGGTGCTGTCGTACTTTTGTTGTAGATCATCACCTAAGCCCAGTTCAAATTAAATCTCTTGGACTTGCTTCACAGGATCAAACACTTCTATTTAGCATTAGACCTCATCCTTCAATACAATCCTCCTTTATTGTCTTTATTATTTTCCAAGGAAACATTTTTGGGGACAAAAAAAAATTGTTGCAAAAGAGTTACAGCAGCCATGGTTTGCATCCAAGTCAAAAGTTTTCCGAGAGAAACATTTTGATTTCTTTTTTTGCCAATAAAGAAACTCTGTAGTGTGGAACTACAGAGTTAATTACTCTGTCACGTGGAAACTTTTATTATGGTAGGTCCCAAGAAAAATCAAATCATAAAGAAAAAAGGATGACACATCAGTGGCATTACAACTTTTACTGCAGCTTTATCATATGAAGGGTCGGTTGCGAAGACATAATAAAGGGGTCGATCACGCTCAGAAATTGAAATTTCTAGTGTGCCCTTTAAAATCTGAATCTGACTGAAGAGTAATAAGCTCCCCTTTCGTGTTTTCTGTCATGTATCCCCCCTCAGGCATTTGATATATATATACAGCAATTTTTCTCAAAACTGTCCAAAGGTCTAATAAATACGCCTCAAAGGATGACATGACTCATGCAGTCCCAAGGGCAAGAGCCCTGATTTATGAAAAGTGTCCGTTATTCACAAGTATATTTCATAATAGAAAAAAACAATGATCAGCTTCAAAACTTCGGTAATCATTCCCTGGGCTAAGGGGAGCTCACGTTTCAGTCGGTAGGGAAAGAGTGTAATGTTTTCGAAAATAGGCCAAAAAGCTAATTCTCCCAAAGTAGTTTGGAAGCTAAATCCGTCAGTAGTTGCGCCAATGGGACTATCCCGAAAAAAGAACTTATCCTTTGAGACAAATGGTTTCCATATTTGTGAGTCCCTTGATCAAAAGGACCTTAATGAGAAAAAAAAAATATGAAACTCCCACAGATGACAGGAGAAACGCTTGAAACCCTCAAAAAATGTAATACAAACTTTTTAATCTACCTGAAAACTATATCTGTGAAACCCCTGCCAAGGAGACTCTGAAGTACAAAAGAAAAATTAGATTTCGGGAGGAGTCCCCAAAATAGGCCAGAAGGCTTTATTTACCAGCCTTCTTGAGATTGTTCCAAAAAGATACTTCACTTTTATGGCCATACTTATTTTTGAAAACAGACTGACATAAATAACGACAAAGACTACATTGCCTTTCCATAATAAAAATATAGAAGAGAGAATAATGAGGACTTTTTCCCAAGACAGTGAATGAGCTAAACATATTTGAATATTTCTGACAAACTGAGAAACTTGTTATTTTTTATAGACTTGGGACTTAAGCCCGTCATTGCCTGGGATCAAAAGGACCCTAAAGCACAGAAACAAAAACTGGGTGAAAGCATTATAAGACCCACACATGGGGCCCACAAAAGACCAATTACTTGTTTTCTCTTCCTCAAACGGCTTGAAAGTTACATCTGTAAGTTCACATGTTCATTGGGTGTCTATCCACCAAAAATATCTCAGCATGAACAAATTGGAATAAATTCCATAAATAAAGTTTAACTTAAACGCTCCTTTTATTGTCTAAATCCTTCTAAAATTTGCTTGGAAATGTAACCTTTCAAAAAAAAAAAAGAAAATTAACTCAGCAAAAGAATTGCAGAAGAATTACGAAAAAGAGCAGAAATAGCAAATGGAATAGGTCCAGTTCGAACCTTGACAACAATGCTTAAATGGAATCAGCTTAAAATCTCTAAAATAAAATAAAAACTGTAAAATTTGGTCAAATGCAGGGCGTCATTTGAGGGTAAGGGGGGCAGTTGCTTTCCCCTAATAATTTGGAGAAAAAAAATTACACAACCCATGCCCATTGAGCATTCGAATATGAAACCCTCTTGCCCCCCCCCCCCCGAAAAAAATGCTGAAGATTCAGCCCTGGTCAAATGATGGCAATGGTAACTGAAATGGTACAGATATAGTCTGACAAGCATGGTATTTTTCAAAAATTACTTACATTGTATATTTGGCACGGTACCATCCTTTCATTTGCTCTCCAATCTCGCCAATATACTCAATATTAAGATACCCTTTCCCTCTAGGAATATCCCTTGGAAAGTGTATTGTTACTGTTTCAAGTTCTTCTGAGGGAACAATATTACAAGCCTTGATGATGTCATGATCCTCAACTTTAATAGTGGCTTCTTTCAGGTCTAAGTTGACTGAGTTCAAAACAACCGACGTTGTACTCTTGCATACCTAAAAATAATTATAAAGTCTAAAAAATGATATTGTTAAATTAAAATGGCAATTTATTACAGCTGCTTTAGGCTATCAATTAAATTTTAATTTAGTACCAGACTTTAGTTGTTTTTTTTTTAATTTTCCAGATATATTGAGCTTCTTTAATTTTAGTTTGGTGCCAGACACTGTCAAGAGTGTAACCAATGTGATGTTTGTAATTTAAACTGCTTGGATTGCTCATTTTTATGATTAATAAAAATAAAAAAGACATTTGGAAAGATAAGTTAAGAGCTATATTAAAACCTAAGACGAGCACACATAAAGTATTACAATAATTTCACCTTAAAACGGCCTGATAGTAGTATCAATGAGTAAACAAAACTCAAAAGAAACTAAAATTAAATAATAACATTAGATTACCCCCCCCCCTTGTATCTCTGGCCATGTAGCCTTTTGAGGGGGAATAAGTGTATTGTATTTCCATTATGCATTGTATTGAATAAACTTCTTCTTCTTCTTAGACATAAAGAACTACAAATAATGGTACATTTGAATGAATAAATCCTAAAGTGAGCAAAAATTCAAATGAGGAATCAATTTAAGCATAAAACAAACAGAAATTACTACAAAAAAGAGTAAGCCTACTGTCCCCCCCAAGCCTTCAAAAGTTCATTGTGTCATTTACAATTGACTGAGAACTAAACACATTTTGAACATTGAGGTTTAATTTGTGAAAACATTAGCAAAGAAAAAAAAATTAAATCCACATTATAATTGAGATGTTTTGAAACAACAAGTGAAAATGAACTGTATAAAAAATATATATGATATTGATTTCTAAAAAGCTTAGCAATTCATAATTTAAGATTTTAATTAACAAAACAAAATGAGTAGCAAAGCACAAATGACGCAATAGTCTTTACAAGCTTTGGGGCAGAGGGTGGGGTGAAGAAACTAATTCCTTAATTAATATAATAATGTTTGCATGTCAAGTTGGCAACCTTAAAACTTTGCTTTTTATCAGCTCTTCAAGAGTATTGGGTAAGCATAACCGCAAACGAATTTGGTCAGCAATGACAAGTCAGCTTAAGCATTGCACAGCACAAAAACAACATTCAGTGATCATATTTTTCACTGCAGAGGGTATCAAAGATAGTGAAATCCATTAAAGAATTTTAAAAGAGTACATTAATAGGTTTTTGAACCACTCAAATGTTTATTAATGAGCAGAACAATTCAAAAGTGGCATTATAAGCATCTTTGAAGAGCAAGGAATTGGATGACTGGTTGAAGTTACAGCTTCCTCCCTTGAATATCACATTAACATATTAATTCAGGACAACGGGTATATTGCCATTGAGCAGATAACTGGAGAAGTGCAAGCAAGTATTGGAACTTTCTGCAGAATTATTCAGAATAAGATGCAGTACAACAAAACTTCTGCAAGATGGATTCCAAGACAAATTAGACTCCAACAGAAAAAACTAGCCTTCAAACCAGTCAATAGCTGAAAAAATAATATATAGTTGAAAAAGAAGAGCTTTTCAATAAAATTGTTAAGCATGCTGAAATGCAGGTACATCTTTTTGAAGCACAGTATAAAGGGGACTGAGCTTTGCTCAGTGAAGTGGATTATAGATGCAAAAACAATGTTCTGCATATCCCCCCTGCAGAAGTACAATCTCCTCATACTCTGATTCACAGGGTATGAATTTTTCTAGATTCAGTTGTACTGACATTCATTTAATGTTACAATTTTCTCATTACATTTCATTTACTTTACAATTTTCTGAAAAAAAAAATTGTTTTCAGAAAATTGTAGAGTAAATAAATACATCCAAAATTGTTTGGTTTCAAGCATCATATGATGAGGCTAATCACACAAGAAAGGTAAATTTACTAAATTTAAATCATGTGTTGAAAGATATACACTTCCAGAGATCACAAATAGTAAAAGAAATGGATTTTTCTTTAAATAGTCTTTTTAGTTTTCTTAATACATATGAATTCCAACAAATTATTTCAATTTCCAAAAATTCTTTTTAATATGTTTCAAGATTGTCTATGGAAGATTCAACCAAAAATTTTGCAATTGAAAAGGGAACATGAAAAACAAAAAAATATCAATGTATAAACCTAAACATTTCCCAGGCCCTGGTGTGATTAATTTAAGCAAAAGGGAGGTGACCAAAGAACAAAAGGAATTCCTTGAAAAAAGTATAGAATTTGGACTAAATCCTGAAAAAGTACCAATAAAGAAATGATTTCAAAGACTGAGACAGGGATTCATAAGTTTTCAAAAGATGTTAATGATGTAGATGATTTATGACTGAGGGTTGTGAATATTTTTAAAATTTTCAAGAAAACCTTGAGAACAAAGATATAAAAAAATTTTAAGATTTTATGAAATATTATTCTCTAATAATAACAAAAACTGATAACAGCAATATGAAATCAATCCTAGAAAAAGATTATTATGATAGTAAAATAGAAACAATCCTAAAGCATATTTCAACAAATAAAGACCAGATGTGCAGACCAGGGTCTGCACATCTGCAAAAAGTGGTACTTCAAATACCACCTCAACAAACTGTGTCCAGAATGTGTTTAAATGGTTAGTTTTTATGGTAAACATATTCTATTTGCTAGAGGTTAAATTAAATGTTCCTATCTAAAGCATATTTTATTTATAAGCATTTTAGCTGTGGTTATTTGCCCTATCCAATCAGTTATGTTATATAAAAAAAAAAAAACTTTGACCAGTTATGGGTTCAGTTGTATAGACTTCAAAAGAAGTGGATCAATAGCATCTGAACTTGCAAAAATTTTCAAAACATTAGAGGTGAAGACACCAATCTTAAAGGAGTATTTTATCAAAATTAACACAAAGGTCAAATTCTGTAAGTTGGAGTACATTACTTTTGAATAATTAATTTATAACCTAATGGAATGTTTTTCACCAGTTTTTAAAACATTTGCTAGCATTGATAAATTTTTGTGTTATAACAAAAATAGACATTTTTGGGTTCCCTTAACAGCTCAAGATATAGTTTGCCCCAGAAGCAATTATTGAATTGTGAACAAGCATGAAAAGGCACCAAGTGATAAACTCACTATTATTCTAAAATATTATGTTGTTAACAACAAATTTACCACTAAGTTGGTTATTATGAGGCCTATATGTTTATCCTACAAACAGGCCCCTAGTAGCCTAATATTGGCCAGATATTTTGATTAAAAAGAATCTGGTTTTTAAATAGGCTATTAGAAACTAGATAGAAATTACCTCTACACCCTAGCTTATTTAAATATGATTATTCTGTTTCTTATTCCTTTCTTAGATTAAATCTGCTCAAGGATGACTTCCCTTAGGATAGGTTATTTTAACTTTAAGATCATGTGTAAAAGATTAGGTTCAAACTTTTAAATGTGTGGCAAAGATTAAGCTCCACTGTCGTCAACCAACACATTTGAAATTTCTAGTGTTGTTTATTGTTGAAACACTCAAGCTAATCATACAGTTGTTGAGAAGATTTTGACACATGTAATGGCAAACAATACACTTTCTAGCCTATAGAGCATGATACAGATTTATATGATCTATATTATATTCATAAAAAGCATATAAAAAGACATTGGATATTCATCCAGTATAGGGCTACAAGAAATAACTAGGGGGGGGGGGGTGAATATGAGCATTAGCAAAACCATGTTAATAGGCCAAACATAAAATTATCCATCTAAAAATGTCGATTTTCTATGTCTCCAGCTGGATAGTCACTATTATCATCCTTGATTTCAACAAAATGTACTTAACCTCACCTCTTGGAAACAATCAGCCAAGGCTAGTGTAAAACACTAGCATTAAGTCCTAGCATATTCAAGAAAATCTACTTTAATAGACATTTGAGGCTTACCTCCACTTCAATAGACTCAGAGCCAGTAAACTGAAACGTTTTAATGTGTGGTTTCAGTTTCAAGACATAATTGATTGGTCTCAGGGCCACTGGAAGACGAGAAAATGTAGCTTTCATTCTCAGTATGCTAAACGTTAAATTTCAAATTAATGCCTGTCACTGACAGTATTGCCAGCATTTTATTCTACAAACGTGCCCCTGAGTATCCATAAGTTTGCCATTCTTTAACTAAAATGTGTTCATCTTAAAATTTCAAAACATGAGGAAATTTTTTTTCAAATGTATTATTTATCAATAAACACTTTCTAAGTTCTTCAAAGTGGTCAGTTAACAACAAAAATAATGAATGCGATAAAATCTATATAAGACATTCATATAAAATGACTTAGTGTGAAAGCACAAATCACGTTTTAAGTGTCAAATTTACTCTTTACTTTGGTAAAAAATTATTTTTACTTATCAAAATTTATATCCAGTTGGGAAATATTTTTCTTTTTTATGTTATCAATTTGCAAAAAAAAATCTCAATGCATATCAAATTTACAGTTTAATTTGAGCAGATAATTTTTTAATTAATTCATGCTAGTTTTTAACATAAGAAAAACGAGACAAATAGGGGTTCTTTACACTTTATAATATGTTTTACATTAATATTTTTACAAATATAATGTCTTTGAAACATTTTCGTTAAGTAAAAACGTAAGACTAATTAACGTCAAATTCAAAATATTCTATGCTTGTTGTTTGGCTACATTTGCTCGGTTCAATTTTTTTCTGACATTTAAGGTGCTTTTACTTCCTAGGGTCTATCAGTTCAAGACTGTAATTCTCTTGTTTTTAAACTTCTAAATGCGAAAATAGATGCACCAGCCACATGTGCAAATAGAGCAGAAATAGAATTGTTGAAGAAAAAAATGTACACACAGTGAATATGACTTCCTGAATGAAAAACAAATCATTGAAAAGAAAATAAGACTTAGTGATTTTTGTAATGATATTTATACTATAACTAGATAGGTCACATAGGTTATCGTTTGCTTCTAGACTTTGTTAGTGGGGGATCCGCTCTAGGAATCATTTAATTGTTATAACTTTTATTTCCAATATTTAACTGAAACTTTGATTTTCTTATTTGTCATTGAAATGCCTGATAAGAGCTCATAACATCTTATTCCTTATGTTTCTGATTCACATATTAACTCATATATGTAGAACTGCCTCTATGTCAAAAACCATGCTTACTTCTAGTTATTTTCACTTTTCTAAATATTTCTTTTAACCAGCACAAGAACAAAAATTGACATAGATGCGCTAAGAATTATGAGTGAAATTAATGGCATTTCACACAACCAGCATCGTTTGTGGGACATTTATCTATGCATTAGCATAATATACGAAATTTCTGCTGAAAGTAAAGTGAATTTAAACAAAATATACAAATTTTTCGCAGAATTTAGAAATTTTGTGCAGACGTAGAAGCAGTACTAACCTATTACTTCTTCTTGTGTAATCAGTTTTATCCAGCACTACTGAGCTTTTGCTTGTGAGGAGAATTCTAGGCATAATAGAATATTTATTGTAACCTTCCTCCCTAAATATATACCCCCATGCCCTGATTTACATAACAAAAACTTTTGTGTCATTTTGATAGAATTCGTTCTCTTTTAATGAACATAAAAAGGGGAATGTAATTTTCCCTTCCTGTTGGCTTCTCTGGCAATTTTTAATTAATTTAAGGTTTCTACTGCAATCATACCACGAATTGTTCAGATTTTTTCAATATTTTTTGTCAAACAATGCCCATCGAACAGGTTAATAATTTTAGCTTTATTATTCGAACATTTTCAAATTTGAAATATTGTCCCTTTGTAAATGTGGTGAAGAATTCACAACATAATATTACACAATATATAATATTTTGGCTTGTCTTATATCTTTGATAGACAACACTATTGCACTGCCTGTTATTTTTTATTCAGCTTAATATCAATACTATTCGTTATTATAAACCGGCGAACCCACAAAATAACCAATTTAGTAAGAAACCATAAATAATATTTGAATAAATAACGCATTTTAAAAGTATAGTACAACAAATTAAATCTTACAGAGTCAAAATCTCTTCAAAATTATGAACAAATAAATAGCATGATACCCGGTGCTGTTAGAATAGAAATTGGTTTAATTATCCGGTTGAGCATTCTTTGCTGGCCGTGGGAGTTGGGGGAGATGGAGGGAGGATCTGTAGTGCAGTATTAGTGGTGATTCTGGCTAAAAAGTTAAGTGTATACGAAATTCATTTTCACCCATCTGAGAGCTTGTTTACGCTATACTGCTGTCAGCTGCAGCAGCTCATTGCTGACAATCTTAATAAAAATCAAGCACAAGCACTTATATTTACGATTGTTTAAAATATGTTTATTGTTTATAACATATTGCGCTGTGTTTTAAAATCCACCAAGTAGTGTGTTCGGTAAATAGTAAATTTTCTTTACTACCGCTCTTATTGCACCTTTTTCAATAGCACTTTTGCCACCCAATAAAAATACTGCAGCTACGCCCTTGCTACGTAGTGACTTAAATCTGCTTGAAACATACGTATTTTTCTTGGTGTGAACCAATAAACCTAGACTAAAATCAAATAATGAACGCCCCTCTCCTCCCCCACCCTCTAAAAAATGTTAAATTTTTAAAACTCAACCCTGAGTGCGCTCTATCAATTTGCCTAAGAATTTTGCCCGAGAAAAATTTGCCTTATTTAAAAAATAGGGGTAAATACCCCCTAAAAGTCATAGAATCTTAACGAAAATCCTACCATGAGATTCAGCGTATCAGAGAACCCTGTTTAAGAAGTGTCAAACTCCTATCTACAAAAATGTAGAATTTTGTATTTTTTGCCAGAAGTCGGATCACAGACGCGTGTTTATTTGTTGTTTTTTTTTCCAAGATCGATCGTATCGACCCAGTGGTCCTAAAATGTCACAAGAGAACTCTTTCTGACAGAAATAAAAAGTTCTAGTACCCATTTTAAGCGACAGAAAAATTGGAGGGCACCTAGGTCCCCTCCACCGCACCCTTTTTTCTCAAAGTCACCATATCTAAATTTTGAGATAGCCATTCTGTTTAGCTTAGTCGAAAACCAAATAACTATGTCTTTGGGACGACTTATTACCCCCAAACATCCTGGGGGAGGGGCTGCAAGTTACAAACTTTGACCATGGTTCACATATAATAATGATTATTATGAAGTGTGGAGACGTTTTCAGGGGGGATTTTTTCACGTTGGGGTGGGGGTGGGCTGGGGTTTACGTGGGAGACTCTTTCCATGGAAGAATGTATCACGAGGGAAGAGAATTGCCATGAAGGGGGGCGCAAGATTTTTTAGAATTATTTAAAAAAATGAGAAAATAAATGATTGTTTTTTTTCAACTGAAAGTAATGAGCAGCAATACCAATGATGATTGTGCAATCTTTTACCTAATCTGGCGCAATCATTTACGGCTCAATAGTAAACGGAACTCTAAAAAACGGAATTTTGATGCCAAAATATATATTTAGGCCTATATATATATATATATATATATATATATATATATACTAGCTTTTGGGGTATACTAGCTTTATACTTTATATACTAGCTATATATATATATATATATATATATATATATATATATATATATATATATATACTAGCTTTTGGGGAGGCGCTTCGCGCCCCCCCCCCCCCCCGAAGCCCCCCCGCGCGCGTAAGTCGTTACGCGCCATATTAGTTACGTGCCATTGTAGTTGTGTCCCTATGTCCCACCTGTGAATATATTTATATATATATATATATATATATATATATATATATATATATATATATATATATATATATACATATACATATATATATATATATATATATATATATATATATACATATATATATATATATATATATATATATATATATATATATATATATATATATATATATATATATATATATATATATATATATATATATATATATATATATATATATTTAGTTAAAGTTTAACGTTTCAAAGTTAAAGTTTAACTTTGTTCTAAACTTTTGGCTAACTCTTTTCTTAAGTATATAAAATTTACGCAACAAAAAAGTTAGGCACTTACTTTGTAGATTTATTTATGCGCTGTTCAAAAACTGAATCGAATATGTCTACTAAATATATATACATTTATATATATATACATATATATATCTATATATATATATATATATATTTATATATATATATATATACCAGCTGTTGGTGTGGCGCTTCGTGCCATACCAACACCTAATTGGTGGGGGCTCTTCGCCCCCCCCCCAAGACCCCCGCGCGCGTAAGTCGTTACGTGCCAAATTAGTTACGCGCCATTGTAGTTGTGTCCCTGTGTCCCACATGTGAATATAGATAGATATATATATGTTTTTAACTACGTAAAACTTGCGAATATACAACATTCTTTGCTGTCCCATTGTCTGTGCATATAAATAGAATGTCAGGTTTAACGACTCTTGAACATGCAACATATAATGGTCCATGGGAAAACAATCCGTATTCAGATCTATACCTCATGATTCTAATGATTGCCCTTGAGCTTTGTTGATGGTGATTGCTAATCGACGATTCCCTGTGTCGCCATCGTCATTTATATATCCCCCTGAGCCCCCGAGAGTCCCTGTTGTAGTTGTGTCCCTGTGTCCCGGTCGTCATGTCCCGGTGTTCCGGTCGTCATTTGTGTCCCGGTCTGTATATACATTCGTTTTTGAATTGGTCTTTTTTTAGGTTTTAGTTTTTTACCTTTAATTTGTGTCCCGGTGCTTTGTTGATGGTGATTGCTAATCGAACATTCCTTGTGTCTCGGTCGTCATTTATATTCTCTATGTGCCGGTGTCCCGGTCGTCATTTGTGTCCCGATGTCCCGGTCTGTAATTTCGTCAGTCGAAAACATGACGTCAGTCGACACAGAAACATGACGTCACCTAACAGATCCACAGACTGACAACTTATTTTTATATATATAGATATATATATATAAATATATATATATATATATATATATATTTTCTTTTTAGTTTTTTTGTAGTTTTTACCTTTTTTAGTTTTTTTCTTCTTTTGTATTAATGCTAAAGCCAAGGTTCAAACCTGGAGCCTCTCGGACCTAGAACCTGAAACATAACGCTTTACCAACTCAGCTACTTCGGCTTGAATACATTCGTTTTGAGCAGCTTCCTCGGGTGTTGCCATTGTAGGTTCTTCAGTCATTTTACAATTAGAAATTTCTCTTTCAACGGTCTTCTTACATTTAAAAATTTGTCTTTGAACGATATTCTTAAATACCTGTGTCCTGGTCGTCATTTATATTCCCTGTGTCCCGGTCGTCATTTGTGTCCAAGTATCCCAGTCTGTAATTTCTCTTTGAGTGTCCCGGTCGTTATTTATATTCCCTCTGTCCCGGTCGTCATTTGTGTCCCGGTCGTCATTTGTGTCCCGGTCTGTAATTTCTCTTTGAGTGTTTTTTCTTTTTAGTATTTTTTTAGTTTTTTACATTTTTTCTTTTTTCAGTTTTCTTTTTCTTTTTTATTTTTCAGCTTCACTATGAAATACATATCACAGAATCTTTGTTTTTTTAACTAAAATCTGGTAGGCATTGATAACCTTATCCAAGTCAAAATCCCAAACCCAATCATCATCGCTATCATTTTCAGTTTTGATATGTTTTGACTCCCGCTGTCCAGGTGGATCTTCATCTAACTGCGCGGTTTTGCGTTCTTTAGCCTCAAGCCTGTTTCCTTGCTGTTCTTTTGATTCCTCGGCATGCTTTCTTTTCTGACTTTCTCTATCAGCAGCAAGTTTTTTGGCATAGACTCTTTGAGCATTTTCATCGGCTTTTGCCATTGTAAGTTCATCAGTCATTTTAAACTTAAACATTAATAGATTTCTACGTGAACATATATGTCTTAAATATCTTTAATGACGTCACCGTCATAGCAAAAATGACGACAACTAACTTCATGACGTCAGTCGACACAGAAACATGACGTCACCTGACAGACAGACACACAAACAGACAACTTATTTTTATATATATAGATATATATATATATATATATATATATATATATATATATATATATATATATATATATATATATATATATATATATATATATATATATATATATATTAGCTGTTGGGGTGGCGCTTCGCGCCACCCCAACACCTAGTTGGTGGGGCGCTTCGCGCCCCCCCAAGCCCCCCTGCGCGCGTAAGTTGTTACGTGCCATATTAGTTACGCGCCATTGTAGTTGTGTCCCTGTGTCCCACCTGTGAATAGAGATAGATATAAATATATGTTTTTAACTACGTAAAACATACGAATATACAACATTCTTCGCTGTCCCATTGTCTGTGCATATAAATAGATTGTCAGGTTTACTGACTCTTGAACATGCAACATATATATGTCCATGGGAAAAACAATCCGTATTCAGATCTATACCTCATTATTCTAATGATGTGTCCCTGTGTCCCGGTCGTCATTTGTGTCCCGGTGTCCCAGTTTGTAATTTCTCTTTGAGTGTCCCGGTCGTCATTTATATTCCCGGTGTCCCGGTCGTCATTTGTGTCCCGGTGTCCCGGTCTGTAATTTCTATTCGAACAATCCCTGTGTCCCGGTCGTCATTTATATATCCCACCTGTGCCCCCGGCGTCCCCGTTGTAGTTGTGTCCCTGTGTCCCGGTCGTCATTTATATTCCCTGTGTCCCGGTCGTGATTTGTGTCCGGGTGTCCCAGTCTGTAATTTCTCTTTGAGGTTCCCGGTCGTCACTTATATTCCCTCTGTCTCGGTCGTCATTTGTGTCCCGGTCTGTAATTTCTCTTTGAGTGTTTTTTCTTTTTAGTTTTTTTTTTAGTTTTTTACCTTTTTTCTTTTTTCAGTTTTCTTTTTCTTCTTTATTTTTCAGCGTCACTATGAAGTACATATCGACGAACCTTTGTTTTTTTAACTTAAATCTGGTAGGCATTGATGACCTTATCCAAGTCAAAATCCCAAACCCAATCATCATCGCTATCATTTTCAGTTTTGATATGTTTTGACTCTCGCTGTCCAGGTGGATTTTCATCTAACTGCGCGGTTTTGCGTTCAAATACCGTTAATGACGTCACCGTCAAAGCAAAAATGACGATAACTAATTTCATGACGTCAGTCAACACAGAAACATGACGTCACCTGATCCACAGACAGACAGACAGACAACTTATCTATATATATAAAAATAAGTTGTCTGTGTGTGGATCTGTGGATGGATCAGGTGACGTCATGTTTCGGCTGACGTCATGAAATTAGTTGCCTTCATTTTTGCTTTGAAGGTGACGTCATTCAAGTTATATAAGACATATGTTCGCGTAGAATTCTATTAATGTTTAAGTTTACAATGACTGATGAAGATGCTCAAAGAGTCTATGCCAAAAAACTTGCTGCTGAGAGAAAGTCAGAAAAGAAAGCGTGCCGAGGAATCAAAAGAACAGCAAGGAAACAGGCTTGAGGCTAAAGAACGCAAAACCGCGCAGTTAGATGAAGATCCACCTGGACAGCGAGAGTCAAAACATATTAAAACTGAAAATGATAGCGATGATGATTGGGTTTGGGATTTTAACTTGGAAAAGGTCATCAATGACTACCAGATTTTAGTTAAAAAAACAAAGGTTCGGCGATATGTATTTCATAGTGAAGCTGAAAAATAAAGAAGAAAAAGAAAACTGAAAAAAGAAAAAAGAGAAATTACAGACTGGGATACCGGGACACAAATGACGACCGGGACACAGGGAATATAAATGACGACCAGGACACAGGTATTTAAGAATATCGTTCAAAGACAAATTTTTAATTGTAAGAAGACCGTTGAAAGAGAAATTTCTAATTGTAAAATGACTGAAAAACCTGCAATGGCAACGGTACCACCATCGAAGTAGATAACCAGTGGGTTTACGGCCAACCTACCATCTTCAAAGATACCACGATAGGAAGACTCTACACCGTTCACCCCAATCAACATGAATGCTTCTTTCTACGCCTGCTTTTGGTGAATGTACCCGGTCCGACATCCTTTGAGTATTTGAGAACTGTAAACGGTACTATACATGACACTTACCGTAGTGCATGCCAAGCTCTGAATTTATTGGAGAATGACCAACACTGGGATAACTGCATCAATGACGCGTGCGAAACGTCAACCCCAAGTCAAATTCGTACACTTGCTCTCCATCAGCTCCTACAGAGTTATGGGAAAAATATAAGTCAAAAATGTCCGAAGATATACTCCATCGAAAACAGTTAGAGACGTCAGAAATGACTTTTGATTTTACATCAGAAATTTATAACGACACTTTAGTTATTATAGAAGATTTGTGCGTACGTATGGCAAACAAACCTCTTCAGGATTTGGGAATGCCTTCACCTAACCGTATCGCTGCTGTTTCGACATGTGTAGAATTGGATCGTGAACAAAGTTACAGTACGAGTGATCTATTGTCGTAACAGACAATGGGAAAGCCAAGAATGTTGTATATTCGCAATTTTTACGTAGTTTAACTCCTGCAGACGAAATGAATGCTTGCCTGAAAAATTCTAATTTATGGGCACACGTAAAAATATTAAAATTAACTACAAATATGCGTGTCCGATTGCAAAACGATGATTCTGGTCAAACATTTTCAGATCAATTGCTGGCAATTGGAAACGGAAAGCTTCCAGTAGTGGGAAAGCCAAAAATGTTGTATATTCGCAATTTTTACGTAGTTTGAAACACATATATAAATCTATCTATATTCACAGGTGGGACACAGGGACACAACTACAATGGCGCGTAACTAATATGGCGCGTAACGACTTAAGCGCGCGGGGGGGCTTGGGGGGGCGCGAAGCGCCCCACCAACTAGGTGTTGGGGTGGCGCGAAGCGCCACCCCAACAGCTAGTTTTTATATATATAGAAGATATATATATATATCATGAAAAGAGAAATCACCAATGCAACAGCACAAACACAAAAAAAAGAAAAAAAAAAAAGAGAGACAGAAGGAGAAAAGGAAGACTGTTTTCCTAAATTAGTGATTAATATAGACCAGCACTTGAATGAGGCCTTAACCCTACTCATCAATACAATCACATAGGTCAAACAGCATAGCCATACACAATCAACCATAAAGAATAATCCATGGACAGGCAGTCATGTCGTCAATAAGTATATGTATATATAAGTAAAAATAATATATAAATATAATACAAGTTTTTGAGGAAATAAACACTTGCAACTCCCAATTGGTTATATTGGTTGGGCTAAAAAAAAAAAGAAATATATAGGTAAGCGTTGGTAACATTTTAGTTTAGAAAGTGGGGGATCGGGGGCGGGATTTCCTTCATATAAAGATAGTTTACATTCATTTAATGATTTTAGCCTAGTTTTTACTTTCATTTGAAAACTGAAAACTTTTTTTTCACGACTGAATAAGGACACCGACCGGTGTCCCAGTCTGTAATTTCTCTTTGAGTGTCCCGGTCGTCATTTATATTCCCTGTGTCGATTTATAGTCCCTGTGTCCCGGTGTGCCGGTGGAAGCCTTATATACTTATATCTTGCGAATATCAACATTCTTCGCTGTCCCATTGTCTGTGCATATAAATAGATTGTCAGGTTTACCGACCCTTGAACATGCAACATATAATTGTCCATGGGAAAAAAAATCCGTATTCAGATCTATACCTCGTTATTCAAATGATTGCCCTTTTACATTCCCTGTGTCCCGGTCGTCATTTATATATCCCCCCTGTGCCGCCCCCGGCGTCCCCGTTTTAGTTGTGTCCCTGTGTCCCGGTCGTTATTTGTGTCCCGCTGTCCCAGTCTGTAATTTATCTTTGAATGTCCCGGTCGTCATTTATATCCCCTGTGTCCCGGTGTCCCGGTCTTCATTTGTGTCCCGTTGTCCCGATCTGTAATTTCGTCAGTCGACAAACAACTTCATGACGGAATAATGCTCAATCCTCATAATGACGTCAGTCGACAAACATGACGTCAGTCGACACACAAACATGACGTCAGTAGACAGACAGACAAACAACTTATTTTTATATATATATAAATATATATATATATATATATATATATATATATATATATATATATATATATATATATATATATATATATATATATATATATATATATATATATATATATATATATATATATATATATATGCTTTCTCTTTTGTATCTCAATATTACGCACACAGTGTTTAAGGGTAATTATCCGGGGTAAATTTTTACCGGTATTGAGTTGTCTAGAGTAGTGCTTTTTAAACTGTGGGTCGCGACCCCCAGGGGGGGTCGTGAGACTACTGAAAGGGGGTCGCAAAGATCTGATACTTTTCAATCATTATAAATAAAATTTTAAAATTATTATACACACTACGTACAAAAATATAAATACAAATAAAAATCATACAAAATACTATTGTAGATTTATTATATTTTTTTTTTTGAAAAAATCTGCAATGCAAAACTGTTATGTAGGGCCTATAAATGAAAATATGGAAGTAGTATTTAAAATAATAAATACAACGCGCTTCTCGATTTTCAACTGAAGCTACGACATTGATGTCTGGCCGCCGGCGTCAGTGTTTGCAAGATAACTTAGTGATTATAAGTACCCAGACGCCGCGTCGCCTTGGGCTTACAGGTTACACATTCTGTTTGTACTTCAGTTTGGACTCAGCTTTGTCTTCATTGTGACATGTGTATTTACTGTGTAAATATATTTTTATCTTTTATTACATTATTTTGTTTTCATATTTTTGACGTCATATTTTAGTTTATTTCTTTTTTAGTTTTTTTTTTCTTTTTTAGTTTTTCTAGCGAGAAATTTTCAGTATAAAGTCAGTAGAATTCATTGAAATAGTGACGAATTTTGAAAGAATTTTTGCTTAGTCTTTTGATCTTACAGCTGGGAACCGAGATGAAAATTTCAAGGAAAGTTCTTTTTTGGGAGTGTGGGTAAAAGGACTTGAAACTTAGTATTAAATAAGAGGGAAAAATATTTTTTTATGTATCTAGTACAAGTGGTTAAGTTAAAGTTTTTTTTTTTTAATTTTTTTGCTTATCCTTCCACAGACCATATTCATATCTAGGTATTAGGGGAATAAGAGTATAGATTAGGCCTAGAAGAATCTTTAAAGTTTGAAGTCACATAAAAGTTTTAAAATTTGTCCAAAAGACCAAACAATCGTCCAAAGATAGCTTCATAATCACGTGTTATTCTCTTGTTCTGAATTAAACACGTTTCTGTCTGTTTTTTCTGTCATAGTAATGACTATTTGACAGTATGTTGCAGCAACCTCCCCTAATTCATAAGGCAACTTACTCGCGATAGCAGGGCACGAACCTGAATACCGTCATTCGAACGGCAGAGACGTATCCACTACACTATCCCGAGGTACATGGTTATAGGATCTATTAAAATAGTGATTTGTTTAATCGATTATAACAGCTGATGTCATTTGAAATAACAACTTTTTGACAGCAGTGTATTTTACAATCAAGATCATAAGTTTATCATCAAGTTTTTACCAAAATAATTCAGTCGTGAAAAAAAAGTTTTCAGTTTTCAAATGAAAGTAAAAACTAGGCTAAAATCATTAAATGAATGTAAACTATCTTTATATGAAGGAAATCCCGCCCCCGATCCCCCACTTTCTAAACTAAAATGTTACCAACGCTTAGCTATATATTTCTTTTTTTTTAGCCCAACCAATATAACCAATTGGGAGTTGCAAGTGTTTATTTCCTCAAAAACTTGTATTATATTTATATATTATATATATATATATATATATATATATATATATATATATATATATATATATATATATATATACATATATACATATATATATATATATATATATATATATATATATATATATATATATATATATATATATATATATATATGCTTTCTCTTTTGTATCTCAATATTACGCACACAGTGTTTAAGGGTAATTATCCGGGGTAAATTTTTACCGGTATTGAGTTGTCTAGAGTAGGGCTTTTTAAACTGTGGGTCGCGACCCCCAGGGGGGGTCGCGAGACTACTGAAAGGGGGTCGCAAAGATCTGATACTTTTCAATCATTATAAATAAAATTTTAAAATTATTATACACACTACGTACAAAAATATAAATACAAATAAAAATCATACAAAATACTATTGTAGATTTATTATATTTTTTTTTTGAAAAAATCTGCAATGCAAAACTGTTATGTAGGGCCTATAAATGAAAATATGGAAGTAGTATTTAAAATAATAAATACAACGCGCTTCTCGATTTTCAACTGAAGCTACGACATTGATGTCTGGCCGCCGGCGTCAGTGTTTGCAAGATAACTTAGTGATTATAAGTACCCAGACGCCGCGTCGCCTTGGGCTTACAGGTTACACATTCTGTTTGTACTTCAGTTTGGACTCAGCTTTGTCTTCATTGTGACATGTGTATTTACTGTGTAAATATATTTTTATCTTTTATTACATTATTTTGTTTTCATATTTTTGACGTCATATTTTAGTTTATTTCTTTTTTAGTTTTTTTTTTCTTTTTTAGTTTTTCTAGCGAGAAATTTTCAGTATAAAGTCAGTAGAATTCATTGAAATAGTGACGAATTTTGAAAGAATTTTTGCTTAGTCTTTTGATCTTACAGCTGGGAACCGAGATGAAAATTTCAAGGAAAGTTCTTTTTTGGGAGTGTGGGTAAAAGGACTTGAAACTTAGTATTAAATAAGAGGGAAAAATATTTTTTTATGTATCTAGTACAAGTGGTTAAGTTAAAGTTTTTTTTTTTAATTTTTTTGCTTATCCTTCCACAGACCATATTCATATCTAGGTATTAGGGGAATAAGAGTATAGATTAGGCCTAGAAGAATCTTTAAAGTTTGAAGTCACATAAAAGTTTTAAAATTTGTCCAAAAGACCAAACAATCGTCCAAAGATAGCTTCATAATCACGTGTTATTCTCTTGTTCTGAATTAAACACGTTTCTGTCTGTTTTTTCTGTCATAGTAATGACTATTTGACAGTATGTTGCAGCAACCTCCCCTAATTCATAAGGCAACTTACTCGCGATAGCAGGGCACGAACCTGAATACCGTCATTCGAACGGCAGAGACGTATCCACTACACTATCCCGAGGTACATGGTTATAGGATCTATTAAAATAGTGATTTGTTTAATCGATTATAACAGCTGATGTCATTTGAAATAACAACTTTTTGACAGCAGTGTATTTTACAATCAAGATCATAAGTTTATCATCAAGTTTTTACCAAAATAATTCAGTCGTGAAAAAAAAGTTTTCAGTTTTCAAATGAAAGTAAAAACTAGGCTAAAATCATTAAATGAATGTAAACTATCTTTATATGAAGGAAATCCCGCCCCCGATCCCCCACTTTCTAAACTAAAATGTTACCAACGCTTAGCTATATATTTCTTTTTTTTTAGCCCAACCAATATAACCAATTGGGAGTTGCAAGTGTTTATTTCCTCAAAAACTTGTATTATATTTATATATTATATATATATATATATATATATATATATATATATATATATATATATATATACATATATACATATATATATATATATATATATATATATATATATATATATATATATATATATATATATATATATATATATATGCTTTCTCTTTTGTATCTCAATATTACGCACACAGTGTTTAAGGGTAATTATCCGGGGTAAATTTTTACCGGTATTGAGTTGTCTAGAGTAGGGCTTTTTAAACTGTGGGTCGCGACCCCCAGGGGGGGGGGGTCGCGAGACTACTGAAAGGGGGTCGCAAAGATCTGATACTTTTCAATCATTATAAATAAAATTTTAAAATTATTATACACACTACGTACAAAAATATAAATACAAATAAAAATCATACAAAATACTATTGTAGATTTATTATATTTTTTTTTTTGAAAAAATCTGCAATGCAAAACTGTTATGTAGGGCCTATAAATGAAAATATGGAAGTAGTATTTAAAATAATAAATACAACGCGCTTCTCGATTTTCAACTGAAGCTACGACATTGATGTCTGGCCGCCGGCGTCAGTGTTTGCAAGATAACTTAGTGATTATAAGTACCCAGACGCCGCGTCGCCTTGGGCTTACAGGTTACACATTCTGTTTGTACTTCAGTTTGGACTCAGCTTTGTCTTCATTGTGACATGTGTATTTACTGTGTAATTTTCAGTTGGTGTTTTTAATTATTACGTTAAAGCTCAACTACATTTTGTTTAATTATTTAACCATCTTGGATAAATGGCTAATTAAAATTCCAACTAGTAAGTATGCCACGCCGTCACAACCAAGTTGCAGTGCTTCAAATCCGACTTCTAGCAAAACAAAAAAAAAGAAAATATGACGAATCATATTTGCAGTATGGCTTCACTTGCTCTTCTCACAACAATAAAGAAGAACCAGTGTGCTTAATTTGCAAAGAAGTTTTGGCTGCAGAAAGCATGAAACCGTCAAAACTGCAACGACATTTGAATACTGAACATGCAACGTTATCAAAAAAGCCAATGGAATATCTTGAGCGTCTTTTGCAAACATCAAATAAAGAAAAGAACACTTTGGAGAAGTATGTTACTTTGAATAATAAATATCTATTGGCATCGTATGAAGTTTCGTATTTGATAGCAAAAACGAAAAAGCCTTTTACTATTGGAGAGCAACTTTTACTACCCGCAGCTATAAGAATGTCTGAAATTGTTCATGGAAAACAGTATGCTGCTGAAATTAGTAGAATTCCATTATCAAATGACACTGTGTCCAAAAGAATTTCAGACATTAGCAATGATCAATTTCAACAGCTTCTTATGAGAATTAAGGACAGCTCAAAGTTTGCAATACAACTGGACGAATCGACAGACATTTCAAAAATGGCAGAGTTGTTACTTTTTGTAAGATATATTTATGAGGGAAGAATTCATGAAGATATACTGTTTTGTCGTCCTCTGGAAGGTCATATTCGTGGAAAAGATATATATATAAAAGTAAATGAGTTTTTTAAAAAAGAAGGATTAAATTGGAAAAATTGTGTTGGTGTGTGCACGGACGGTGCTGCAGCAATTACCGGACAAGATCTTGGCTTTACAGCATTTGTTAAAGCTGGAAATGATCATATTACATTTACACATTGTATGATTCACCGAGAGGCACTTGTTGTTAAAAAAATTGCACCAGAATTAAACACTGTGTTTTTTGATGCAGTCAAAATCATTAATTTTATTAAAAGTCGAGCACTTAATAGTCGATTGTTTAAAAATTTGTGCATTGATATGGATTCGGATTATACAAGTTTATTGCTACATGCTGAAGTTAGGTGGCTATCAAGAGGTCGAAGTTTGAAACGATTATAATGATAAAGTATATGATATTAACTTTAAAAGATAAAGTTCTTATATTTCTAACAGAGCAAAATTCTAATTTGGCCGATTATTTTCACGATAATTTATGGCTTCTCAAGCTATGCTGTTTGGCAGATATTTTTGATAAAATCAATGATATGAATTTATAAATGCAGGGAGTCTGCATTAATATGTTTATGTTAAAAAAAAAAAACTTGAGGCCTTTGTTAAAAAAAAATTCTTATATGGAAGAACAGAGTGGAAAGTGGATCGCTCGAAATGTTTCCATTTACTGACGAGTATATAATTAGTAACAATATTTCAAAAAAGATACTAATATAACAAAAATTATAGTTAATCATTTGAAGGAAATGGAAGTTTACATGCATAGGTATTTTCCCAATGATATCGATACACAACAATGGATTTGCAATCCATTTTCAGTTGAAATGGAAGAAATTAATTTTTAAACTTAAAAGCACAAGAAGAATTTGCCGAATTAACAAGTGATACTACCTTGCGACTCAGATTTTCTCAAGTGCCTGTGCATGAATTTTGGATAGAAATCAAATCAGAATATCCCCTACTATCGGATATGACAGTGAACAAATTACTGCAATTTTGCACAACATATTTATGTGAATCAGCCTTTTCCACATTAACTTACATAAAATCAAAATACCGTTCAACTTTAATAAACGTTGAAAATCTATTACGATCTGCACTAACTCAAATTGAGCCTAGATTTAATTATTTGTGTGAAAATAAACAATCAGATCCGTCACATTAATATTTTTTTATGTTAATAATATGTTTTTATTAAAAAATTGTAACAAAGTTTATTTTTTCTATTGAATATACAGATATAGTTTTATGTCATTCTATTTATTGTGTTTTATTACGACCAGTATCCCGTCAACGTTTCCAATTACATATATGTGAAATGAATGGGCACGTTATTTACATTGTAAAATAGTGCGAAATTACATCTACATCTACGGTTAATATATATTTCATTATATGGAGGAGGGGGTTGTTTAAAATTTCCTAAGCTTGAAGGGGGTCGCTATATAAAAAAGTTTAAGAAGCCCTGGTCTAGAGGATATTTTTGTGGAAAAGGAGGGTTTCAACGTGGAGGTATGATTTCTCGGCATTATTAAAAAATTATAAGAAATTATATTTAAAAATATTTTTTTCAACTGAAAGTAAGGAACAACATTAAAACTTAAAAGTATCAGAAATTCTTCGTTTATGCAGTGGATTGACCCCTCCTCAACACAACGCTCTTGAAGCTTAAGTACTCTAGTATTTTTAAAAAAAAGCTTTTTATTGCTCTAATTAAACGGCCCTTGTGCGTCAGGAATCATTCTTAAAGAATAGAGACAAAATTCAAACTTTAGTTTAAAGAGTGAGGTGGTGAGGAGAGGGATATCCTCCCCTTCATATACATAGTAATTTCTGTTCGTTTTAAGCTTCAATGTTGCTCCTTACTTTCAGGTAAAAAATGGGTTTTTATTTGCCTAAAATACAAAATAACTTATCTCTGTTGGACTGTTGCTGCAACATACTGTCAAATAGTCATTACTATGACAGAAAAAACAGACAGAAACGTGTTTAATTCAGAACAAGAGAATAACACGTGATTATGAAGCTATCTTTGGACGATTGTTTGGTCTTTTGGACAAATTTTAAAACTTTTATGTGACTTCAAACTTTAAAGATTCTTCTAGGCCTAATCTATACTCTTATTCCCCTAATACCTAGATATGAATATGGTCTGTGGAAGGATAAGCAAAAAAATTTAAAAAAAAAAAACTTTAACTTAACCACTTGTACTAGATACATAAAAAAATATTTTTCCCTCTTATTTAATACTAAGTTTCAAGTCCTTTTACCCACACTCCCAAAAAAGAACTTTCCTTGAAATTTTCATCTCGGTTCCCAGCTGTAAGATCAAAAGACTAAGCAAAAATTCTTTCAAAATTCGTCACTATTTCAATGAATTCTACTGACTTTATACTGAAAATTTCTCGCTAGAAAAACTAAAAAAGAAAAAAAAAACTAAAAAAGAAATAAACTAAAATATGACGTCAAAAATATGAAAACAAAATAATGTAATAAAAGATAAAAATATATAAATGACGTCATGTTCGCAACGCCAAACCAGGCTTGCGGCTAATAGAGATATTAAATAAAGAAGGCGTGTGGCTGCATTACAAAAGCGATGCGTGTATAATTATCCTACAATGACATCAAAAAGAGAACACCAGGAGGAAACACCAGAGCAACGCAAAACCAGGCTTGCGGCTCAAAGAGAAAGGTTCAGATTAGGAATGTCCAATTTACGTCATCAACTCGATCCAAAAACGACATAGCGTTGCCGGGACCCGTAACACAGGGGACAATGAGAATCCATATATAGAAACCTGCCGCGTGCCATGCTGGGGCCTGGCGATGGAACCGCTGGGGTCCAGCACCGTCTGCGGCTAGAACACAAGGGACAATGACAATCCATATATAGAAGCCTGTTGCGTTTCATGCTAGGGCCTGGTGGTGAAGCCGCCGGGACCCAGCTAGTATATAGCTAGTATATAATACACTTGCCAGCTAGTATATAACAGCAGCACTGCCCTTGGTTAGAACACAAGAGACAATGAGAATCCATATATAGAAGCCGGCCGCGTGTCATGCTTTGGCCCGGCGGCGAAGGCGCCGTGAACCAGCTGGTATATATACATATATTTTATATAATCTTCAATATTTGATTCTTTGATATGTTCATTGTTATTAAGACTCTACTTCTTTTAGTTACGGTCACTTTTGACATTTCCGGTTATTTCTTATCTTATTGGAAAAAAGATATTTGGCTGCAATTTTACAAATTTTTAAAGAAGAAAACACTCAATTCTTGCACAAGAACATTCCTAACAATATCGTATGATTGTTACTTAAAATTGCTCTTTCTAGGTTCAAGAAAGTTTGTTGCAGAAATAAAAAAAAATTATAACCTCCCCTAATTCATAAGGCAACTTACTCGCGATAGCAGCGCACGAACCTGAATACCGTCATTCGAACGGCAGAGACGTATCCACTACACTATCCCGAGGTACATGGTTATAGGATCTATTAAAATAGTGATTTGTTTAATCGATTATAACAGCTGATGTCATTTGAAATAACAACTTTTTGACAGCAGTGTATTTTACAATCAAGATCATAAGTTTATCATCAAGTTTTTACCAAAATAAACCAGCTTTAGCAAATAATTAATTAAAGGTAAGCCAATTAGATAAAATTCCATAAACCTTTGTTATTATCATAAAGTTGTATTGACTGAAGTCCTTCAATAAGGAGTATTCTGAGAATTGACGTTTACCCCTGCGTAACTCTTTTAGTTACGGTCACTTTTGAGGTTTCCGGTTATTTCGTATCTTATTGGAAAAACATATTTGGCTGCAATTTTACACTCTGTGTCATATTAGTTTCAATATATAACCTTTAGCGACATATTTAAACACTTACTTCAATGCATAAATAAGATCATGTTTGATTTTGACAATTGCAATTGTAAAGCCGAAGGGAACTTCGAGGCTATTTTTTGGATGAGCAGTGTGTATAAGTTAGTGCTTCTCTTTGAATCTAGGAGCCATTCATATTTATTAAAATAAACTCTGGCAGCAATATCCGTTATTACCCATTCGTGAATTTATTTGCAAATATTTTATTTTATATTATATTTATATTAATATTTTATGTTGTATAGTTATTTATATTCATTAGACTTCCCACTCGCTGCATCACCAGTCTGTTTCTATCAGTAATACGAATCTGAGCTAAACTAAAAAAAAAAAACTTTTTAAAACGGTTCTTTTTACCATTATATTATACATACAGGAAAACAAAAGGCAGGTACTAATAAAGTCATAATCAACGGTCAAATAGTCACTACTATGACAGAAAAAACAGACAGAAACGTGTTTAATTCAGAATAAGAGAGTAACACTAGATTATGGAGCTATCAAGGCTTCACCCCTCCAGGGCATTCTTTTTCGTGGGTGGGCAAGTGGTCAGTTGCCCCCTCCCCAACAATTTGGATAAACAATTATTACATAGCCTATGTGTATTAACTATCAAGAAATGGACCCTTCCTGCCCCCCATCCCCCCATAAAAATGCTAGAACTACATCCATGCATCGCCCCTTTTATTTCCTCCAAAAAAGGCCTATAAGCGGTCTGCGAAGAAAAATATTTTTGACCATAGCTACATAGGGTAGAATCTTTGGACGATTGTTTGGTCTTTTGGACAAATTTTAAAACTTTTATGTGACTTCAAACTTTAAAGATTCTTCTAGGCCTAATCTATACTCTTATTCCCCTAATACCTAGATATGAATATGGTCTGTGGAAGGATAAGCAAAAAAATTAAAGAAAAAACTTTAGCTTAACCACTTGTACTAGATACATTAAAAAATATGTTTCCCTCTCATTTGATACTAAGTTTCAAGTCCTTTTACCCACACTCCCAAAAAAGAACTTTCCTTGAAATTTTCATCTCGGTTCCCAGCTGTGAAATCCAAAGACTAAGCAGAAATTGTTTCAAAATTCGTCACCATTTTAATGAATTCTACTGACTTTATACTGAAAATTTCTCGCTTGGCTTCAGGACTCAGTTAGCTGTTGTTCACCCCTCATACAACTGTCAACAAAGATTAAGATTAGTATTAAATAACTGGGTAATTTCAAATTGTCAAACACAATTTTCTTTATCAATATTATCCCATCAAAAAATGTGTTTTGTTCACCCTCCCCCAAGGAAAAAAATCTATTGGTGTGTGTGTGTGTGAGGTAGATAGGTTCATCCCTAAATGTAGAATACATGGATATGGTTAAAAGCAATGGATTAATTGTCTATCAATGTTTGTTTCATTTATTTATCAAAGCTGATTTGGTCACTAATTACTAAGTATGACGTCAATATATAGAAAAACTAACAAAAAAACTGAAAAAAAGGAAAAAAATAAAAAAAACTAAAATAAAAATAAAAGAAAACTATAAAAAAATAATAGAGAAAACAACTAAAAAAAACTAAAAATAAGGAAAAACTAAAAAAATAAAAAAAGAAAAAACTAAAAAAAGAAAACTAAAATAAAGACAAAAACAAAAGAAAAAGAAAAAACTAGAAAAAAGTAACACAGAGAAAAAAATAAAACAGAAAAAAAACAAAAAGAGAAAAAACTAAAAAAGCAAAAAAGCAAAAAAAAGATGAAAACTAAAAAAGAACAACTAAAATAAAAGACGAAGACAAAAACCAAAGAAAAAGAAAAAAAGAAGAGGAAACACTAAAAAAGAAAAAAAGAAAAAAGAAAAAAATTAAAAAAGAAAAATTGAATAACCTAAATTAGGTAAAAAACTAAAAGAACAAAAAAGAAAAAAAGAAAAAACTAAAACTAAAAAAGAAAAAGAAAAAAAACTAAAAAAGAAAAAAAAGCAGAAACAAAAAAAAGAAAAACTAAAAAAAAGAAAAAACTAAAAAGGAAATAAACTGAAATATGGCGTCAAAAAATATAAAAAAAATAAGGTAATAAAAGATAAAAATATATAAATGACGTCATGTTCGCAACGCGAAACCAGGCTTGCGGCTAATAGAGATATTAAAAAAAGAAGGCATGTCGCTGTATTACAAACGCGATGCGTGTATAATTATCCTACAATGTCACCAAAAAGAGAACACCAGGAGAAAACACCAGAGCAACGCAAAACCATACTTATGGCTCAAAGAGAAAGGCCCAGATTAGGAATGTCCCATTTATGTCATCAATTTGATCCAAAAATGACATAGCGTTGCCGGGACCCGGAACACAGGGGACAATGAGAATCCATATATAGAAGCCTGCCGCGTGCCATGCTGGGGCCTGACGATGAAACCACCGGGGCCTAGCACCTTCTACGGTTAGAACACAAGGGACAGTGAGAATCCATATATAGAAGCCTGCCGCGTGTCATTCTGGGGCCTAGTGGCGAAGCCGCCGGGATCCAGCTAGTTTATAGCTAGTATATAATATACTTGCCAGCTAGTATATAACCGCAACACTGCCTTTGGTTAGAACACAAGGGACAATGAGATTAAATATATAGAAGCCGGCCACGTGTCATGCTGGGGCCCGGTGGAGGAGGCGCCGGGACCCAGCTGGCATATATATATATATATATATATATATATATATATACATAATCATAAATATTTGATTCTTTGATATGTTCATTGTTATTAAGACTCTGCTTCTTTTAGTTACGGTCACTTTTGAAGTTTCTGGATATTTCTTATCTTATTGGAATAAAGTGTTCGGCTGCAATTTTACAAATTTTCAAAGAAGAAATCACTCAATTCTTGCACAAGTACATTCCTAACAATATCATATGATTGTTAATTAAAATTTCTCTTTCTAAGTTTAAGAAAGTTTGTTGCAAAAATAAAACAACAAAATTAGAAACTTCCGAGCTGTAAATCACAAGTTCCTCGCGATAGCAGTGCACTAACCTGAATGTAGTCATTCGAGCGGCAGACACGTATCCACCATACTATCTCGAGGTACATGGTTATAGGATCTATTAAAATAGTGATTTGTGTAACAATTTATTGACAGCAGTGTAGTTTACATTCAAGATCATAAGTTTATCATCAAGTTTTTACCAAAATAAGCCAGTTTTAGCAAATAATTAATTAAAGGTAAGTCAATTAGAAAAATTTCCATAAACCTTTGTTATTATCATAAAGTTGTATTGACTGAAGTCCTTCAATAAGGAGTATTCTGAGAATTGACGTTTACCCCTGCGTAACTCTTTTAGTTACTGTCACTTTTGAGGTTTCCTGTCATTTCTTATCTTATTCGAAAAAAATGTTTGGCTGCAATTTTACAAATTTTCAAAGAAGAAATCACTCAATTCTTGCACAAGTATATTCCTAACAGTAGACAAATTGCTCTTTCTAAGTTCAAGAAAGTCTGTTGCAAAAATAAGACAAAAAATTAGAACCTTCTAATTTAAATCCCATTAACTTCCTCGCGATAGCAGGGCACGAACCTGAGTACCTTCATTCGAGCGGCAGGGACGTATCCACTATAATATCACGAGGTACATGGTTATAGGATCTATTAAAATAGTGATTTGTGTAATCAATTATAGGAGCTGTTGTCATTTGAAATAACAATTTATTGACAGCAGTGTATTTTAAAATCAAGATCATAAGTTTATCATCAAGTTTTTACCAAAATAAGCCAGTTTTAGCAAATAATTAATTAAAGGTAAGCCAATTAGAAAAATTTCCATAAACCTTTGTTATTATTATAAAGTTGTATTGACTGAAGTCCTTCAATAAGAAGTATTCTGAGAATTGACGTTTACCCCTGCGTAACTCTTTTAGTTACGGTCACTTTTGAGGTTTCCGGTCATTTCTTATCTTATTGGAAAAAAATGTTTGGCTGCAATTTTACAAATTTTCAAAGAAGAAATCACTCAATTCTTGCACAAGTATATTCCTAACAATATTCCTAACAGTAGACAAATTGCTCTTTCTAAGTTCAAGAAAGTCTGTTGCAAAAATAAGACAAAAAATTAGAACCTTCCAAGGTTATAACAATTAGAACCAATTAACTTCCTCGCGATAGCAGGGCACAAAACTGAGTACCTTCATTCGAGCGGCAGAGACGTATCCACTATACTATCTCGAGGTACATGGTTATAGTATCTATTAAAATAGTGATTTGTGTAATCAATTATAAGAGCTGATGTCATTTGAAATAACAATTTATTGACAGCAGTGTATTTTAAAATCAAGATCATAAGTTTATCATCAAGTTTTTACCAAAATAAGCCAGTTTTAGCAAATAATTAATTAAAGGTAAGCCAATTAGAAAGATTTCCATAAACCTTTGTTATTATCATAAAGTTGTATTGACTGAAGTCCTTCAATAAGGAGTATTCTGAGAATTGACGTTTACCCCTGCGTAACTCTTTTAGCTACGGTCACTTTTGAGGTTTCCGGTCATTTCTTATCTTATTGGAAAAAAATATTTGGCTGCAATTTTACAAATTTTCAAAGAAGAAATCACTTAATTCTTGCACAAGTATATTCCTAACAATATTCCTAACAGTAGACAAATTGCTCTTTCTAAGTTCAAGAAAGTCAATTGCAAAAATAAGACAAAAAAATTAGAACCTTCCAAGATTATACCAATTAGAACCAATTAACTTCCTCGCGATAGCAGGGCACAAACCTGAGTACCTTCATTCGAGCGGCAGAGACGTATCCACCGTACTATCCCAAGGTACATGGTAATAGGATCTATTAAAATAGTGATTTGTGTAATCAATTATAAGAGTTGATGTCATTTGAAATAACAATTTATTGACAGCAGTGTAGTTTACAATCAAGATCATAAGTTTATCATCAAGTTTTTACCAAAATAAGCCAGTTTTAGCAAATAATTAATTAAAGGTAAGCCAATTAGAAAAATTTCCATAAACCTTTGTTATTATCATAAAGTTGTATTGACTGAAGTCCTTCATTAAGGAGTATTCTGAGAATTGACGTTTACCCCTGCGTAACTCTTTTAGTTACTGTCACTTTTGAGGTTTCCGGTCATTTCTTATCTTATTCGAAAAAAATGTTTGGCTGCAATTTTACAAATTTTCAAAAAAGAAATCACTCAATTCTTGCACAAGTACATTCCTAACAGTATTCCTAACAGTAGACAAATTGCTCTTTCTAAGTTCAAGAAAGTCTGTTGCAAAAATAAGACGAAAAAATTAGAACCTTCCAAGATTATACCAATTAGAACCAATTAACTTCCTCGCGACAGCAGGGCACAAACCTGAGTACCTTCATTCGAGCGGCAGAGACGTATCCACCGTACTATCCCAAGGTACATGGTAATAGGATCTATTAAAATAGTGATTTGTGTAATCAATTATAAGAGTTGATGTCATTTGAAATAACAATTTATTGACAGCAGTGTAGTTTACAATCAAGATCATAAGTTTATCATCAAGTTTTTACCAAAATAAGCCAGTTTTAGCAAATAATTAATTAAAGGCAAGTCAATTAGAAAAATTTCCATAAACCTTTGTTATTATCATAAAGTTGTATTGACTGAAGTCCTTCAATAAGGAGTATTCTGAGAATTGACGTTTACCCCTGCGTAACTCTTTTAATTACTGTCACTTTTGAGGTTTCCGGTCATTTCTTATATTATTCGAAAAAAATGTTTGGCTGCAATTTTACAAATTTTCAAAAAAGAAATCACTCAATTCTTGCACAAGTACATTCCTAACGGTATTCCTAACAGTAGACAAATTGCTCTTTCTAAGTTCAAGAAAGTCTGTTGCAAAAATAAGACAAAAAAATTAGAACCTTCCAAAATTATACCAATTAGAACCAATTAACTTCCTCGCGATAGCAGGGCACAAACCTGAGTACCTTCATTCGAGCGGCAGAGACGTATCCACCGTACTATCCCGAGGTACATGGTTATAGGATCTATTAAAATATTGATTTGTGTAATCAATTATAAGAGCTGATGTCATTTGAAGTAACAATTTATTGACAGCAGTGTAGTTTACATTCAAGATCATAAGTTTATCATCAAGTTTTTACCAAAATAAGCCAGTTTTAGCAAATAATTAATTAAAGGCAAGTCAATTAGAAAAATTTCCATAAACCTTTGTTATTATCATAAAGTTGTATTGACTGTAGTCTTTCAATAAGGAGTATTCTGAGAATTGACGTTTACCCCTGCGTAACTCTTTTAGTTACTGTCACTTTTGAGGTTTCCGGTCATTTCTTATCTTATTCGAAAAAAATGTTTGGCTGCAATTTTACAAATTTTCAAAGAAGAAATCACTCAATTCTTGCACAAGTATATTCCTAACAGTAGACAAATTGCTCTTTCTAAGTTCAAGAAAGTCTGTTGCAAAAATAAGACAAAAAAATTAGAACCTTCTAATTTAAAACCCATTAACTTCCTCGCGATAGCATTGCACGAACCTGTGTACCTTCATTCGAGCGGCAGGGACGTATCCACTATACTATCACGAGGTACATGGTTATAGGATCTATTAAAATAGTGATTTGTGTAATCAATTATAAGAGCTGTTGTCATTTGAAATAACAATTTATTGACAGCAGTGTATTTTAAAATCAAGATCATAAGTTTATCATCAAGTTTTTACCAAAATATGCCAGTTTTAGCAAATAATTAATTAAAGGTAAGCCAATTAGAAAAATTTCCATAAACCTTTGTTATTATCATAAAGTTGTATTGACTGAAGTCCTTCAATAAGGAGTATTCTGAGAATTGACGTTTACCCCTGCGTAACTCTTTTAGTTACGGTCACTTTTGAGGTTTCCGGTCATTTCTTATCTTATTGGAAAAAAATGCTTGGCTGCAATTTTACAAATTTTCAAAGAAGAAATCACTCAATTCTTGCACAAGTATATTCCTAACAATATTCCTAACAGTAGACAAATTGCTCTTTCTAAGTTCAAGAAAGTCTGTTGCAAAAATAAGACAAAAAATTAGAACCTTCCAAGATTATACCAATTAGAACCAATTAACTTCCTCGCGATAGCAGGGCACAAACCTGAGTACCTTCATTCGAGCGGCAGAGACGTATCCACTATACTATCCCGAGGTACATGGTTATAGTATCTATTAAAATAGTGATTTGTGTAATCAATTATAAGAGCTGATGTCATTTGAATTAACAATTTATTGACAGCAGTGTAGTTTACAATCTAGATCATAAGTTTATCATCAAGTTTTTACCAAAATAAGCCAGTTTTAGCAAATAATTAATTAAAGGTAAGCCAATTAGAAAAATTTCCATAAACCTTTGTTATTATCATAAAGTTGTATTGACTGAAGTCCTTCAATAAGGAATATTCTGAGAATCGACATTTACCCCTGCGCAACTCTTTTAGTTACTGTCACTTTTGAGGTTTCCGGTCATTTCTTATCTTATTTGAAAAAAATGTTTGGCTGCAATTTTACAAATTTTCAAAAAAGAAATCACTCAATTCTTGCACAAGTACATTCCTAACAGTATTCCTAACAGTAGACAAATTGCTTTTTCTAAGTTCAAGAAAGGCTGTTGCAAAAATAAGACAAAAAAATTAGAACCTTCCAAGATTTAAATCCCAACTTCCTCGCGATAGCAAGGCACGAATCTGAGTACTTTCATTCGAGCGGAAGAGACGTATCCACTATACTATGCCGAGGTACATGGTTATAGGATCTATTAAAATAGTGATTTGTGTAATCAATTATAACAGCTGATGTCATTTGAAATAACAATTTATTGACAGCAGTGTATTTTACAATCAAGATCATAAGTTTATCATCAAGTTTTTACCAAAATAAGCCAGTTTTAGCAAATAATTAATTAAAGGTAAGCCGATTAGAAAAATTTCCATAAACTTTTGTTATTATCATAAAGTTGTATTGACTGAATTCCTTCAATAAGGAGTATTCTGAGAATTGACGTTTACCCCTGCGTAACTCTTTTAGTTACGGTCACTTTTGAGGTTTCCGGTCATTTCTTATCTTATTGGAAAAAAATGTTTGGCTGCAATTTTACAAATTTTCAAAGAAGAAATCACTCAATTCTTGCACAAGTACATTCCTAACAGTATTCCTAACAGTAGACAAGTTGCTTTTTCTAAGTTCAAGAAAGTCTGTTGCAAAAATAAGACAAAAAAATTAGAACCTTCCAAGATTAGTACCAATTAGAACCAACAACTTCCTCCTGATAGCAGGGCACGAACCTGAGTATACGAACCTTCAATAAGGAGTATTCTGAGAATTGACGTTTACCCCCGCGTAACTCTTTTAGTTACGGTCAATTTTGAGGTTTCTGGTTATTTCTTATCTTATTGGAAAAAAATGTTTGCTGCAATTTTACAAATTTTCAAAGAAGAAATAACTCAATTCTTGCACAAGTACATTCCTAACAGTATCGTATGATTGTTACTTAAAATTGCTCTTTCTAAGTTCAAGAAAGTCTGTTGCAAAAATAAAACTAAAAAATTAGAACCTTCCAAGATTTAAATCACAACTTCCTCGCGATAGCAGGGCACAAACCTGAGTACCTTCATTCGAGCGGCAGAGACGTATCCACTATACTATCCCAAGGTACATGGTTAAATGATCTATTTAAATTGTTATTTGTGTAATCAATTATAACAGCTGATGCCATTTGAAATAACAATTTATTGACAGCAGTGTATTTTACAATCAAGATCATAAGTTTATCATTAAGTTTTTACCAAAATAAACCAGTTTTAGCAAATAATTAATTAAAGGTAAGCTAATTAGAAAAATTTCCATAAGCCTTTGTTATTATCATAAAGTTGTATTGACTGAAGTCCTTCAATAAGGAGTATTCTGAGAATCGACGTTTACCCCTGCCCCCCACGCCCTTGGAAAATACCTCTGTGGAAAATATTTGGTTCTTGTCTGTTAAACAGAAAATATTCAAGAATTACACTAAGATCTGACAAATATCGGTTTGACTCTCTGGAATTGTTTGTGATTTACCTATTTTGAGAGTGAAAAACAATGATGAAAACATATTTCAATTAATATTTAATGTTTAGGGATGGTTAGGGGCTAGGTTGAATTAGGTTAGGTATTTAATATAATAAGTGCCAGCTTTCCATTTTTCTTTTTTGTACTTTCCATATTTTTGTTTCCAAAGTATTATATTATCATAATATTTTGGCGATTATGATTACAAAAATATTTATGCTATTAGGATTAACTTAACTTCACATTTTGGGTGTTTTCTATCTTATTAGCAAGTACCAAATATCCCATGCAAAATACCCCCTTCCCCGCGAAAAAATCCTTCCGGATGATTACTACCCACATACTCTCTTTTGATAATACCAAATGTTCATTAGGAGGAAAATTGAATGTTTTACTCACCTATTTAAATCATCCTATTATCCTATAGAATTCCCTCTAGTAAAGAGCAAATATAATAATATTTTTTATTTATTTTTTCCCAGAGGTACTTCATATGGAAGATATGGTCGTGGAAACTTTGGAGGGAACTCCCTGGCTCATTCGATGGCTAATTAAAAGTTCTTGTGCAATTTTAAAAGTTTTAAGTCTTATATTTTAAAATTCTTAATTTTAAAACTGATGGGCTGGCAACAATCCCTCCCGTCAGCTACAATAAACCTCTACAAGAGGGTTTTCCCATACGCTGAAACTCATTATGTGATTTTTATTAAGATTCCTTGACTCTTAGAAGGTATTTCCTCCTTTTTTGAAAATCAGGAAAATATTCTCAGGTGCATATTTTTGATGGGTAGCATTAAACTTAATGAATCTTAACATTTTGTGCTAACGTCAATTTACGTTTATGTCCCCTAAATATTATGCAATTGCTGAAAATTTCTTTTGAAAATTATATTAGAGGATATGGGCACATGAATTTAGATATTTTTAAATTTTGTTCTGCAAATGCTTCTTAAACAGTTTTCAAATCGATTTTTCTTGTGTTTTCACTTTCTCTCAACAAAATTGCTAATCTATTTAGTCTCTGCGGACATATTGCTGATATGACATAATTGTTTTTTATTTGTCATAGGCTGAAAAATGATCTCTCTCCAGAAGCAAACATTTCAATATTTTGTTATTGCTAATATCATTGAAAATTTTTGAAAACCAATTGTTCATTTTCATGGCAGCACGGCGTCCTTTCAAAATCCAATCCAACATAGCTCCAAAGGCTCTTATTTCTAAATGAAATACCTATTAAGTGTTGATGATTTCCTATTCCTTACGTTCTGGATTCAAACTCAAATATATAACTACCTCGGTGTAAAATACCATGCTAATATTTGCTAATATATAATAATGTTAATATACCAAACTAATATAAAATATGTGAAAGGTGTATTTGACGTCTCCATTTGGGTCTAAAAAGTACATTTGGCCATATGAATTTGGTTCAAAATAGCCTTCAAGGGTCTGTGATGGACTAAATTGTTTTTGTGATAAATTTGTCCAGTTATTTTAAACCTGAAGAAATTATGACTCTTTTTGACAAATCAACGCTTAACTTGTCGTCAAAGTCAGTATTGGACTTGTCATCTAAACCATTGGACTTCCTAACTTGTCATCAAAGTCAGTATTGGAGTTCCACTAGTCTTACCTTGCCTGGTAACATTATTTAGAAGTTTGAGCAGATTTTTTATGTTTCAAAATTACATGCAAATATTTCAACTCATTATATGCCCATTCTATATACAATCCATTATATAGAGGTTTTAACATTTCTTATGTTTCAAAATTATTTCAGTATCGATAGTGCTGTAAGTGAAATAATAAAATGACACAATGTTCGAACTATAGTGGCTCAGACAAAAGTTTCTGCTACAATTGTGGATACTTTTTGTTATTTCAAGTTTTTTCGAAGTTTCTTCATAAGTCTTGGTTAAATTGATTTAGAAAATCTATAACCAAACTCATCCCCTAATGTTTTGTTTCTTGACAAAATCTCATTTCCTAATGTCTTTTTCTGTACGTATATATGCATACGTCACGTACGTACGTACATAGTTGCAGACGTACTATGTGCTTGTTTCAGAATCCCTTGACTCAAAACTTACAGCTTGACCTTTATCAGTTAATTCGATACCCCTCCCCCTTCACTGAGAGCAAACCTTTCGAATAAAAGACTCATGCGTGCATGCATCACCACAGTTACATAGAACTTGCAACATTATTGTTATTTATGTTGGTAGTTATGTCCTAACTTATTTGGCTCTTTAATGGTGTTTATGTGCTAGATATACCTCAGTAATTACAATAGATTCATTAATTATATTTTTGATTTTTTATTATTTAAATTCATCAATGTTAGTAAGACGCAAAATAGCACATTTATGTTAAAGCTCGCTCAATCTATAATAATTTAAACGTAATCCCCTTACTCTATCACTCTCTCTATCTGTCTCCTTCCCCCCCCTCTCTCTCTCTCTCTCTCTCTTTCTCTCTCTCTCTCTCTCTCTCTCTCTCTCTCTCTCTTTCACTCTTAGTACCATACTTATTTTTTCTCCTTTTATGGCATGATTAAATATAAAAAAAAACAATTTTTAAACTGCAATTAAAGAGCGACATTAAAACTTAAAACGAACACAATTTACTCCATATATGAAAGAGATTGTCCCCTCCGCAATGCCTTGCTTTTTGCGCTAAAGTTTGACTCTGCCACAAATCTACTTTTTAAAACAATAAAAAAAAACTTTAGCGTAAAGAGCGAGGCGTTGCGGAGGGAACAACCTCTTTCATACACGAAGTAGATTCTGTTCGTTTTAAGTTTTAATGTCGCTCCTTACTTGCAGTTAAAAGAACTTGATTTTTTTATATATAGTTTCTGAACTTTTATAAATTAATGCATGTTTTGATTTTGGCTCACCGCACATGACTAATTAAAAAAATTTTGCATATTATATTTTTTTGCTAAAAGGCTTTCTCATAGTTTTGATCGGATGATTTCGAAAAAAAAAGGGTTGGGGACTTACAAATGCTACTAGATTTTTTATTTTTTTTGTACGAACGTTTTTGTTAGTAATAAACATACGTACCTTACGAATTAACTTACGTAACGAACTTCTATATTTGTTTATATTTATTACGTATCTGAGGGGGTTTGACCCCTCGTCAATGCCTTGCTCTTTACGCTAAAGCTTGAATTATATCCCAAATCCTTAAGAATGATCCCTGAATCACAAAGGCCGTAGAATAAATAGTTGAAATTACTAACAATACTTTAGCGTAAACAGCAAGGTATTGTAGAGGAGACGAGCCCCCTTATTACCATAATATTTTTTGTTCGTTTTAAGTTTCCATGCTACTCATTACTTCCAGGTAAAAAAAAATTCATTTTCTCATTATTTTTTTTAATGATACTAGAAAATCCTGCACCCCCTTCATGGAAATTCTATTCCCTTATGATATATTCCTCAATGGAAAAATCCTCCCACGTAACCCCCCCCCGACCTGCTCCCACCTTGACGCGAAAAATTCCCCCTGAAAACATTAGTACACTTCCTAATAACCATTGCTATATGTAAACAATGGTCAAAATTTGGAACTTGCAGCCCCCCTACCAGGGACTCTGGGGGATTAAGTCGTCCCCAAAGACATAGGTATTAGATGTTCAACTAAGCTGAATAGAATGGCTATCTCAAAATTTTGATCCGGTGACTTTGGAAGAAAATGTGCTTGGGAGGGGGCCTAGATGCCCTCGAAATGTTTTGATCACTTAAAAAGGGTACTAGAACTTCTGATTTCCGTTAGAATGTGTGCTCTCGCAACATTCTAAGACCACTGGGTCAATACGATCACCCATGGGGAAACAAAATAAACACGTATCCGTGATCTGTATTCTGGCAAAAAATACAAATTCCATATTTTTCATAGCGTCCAACATAATAAGGCTGATGCTTTAAAAAGAGGGTTTTGATTATGAGAAATCCTCATTCTTCTTAGGGATGAGGAATCTGGATAAATCTTGTGGAATTAACCCCTACGCTGTTCCCTCAGCATTTGGGTATATTTTTGACCATGGGCTCTTAGGAAAAATCGGATGATTCCAACAGGACGGTGTTAGAGGACTAACAGATTATTTTATTTAAAAATTTTCCAGCAGTATCTTGCAATTATTCTCAGAGATACAATATTTTTGTAACAGTATAAATGCTATTGATCCAATTTTTGCAGATGTTATTTTTTCAGTGAGTGTTATTTTTTTGTTATAAGTGATTCTAGGGAATATTTTGAAAGACAAGGATTGTGTTTTATGGTTGTTGTGACATATTTTTACAAGTTTATGAATATACGACAGCAACAAGAGGACCAGTAATGGGGATATAAATTCAGGGTTACATCTTGTTTCGGATGCTGGGTATCTCTTAGCAAGGTCTAAGACAATTTAGTAGCGATCTGTTTGAAACGTAGCTTCTGTATTTTTTTTCATGTGTTGCTAAGGTGTACCCAAAATGCTTCTTACTGCTGAGTATAAGTAGAGTGCTTGCACTTTTTTTTTGGGTGAAGGCAAACATAAATGAGTTCCCTAAGCCAGGAGAAGGAGAAATGGGCAGTGTCATATTTTTGTTCAATGCTAAAAGAATGGGGCTGTTTTATCTTTTGATCTTTTAGGAAAGAGGGGGTGGGGTGGGGTTTGGGGAGATAGGGCGATCCAATACCCCTGTTTGCTCCCTCTGCAGCTGCTTTGTTTCTGTTGGCCATTTGTTACTTATCAAAGAGGTAGAAAAATTAAGTTAGAGTTAAAGATTTTTAATTGTGACCATGTTTATTTTTGTATTAAGATAAAAGCATTTAAAGGCTTTGACCAAATTACTAAACATCATGCAAGAATTTCTTATGATTGTTGGGGATTCCACCAAAATTTAATGCTAAAAGTTCAATCTTAGATTTAAGTTAATTAGAAGTTAAATTTAATCTAAATTAAATTTGTAAATATATTTAACTTTAAATTAAATGCAAAGATGCATTTTTCAAAAGTTAAAATTAATTTGATTGAGTTTGAGATTACAAGGAAATTTTAGATTACAAATATTAAGATTTGATGGCCTATTTCTTCTAGAATCTTGCAATAAAATGTTTTAGGGCTTAAGTAGTATATTTATAAATCAGTACAAAAGAAAAGGCTTAAATTCCCTCATGAGTAGATATTAAGTTTTTGTAACTAGTAGCTTGTCTGTCAGTGTGCATATTAAGCATCAAATTCATGTTGCATTTTAATTTAATGTTTTGAAATTGCTTTGTAGGTGGACGCTGAAAAACACATTTCCGGTTTATTACAGGTAGGCCACAAAAGAACAGGGAATTTATTGGTAAAAAAAAAAAAAAAAAAAAATCAGGATAAGATCTTTAGTCAAAATCTGTTGGGAGTTTTTACTGTTTTAGAATTCCACACGGAAAAACCAATCCATAAAATTTAAGTGTTCTTCTTATTGGCTTAGAATTTTAAATGAGACCAATCCAGTTTATAAAAAAGACGAGGTTTTTGGATTTTTTTTATTGCTTATGATATTTACAGTCATAAGTCAATAAAATTAAGGCTACTTTTTACCCCAGAATTATAGGAAAGTAATCTCTCCTTTTCTCGTATGTTAGACTATTGGCAAACCGACCAAAAGCTGTTGTGTAGATCGAGAAGGACGTGGTTAGCTCAAGAGGCCTTATGTTGCGTTGTTTAAATCTTACGAAAGAGTAGAAAAGCAAAAAGGGTGTTTCGAATTAGTTGACTGCTATTAAATACCCATTGCTGATGTATAGAAGGTTCTTTTACTTGTCAAGATACGTCCAACATCATGTCATACAGCCATAGTATAAGCATCATACGGCCATTACTCAATATCAAGCGTGTCCTTTCCCAGCTATTTTCATTGGTCTGAACAGGGGATATAAAGCATTTTATGAGCTGTATGTTACGAGAAAATTGAGGGGTAGTTAGAAGGTTTTTCAGGAAAAATAAGTTTTGCAATCATAATACATAACGTCTTTCGAATTACTCAAGGTGAAATAAAGAAATAGGGTCCATCATAGAACAAGACATGAATTAAGCTGCATTTCATTGTTTAATTGGTCATCAAATTTGTACATTGTTGTTTTCAAACAGCAATCCAAGAAAAATTTTGTTTCTAAAAGATGTACACTTCCAATGACAAGAAAAAACACCTTCGTTTCATTCCATATTCGACAGCGATTGTCCAGTTTTTATTCGATTTTTCTACCTCAGTAAGGTTGTTCCCAGCTATTGTCCCATAATGTCTTCAAGTCCATCCAAAGGATTTTAGTTTCATGTTGTTTTTTTCTGATTTACCGGCTTGCTACACACTAACTACGCGACAAACGTGAACTAAACCTATTCAGTTCATGTTCTCTCTTCAGGCTATGCTACTTATTTGTAAGCTTTGGTACTACCTACCTAATGTAAGAACGAAATGAAAATGCCGTCTCTTGTATTATTTTAAATCTATATATATAAATCTATATATATAAAAATAAGTTGTCTGTCTGTCTGTGGATGGATCAGGTGACGTCACCTGAAAAAACTGGATCAGGTGACGTCAAAACTGAAAAAACTAAAAAAGGCAAAAACTACAAAAAAAACTAAAAACTAATAAAAAATATAAAAAAGCTAAAAAACTAAAAAAACTAAAAAAAGGCAAAAACTACAAAAAAAACTAAAAACTAATAAAAAAGCTAAAAAACTAAAAAAACTAAAAAAAGGCAAAAACTACAAAAAAAACTAAAAACTAATAAAAAAAATAAAAAAGCTAAAAAACTAAAAAAACTAAAAAAAACTAAAAAAAAGGTAAAAAACGAAAAAAACTAAAAACTAAAAAAAACTAAAAAAAAAGGAAAAAACTGAAAAATAAGCTAAAATAAAGGTAAAAACCAATAAAAAACTAAAAAAAAAAACTGAAAAAACTAAAAAAAGGCAAAAACTACAAAAAAAAAACTAAAAACTAATAAAAAAAGTAAAAAAGCTAAAAAACTAAAAAAACTAAAAAAACTAAAAAAAGGTAAAAAACTAAAAAAAATAAAAAATAAAAAAAAACTAAAAAAAAGGAAAAAACTGAAAAATAAGCTAAAATAAAGGTAAAAACCAATAAAAAACTAAAAAGAAAAAAAGGAAAAAACTAAAAAAAATTTTCATCTAAAAAACTAAAAAAACTAAAAAAGGTAAAAACTAAAAGAACTAAAAAAGAAAAAAATAAATGACGAAACTCAAAGAGAAAGCGACCAGGACAAAAGGAATGTTCGATTAGCAATCAACAAAGCACCGGGACACAGGGAGTATAAATGACGACCAGGACATAAGTAAAAAAAAAAAACTATCTATATATATAAAAATAAGTTGTCTGTGGATCTGTGGATCGTGGATCAGGTGACGTCACCTGAAAAAACTGGATCAGGTGACGTCAAAACTGAAAAAACTAAAAAAAGGCAAAAACTACAAAAAAACTAAAAACTAATAAAAAAAATAAAAAAGCTAAAAAACTAAAAAAACTAAAAAAAGGCAAAAACTACAAAAAAAACTAAAAACTAATAAAAAAGCTAAAAAACTAAAAAAACTAAAAAAAGGCAAAAACTACAAAAAAAACTAAAAACTAATAAAAAAAATAAAAAAGCTAAAAAACTAAAAAAACTAAAAAAACTAAAAAAAGGTAAAAAACTAAAAAAACTAAAAACTAAAAAAAACTAAAAAAAAGGAAAAAACTGGAAAATAAGCTAAAATAAAGGTGAAAACCAATGAAAAACTAAAAAAAAACTGAAAAAACCAAAAAAAGGCAAAAACTACAAAAAAACTAAAAACTAATAAAAAAAGTAAAAAAGCTAAAAAACTAAAAAAACTAAAAAAACTAAAAAAACTAAAAAAAGGTAAAAAACTAAAAAAAATAAAAAATAAAAAAAAACTAAAAAAAAAGGAAAAAACTGAAAAATAAGCTAACATAAAGGTAAAAACCAATAAAAAACGAAAAAGAAAATAAGGAAAAAACTAAAAAAAATTTTCATCTAAAAAACTAAAAAAAACTAAAAAAGGTAAAAACTAAAAGAACTAAAAAAGAAAAAAATAAATGACGACACTCAAAGAGAAAGCGACCAGGACAAAAGGAATGTTCGATTAGCAATCAACAAAGCACCGGGACACAGGGAGTATAAATGACGACCAGGACATAAGTAAAAAAAAAAAATTAACAAAACTAAAAAGAAGTTAAAAACTACAAAAAAACTAAAAAGAAAAAAAAACTAAAAACTAATAAAAAAACTAAAAAATCTAAAAATCTAAATAAACTAAAAAAGAAAAAAAAAGGAAAAAAATAAAGGAGAAAAACAAAACTAAAAAACGAATGTATATACAGACCGGTACACCGGGATACAAATGACGACCGGGACACAGGGAATATAAATGACGACCGGGACACAGGGACACAACTACAACGGGGACACCGGGGGAAACAGGGGGATATAAATGACGACCGGGACAAAAAAACTAAAAAGAAAAAAAAAATAAAAACTAATAAAAAAACTAAAAAATCTAAAAATCTAAATAAGCTAAAAAAGAAAAAAAAGGAAAAAAATAAAGGAGAAAAACAAAACTAAAAAACGAATGTATATACAGACCGGGACACCGGGATACAAATGACGACCGGGACACAGGGAATATAAATGACGACCGGGACACAGGGACACAACTACAACGGGGACACCGGGGGAAACAGGGGGATGTAAATGACGACCGGGACACCGGGACAGGGAATGGTCGATTAGCAATCACCATCAACAAAGCTCAAGGGCAATCATTAGAATCATGAGGTATAGATCTGAATACAGATTGTTTTCCCATGGACCATTATGTGTTGCATGTTCAAGAGTCGGTAAACCTGACAATCTATTTATATGCAAAGACAATGGGACAGCAAAGAATGTTGTATATTCGCAAGTTTTACGTAGTTAAAACCATATATATATATATATATATATATATATATATATATATATATATATATATATATATATATATATATATATATATATCTATCTATATTCACAGGTGGGACATAGGGACACAACTACAATGGCGCGTAACTATTATGGCGCGTAACGACTTACGCGCGCGGGGGGGCTTGGGGGGGGGGGCGCGAAGCGCCCCCACCAACTAGGTGTTGGGGTGTATAAAAATAAGTATAAAAATAAGTTGCTTGTTTGTGTGTCTATCTGTCGACTGACGTCATTATAAGGATTGAGCTGTATGTCGTCATGAAGTTAGTTGTCGTCATGTTTGTTATGACGACGCTTAGTATATGACGTCATTATAAGTATTTAGGAAGATCGCTAAAAGAGAAATTTTTAATTGTAAGAAGATCGTTCAAAGAGAAATTTTTAATTGTAAAATGATTGAAGAACCTACAATGGCAACAGCCGAGGAAGCTGCTCAAAGAGTCTATGCCAAAAGACTTGCGGCTGATAGAGAAAGTAAGAAAAGAAAGCGTGCCGGGTAATCACAACAACACATGAAAACAGGCTTGTGGCTGATAGAGAAAGTAAGAAAAGAAAGCGTGCCGAGGAATCACAAGAACAGCAAGAAAATAGGCTTGCGGCTAATACAGAAAGTATGAAAAGAAAGCGTGCCGAGGAACCAAAACAACAGTGTGAAAACAGGCTTGTGTCTCAAAGAGAAATCACCAAAAGAAAGTGTGCCGAGAAATCACAAGAGCAACCTGAAGATTTTCACCTGGCATTCAGGTACAGCCCAGTCGATGAATATAGCTTGAGTAAATGTGTTCAAATCGAGACTATGTCTAAAATTCGTCCCTATTGCAAGGCCTTGAGATTCAATGGTGAAACAATGGGAATGTGTTGCGCCTCAGGAAAAGTTAAACTTCCTCTACTGGCTGCACCACCAGAACCATTAAAGACTTTGCTTACTGGAACTACGTCAGAATCTAAGCGTTTTTTTTTATATCACAGATCAGAAAATATAACTCATGTTTCCAAATGACGTCGTTTGGTGCCCAAATCGAAAATCCAGATCAATTTATGCCTACTTTAGCCTACTTTATCAATTATGCCTACTTTAAGTCCCTTCCAGTCCCTTCAGGGTCCCTTCTACCATTCTCAGGCGAGAATCATAAATTTTTACATCTACACTTCATCAGTGATAGAAATTCTGGATTGAATGCACGTTGCGAAATTTCTCCCGAAGTTGAAAGGACTATCATATCCCAATTGCAACATCTTTGCCATGAAAATAATAATTTAGTGCGTCTGTTCAAAACAGCCATCGATTTGATGCCTTCTGATACGCATAAAATTGTTATTTCCGCTGACAAAACGCATCCTGGCCAACATGTGCGTAGATACAATGCTTCAACTATCGACGAAGTGGCAATCGTTATGGTCGGTGATCGGTTTTTACCTCGAGATATTATCCTTCATAAGCGAAACGCTCAGTTGGCAAGAATTGCTGAAACTCATCGATGCTACGATGCCCTACAATATCCTATCATTTTTTGGGATGGAGCGGACGGCTATCACTTTAATATTAAATTGATAAATCCAGCCACTAATAAAGAAATGAATAAGAAATGCAGCACAGTATATTATTATTCCTATAGACTAATGATTTGGCAGGATGAAGACAATTATATTTTAAAATGCCGTCAGTTGTTTCACCAATACATCGTTGATATGTATGAAAAAATTGAATCGGAACTTTTGCTATTTATCCGTCTGAATCAGACCAAGCTCTGCTCTGAACAATACATTCATTTGCAAGATGTAGTTGTATATGACGGTAATACAACAAACGTTGGAAGATTAACGATTTTACCTTCGTCATATGCTGGCAGTCCCCGTCATATGCATGAATATGCTCAAGATGCTATTGCATATGTTCGTCTCTATGGGCGTCCAGATTTATTTATTACATTTAAATGTAATCAATCTTGGGACGAGATACAGCAGCTTTTACTTCAAGGACAATTGGTGGGACAATTGTCTTTTGGCAAAAGTTGAAATCACTGATAAACTACATAGTAAAACTTAAAGTGTTTAGGTCAGTGCGATGCTGGATGTACTCAGTGGAATGGCAAAAACGAGGATTGCCACACGCACATATACTAATCTGGCTAAATGATATAATTACTTCTAATGAAATTGATGATGTGATATCCGCTGAAATACCTGATGAAAATGTCGATAAGGGCTTATATGGTATTCTGGTAAAAAATATGATACATGGACCTTGCGGTGCACTGAAGGAAAAATCACCATGCATGGCCAAAGTAAGGTGCACAAAGCAATATCCTCGACTTTTAGTACCCAACACAATTACTGGCAATGATGGTTACCAACAATATAGAAGAAAATCTACTGAAGATGGAGGTAAAACAGCAATGATAAAGAAGCGTAATGGTACCACCATCGAAGTAGATACCCAGTGGGTTGTTCTATATTCCCCATTATTATCAAAAACATTTAATGCAATCATAAACGTTGAAAACTGTAACTCCATAAAGGCAATCAAATACATATGTAAATATGTCAACAAAGGCAATGACATGGCAGTTTTTGGCTTGCAGTCCGAAATCAGTGATATCGACGAAATCGTACAATATCAGGCTGGAAGATACATAAGCAGTAATGAAGCTGTTTGGCGAATTCTTTCATTTCCGATACATGAAAGAAGTCCAGCTGTTGTTCACTTAGCGGTAAATTTACAGAATGGTCAATGTGTTTATTTTTCCGAATCCAACGTGCAACAAAGAGCCCTGAATCCACCGGATACAACGCTAACTGCTTTCTTTTTGTTATGCAAAAATGATTCTTTTGCAAAAAACCTGCTGTATACTGAAGTACCTTCGTATTACACGTGGAATACTAAATGAAAGTATTTGAACGTCGAAAACAGGGTAATTCAGTCGACGGCCAACCTACCATCTTCAAAATACCACGATAGGAAGACTCTACACCGTTCATCCCAATCAACATGAATGCTTCTTTCTACGCCTGCTTTTGGTGAATGTACCCGGTCCGACATCCTTTGAGTATTTGAGAACTGTAAACAGTACTATGCATGACACTTACCGTAGTGCATGCCAAGCTCTGCATTTATTGGAGAATGACCAACACTGGGATAACTGCATCAATGACGTGTGCGAAACGTCAACTCCAAGTCAAACTCGTGCATTGTTTGGAATCATACTAACAACTTGCTCTCCATTAGCTCCTACAGAGTTATGGGAAAATATAAATCGAAAATGTCCGAAGATATACTCCATTGAAAACGGTTAGAGATGTCAGATATGACTTTTGATTTTACATCAGAAATTTATAACTACACTTTAGTTTTTATTGAAGATTAGTGCGTATGTATGGCAAACAAACCTCTTCAGGATTTGGGAGCAAAAAGTCAGAGCAAAAAGTCATTTATGATACGATAATGCATTTTGTCGATAACAACGTTGGAGAAATTTTCTTTTTGGATGCGCCAGGAGGTACTGGTAAAACGTTTGTGATAAAACTGATTCTGGCATCAATTCGATAAAAAAATGATATAGCGTCGGCAATTGCATCGTCCGGAATAGCTGCAACGTTGCTGCCTGGTGGAAAAACTGCTCATTCCGCTATGAAATTACCTCTAAATTTGCATTCTACAGAAACTCCCACGTGCAATATTTCCAAATCATCTGGGATGGGTAAAGTATTGTAGCAATGCAAACTTATTATTTGGGACGAGTGCACAATGGCACACAAAGAATCGCTCGAGGCTCTGTTTCAATCTTTGAAGGATTTGTGGGGAAATTCGAAAGCCTTTGGCAGCACATTAATATTGCTTGTGGGAGATTTCAGGCAAACATTACCTATAATACCTAGATCAACCCCTGCAGACGAAATGAATGCTTGCCCGAAAAATTCTAATTTATGGGCACGCGTAAAGACATTAAAATTAACTACAAATATGCGTGTCTGATAGCAAAACGATGACTCTGGTCAAACATTTTCAGATCAATTGCTGGTAATTGGAAACGGAAAGCTCCCAGTAGACTCAATTTCAGGACTTATACAACCACCTGCTGAATTCTGTAATTTAGTGATATCCAAAAATGAATTGATTGAAAAAGTGTTTCCGAATATTCTAACCAATTATAAAAATCATAAATGGCTAAGTGAACGAGCGGTTCTGGCACCCAAAATTATAGACGTCCACGAAATCAACATTATTGTTTTGACCGAGATTCGAGACCTGGCAGTCCTTTACAAGTCAGTCGACACAGTTGTGGAACCGAATGAAGCGGTTAATTATCCATCTGAATTCTTAAATTCCCTGGATCTCACAGGGTTTCCACCACACGTGCTACGACTAAAAATAGGCGTACCAATAATATTGTTAAGAAATATAAACCCTCCAAAGCTTTCCAATGGCACGCGACTTGCCGTAAAAAACAATGAAAAACGTAATAGAGGCAACAATCTTGACAGGGCCTTTTAAGGGTGAGGCTGTTCTTATTCCTTGTATTCCCATGATTCCAATGGATCTGGCTTTTCAATTTAAAAGATTGCAATTCCCAATTCGATTTGCATTTGCAATCACCATCAACAAAGCTCAAGGTCAATCATTAGAAAAATGCGGTATAGATCTTGATACAGATTTTTTTTCCTACTATATCTATATAAAATGAGTAGTATGTATGCATGTTTGTTAGTTTGTAAAAAGAGCGTTTGCATATGACGTCATTATAAGTAAATAAAGCTTTGTATATGCACAGACAATGGGACAGCCAATGTTGTATTTTCGCAAGTAATATATATAGATATATATATAGTAGCTGTTGGTGTGGTGCTTTGCGCCACCCCAACATCTAGTTGGTGGGGGCGCCTCGCGCCCCCCCCAAGCCCCTCCGCGCGCGTAAGTCGTTACGCACCATATTAGTTACGCGCCATTGTAGTTGTTTCCCTGTATCCCACCTGTGAATATAGATAAAGGAGAAAATATTACTCTTTTCGTTATAGATATATATGTTTTTAACTACGTAAAACTTGCGAATATACCACATTCTTCGATGTCCCATTGTCTGTGCATATAAATAGATTGTCAGGTTTATCGAATCTTGAACATGCAACATAAAATTATCCATGGGAAAAACAATCCATATTCAGATCTATATCTCATTATTCCAATGATTGCCCTTGAGCTTTGTTTATGGTGATTGCTAATCGAACATTCCCTGTGTCCCGGTCGTCATTTGTATTCCTAGTATCCCGGTCGTCATTTGTGTCCCAGTGTCCCAGTCTGTAATTTCTCTTTGACTGTCCCATTCGTCATTTGTGTCCCAGTGTCCCAGTCTGTAATTTCTCTTTGAGTGTCTCGGTCGTCATTTATATTCCCTGTGCCCCGGCTCTTAGTTTTATTTTTCTCCTTTATTTTTCAGTTTTTTTCTTTTTTTTAGTTTTTTTTCTTTTTCAGTTTTTAGTTTTTTTTAGTTTTTAGTTTTTTCTTTTTAGTTTTTTTTGTAGTTTTTACCTTTTTTTTAGTTTTTTAAGTTTTTTTTCTTCTTTAGTTTTTAGTTTTTTACCTTTTTTGTTTTTGTTTTTTTAGTTTTTTAGCTTTTTTATTTTTTTAGTATTTTCTTTTTAGTTTTTTCGTAGTTTTTACCTTTTTTAGTTTTTCCCTTCTTTTTTATTAATGCTAAAGCCAAGGTTCAAACCTGGAGCCTCTCGGACCTAGAACCTGAAACATAACGCTTTACAAACTCAGCTACTTCGGCTTGAATGCATTCGTTTTGAGCAGATTCCTCGGGTGTTGCCATTGTAGGTTCTTCAGTCATTTTACAATCAGAAATTTCTCTTTCAACGATCTTCTTACAATTAAAAATTTGTCTTTGAACGATATTCTTAAATACCTGTGTCCTGGTCGTCATTTATATTCCCTGTGTCCTGGTCGTCATTTTTGTCCCGGTATCGCAGTCTGTAATTTCTCTTTGAGTGTCCCGGTCGTCATTTATATTCCTTCTGTCCTTGTTGTCATTTGTGTCCCGGTCTGTAATTTCTCTTTGAGTGTTTTTTTCTTTTTAGTTTTTTTTTAATTTTTTACCTTTTTTCTATTTTCAGTTTTCTTTTTCTTCTTTATTTTTCAGCGTCACTATGAAATACATATCGCCGAACCTTTCTTTTTTTAACTAAAATCTGGTAGGCATTGATGACCTTATCCAAGTCAAAACCCCAAACCCAATCATCATTGCTATCATTTTCAGTTTTGATATGTTTTGAATCTCGCTGTCCAGGTGGATTTTCATCTAACTGCGCAGGTTTGTGTTCTTTAGCCGCAAGTCTGTTTTCTTGCTGTTCTTGTGATTCCTCGGCAAGCTTTCTTTTCTAATTTTCTCTATCAGCCGCAAGTTTTTGGCATAGACTCTTTGAGCAGCTTCCTCGGCTGTTGCCATTGTAGGTTCTTCAGTCATTTTACAATTAATTATTTTTCCGTCCACGATCTTCTTACAATTAAAAATTTGTCTTTGAACGATTTTCTTAAATACTTTTAATGACGTCATCGTCATAACAACATGATGACAACTAACTTCATGACGACATGATGACATGACCTCACTCGACAGACCAACAGACAAACAACTTATTTTTATATATAGATATATATCTATCTATATTCACAGGTGGGACACAGGGACACAACTACAATGGCGCGTAACGACTTACACGCGCGGGGGGGGGGGGCTTGGGGGGCGCAAAGCACCCCCACCAAGTAATAAAGTTAGTAATAAAGTTAAGTCTTGTGACACTTGTTGCGATGGGAAATTATTGTCCTGTGTGAACAGATTGAAATCTTGTCCTGTGTCCTGTTGTCTTTTGTGAAATCTTGTGCGAGTTTGAACAAAGGATGTAGCCTACAGCATCTTGCTAACTATATAAAATAAGAATAAACGGGATTTACTTTTCGAAAAGGTATAGGAAGTTTGAGGGTATAGCATTGTCGTCCTCTTTTTACCTCTGCCATTTTTATGGAATAATCAAAACATAATTCTATTCCTAAAACGTATGCATCTTCAGTGGCAAAAACATCATTTCTGCCCACTGACCCTACACCAGTTGGCCAATTATTTGTTCCAAGGTCAAAATATTTTTTCTTTCTTTTGTCTGTTTTACATTAATTTATTTTTTTCAAATTAAATGTGTAAGAAAATGAGTTACATGAGGCAGGTTATACCAAGGGCATGTCAGGTTGTAATCTCAGGTATGTGAAAAATCATTATATTTAATCTAGCACTGGCAGGCATTTAAATTACCAGAACATCAACTGGTACCTAAATAGTGCATGTGCTAATGACAATATGTTGTTATTTCATTCAGTTGATTTTTTTTTAATTTGGGGCATATGCACATTTTGTCTCTCTTTTGACTCCTTTAAACAAGTTCTGGTTTAATGTAATAGGTAATTTATTTTTTTGATTTTATTTAGAGTTTGGTTTTGTCCGAAACCAAAAGTCCATAACCAAAAATATTTGGTTTTAGACTTTGGTCCTTTTGGCTTTGCATTTTTTTTCCAATTGATTTATTTATTTTGTGCTTACTACAAATTCTATTAGCCTGAAGTAGCTGACCCGCCGGAGGTGAAAATTGTATTCCAAACTTGAAATTTTCAGACTTATAAGTGTCAGGCCAGAAAAAAACTGAGGCCAAGAAACTACTTTAAGAATTCTTGGCCGTAAATATGGCTAAAAGGGAAATTTGTGAAGTATTCCTAGAAATATTGCATAAATTCATTTGAATTTCTTCTAATAAGGTTTCTCTGTTGTGCTTAAAAGGCATTGATCTCCCACACTAATTTCCCACAATTCAGAAAACAAGCCATTCTCCCTTGGGATCCTAATTAAATGCTTTGGTTTTATGCCTTAAAGAAGCTCAGGGCTTATTGTCAAGTTTATATTTGTCAAGTTCATTAAGTTCGTATTCAGCTTCATCTCCGTTATTATTGCATGTCAAGTCAATTTTAGTTGTTTTTACATATTATTTCTTAACTGCTTTAAGTTCTTTTTTGAACATGTTTCAACTATCTTGTTTTTTGTTTTGTTTGTAATGACAAGTAGGTGATTAGGTGTTTCCAATTTAGGTTGTTAACCCTAGTCTTATTTAAATACTGATCTCGAATTTGTTTTGTATATAAATGTGATTTACTGCTTATTATATTTATTTTTTGTACTAATTGTGTTTCATTTTTGGCTGAAGTAAGATTTACGAGATTAACTACTACTACCAACAACTCACTACAGCACCAATCCACCTAAGGATGGCAAAACTACGAACGCCCCTCCTCAATCTCAATCTATTCAGAGCCTCTCTCTTTACGCCCTCCTCGGAAGTTCTAATTTCACTTAAGTGTTTTCTTTATGACCTCTTTCCACCCCTTTCGCAGACAAGGACAAACTTTCGTAATTGATCATCGGTCATCCGCAAAACGTGCCGTAGCAATCTCAACTTAACCTAGATATGATTAAGTTTAAAGTTAAAAATTATAGATACTTAGTGAATATTTTGTGTCATTGAGATATAAAAAGGTTATATTTCTTCTGATTGTATTTTACACCACCGGAGAGCCTCTTGTTTGGCTTGGAGACCGTAGGAATCCCCATAGTGGCAGCAATCCACTTCATTCATTGGATTTTATTGTTTGAAGTTTCAATTTCACTTATTTGAAAAAAAGTTTAAAGCTTTGAGCAACCCTTTATTGTTTTTTTCTCCATATAAAAATCGAAAAAATGCCCCCTGTCCCTTCCTAGATTTTGAATTATTTTTCTTTCTTCATTAGAAAAAAAGGTTGAAAAAATCCCTACTCATTTTCCCACATGCACGCATTGTATATTTTGACGTTTCTTCTGATGAAACAGTAAGAATAAGCTTCTATGTGTGTATATATAGCTTAATTGCTCACTGTGTTTTAAAATGTAATTTAAAGGGCTATAAAAACAGGAAAAAGGAGAAATTTTAAATAAGTAAGAAAGAGTAAAATACAATGGGCTGGAAAAGCACTTTGATTCATAATTTGAGTATTAGTTGTTTCTATAGAGACGTTGTCAAAATGATAAGGAAAGTGTTCAATTAATTAAATTATTTTATTTTATCTAACTAATTTTCTCTAACTAAAATAATTTTGTTCAGAAGATTTCACCAAAAGAACGAAGAAGGGGTCTACCTCCCAGGGATATCTCTAATGGTATTTCAAGTAAGAGTTTTTTTGCTTTCAATTTCTACATACCAGACGGCCTGACGCTGCAGTGAGTTATTCTGGCACTAGTAGTTTTGTTTGAAACATTGTTTTGAAAATGATTTATAGTTCAAAAAACTTTTTCCTTTTAAAAGGGTGGTCTATATTAAAAAAAATACCTCTGTTGTTGTATTTTTTGTGGAGGGAGGGGTACATACACTCTTTTCTAGTGGAGATGGTGGTATGTGAGAAGCGCTTGAAATATATTTCAATTATATATTTTGTTTGGGGAGGGGATTTAAAACTAAGAAAAACTGTTGTTCATGTTTTACTTTAAATATTTAATTTGAAGTGAGTTTACTTGAGGGGGACGGGAATCGAATACAGTTAGGTAATAACGAAACAAAACCGCGGAGGCTTAAAACATAGGGCTTGTATAACAGTATCTTGTCTTTGCTAGTAAAATGTAGTTGCCACAGGAAAATTTCTTGAAAGTATTAATGGGATTGGCCAACTCATTAAGTCGAATTATAACGAAATGTGACGTCAAGCTTATAAATGAAAAGAAGAAACACCGCTTACAATCATACACATTGGATTTTTTGTTGGAAATAGCAGTGAAATCAGTAATATAACCCATAAAACACAACAAAAGTACCAACACACAACAAAAGTACCAATAAAACACAACAAAATAACTTTTTTTGCCTCCAAGCCATCTTAGATCTATCAAATAACGAACTGTAAGAAAGGGGGATTGAGGGACAATAATACCGAAATTCTATAAAAAGGAATTTTAATGATAACTAATTCATCAAAATAATTAGCTTTTTATGCTGATTCCAAGTGTATGTAATCCATTAAGATTGATATTATCCATGAACAGCCAGGATTCTGAGAAAATGTGCCTGATTTTCGAAAAAGGAGTAATCACTCCCAAAAAGGTAAGTACTCTTAGTGAAAATCACCCCATTAGAGTCAGTATGTCAGAGAACCTTACTGTAGAGGTTTCAAGTTCCTATCCACAAAATAGACTATGTCCACAATTTACACTATCATTTTGAAGACATTTACTTAATGATATCGTTTACATGCATTATACACTTAACTGGTAGATCAGGATGGAAGGAGTGATCAGTCAAATGCATTAGATCATCTTAAGTAAAAATCATCACAAAGCATGAATTATGCAAAAAGGAATATATCAAATAGTTTGTAGGAGCGAAGCAAGGAATGACAAAGCTTAATAGTAACCAAAACTCTAGAGTTGGAAATTACATATAAATTGAAATATCAAAATATTTGGCCATATAAATAAAATTAATCAAGTTTAGTGTTAACCATCAAAAACTAACTGTAAACAAGGAGTGACGCTTAGGTAATACGCTTAATTATTACTTAAGAGTAACCAAAACTCTAAAAACGGAAATTTATATGTCATAAGTTAAACCAAAAGATTTGCCCAAATACAATGCCAGATTTTCAAAAAAGGGGAAACAACCCCTAAAAGTTAAGGAATCTTAATAAAAATTAGAATATCAGATTAAGAGTATCAGAAAATTGTACTTTAGCTGTTTCAAGCTCCTATATACTAAATAATTTTTTTTATTAATACTAAATTAACTATATGCTAATAATTTATATACTATGGGCTGCCTCCCCATAGTAGCATAATATTTGTTGGCATGAATATATAATGAGTTGGAGGTAATAGGCTTGGGACTATCTGTGCAGGATTTCGACTCTTGTTAATAGAAGAGTATCGCCAAATGCTAAAAAACATGTTGTGACCAAGATGGGCCTAAGATTGCACACAGCGTCCAATCATACTGGAGGCCCCAGGGACTTCTTTCTGTCCAGCTCTAAGCCGGCTAAAGTACTTCGGTGTAGACTTGTGAAGATATGTTGGTCCCCGTCCTGCACTAGTAACCGAGACCAATGCTTTTCCTGAGGCCAAAATAATTTCAATGATTTAAAGAAAATAAAAATTAGAACTTGAAATGTTCTACGACGTTAAAAAATGACTATCGTATCGACTTGTTGACTGACGAATTCAGACGGTTTGAACTGGACTTATTAAGAGTCTCAGGAACTCAAATCCTAAGGGTAGGAAGCATGAAATTAGGTGATATAGAATTTGTTTACTCAGGCGGGAAGGATGTGGTACACAGGCAGGGAGTAGGGCTCATAGTAAATAAAAAAGCGGCTAAGTCTTGTTTAGGCTGGGAAGGTATTAATAATGGAATACTAGTTGCTCATTTTATGCCTAAAAAGTCCAGGGTATCAGTTATAGTAGCATATGCACCCGTTGGTCGACTGATGGAGATACTGGTTACTTAGATGAATTTTACTTACGGTTACAGGAGCAAATAAATAGGAAACTAGGTAGAAATATGGTGTTTTTATTAGGAGAATGTAAGGCCCAGGCTGGTAGAAATTGGGATAGAAGGTATCCTAGCCTAGATAAATTTGGTGTAGGAAAAGAAAACTGTAATGGCTACAGGCTTTTGCAAATTTGTAGGTGTAAAAACCTAGTGATAGCCAATACAGTGTATGGTCATAAATTGGCTCACAAGTTAACATGGTATCCGCGTGATCGTAAGACAGCAAACCTTATTGATTATGTTATCGTAAACTGAACCTGATTAATAGTAATATTAGTAAAGACGGGGAGTGAAGATGTTAAAAATAGAATAGCCATGGCTCAAGGTGTTTTTTCACAGTTTTTTCAAAAGCTTGGAAAAATAGGAAGATAATTCTGCAAACCAAGATTAGAATAATGTAAGCAACAGTGATGACCGTGGTCAATTATGGCTCTGAAGCATGGGTGGTCCGAAAAGCGGATGAAAATTTACTAGATGTATTGAAGAGAAATTGCCTACAGATTGTTCTGGGTACCCGCTAACTGACCATATTTCAAACAGTAGCCTGTACAAAAAATGTAGTTCAATCCCGCTTTCTAGGGCTATAATGAAAGAAAGGTTAAGATGGCTAGGCCACGTTCTGCGGATGAAGGATGACAGATTGCCGAAGATTGTCCTTTTAGGTCAACCTTCTAGGGCTAAATGGAAAACAGGTCATCCTCATCAGGGGTGGGAGGGTGTCATAAATAAAGGTTTAAAAGAAATAGGAACTTCTTGGGAAGGGTGTAAAGAGGGAGGCTTTGAATATATTGAGTTGGAGGAGGAGCGTACGTAGCTATGTTGGCCTTGGGCGTCTTGGTACTGTGGTGAGTTATCTGTAGTATTAGTAAATACTAAAATGTTTAATTATCGTTTTTTACCAAAAAGATCAAAAAATACATGTTTATTTTTTATTCTTTTTTTGTTTGTATATTTCTAGAGGGATGATCGTATCAAACCAATGCTTCTAGAAGATCGGGAGAGGACTAATTTGATTGGGAATCAAAAGTGATAGTGCCCTTTTAAAAGCAGCCATAAAGATCGGAGGGCAGATAGCCCCCCTCCTATACTTTTTTTCTTAGAGTTCAGTCGATCAAAATTTTAAGATTTTTTCAATATAGCTGAAAGATTCAGCAATAATTGCCTTTTGGATAATATAACCCCTCAAAGCCCAAGGCAAAAGGGCTACCAGTTACGTATATTTTTCTGAAGGTGACGACTGTGACGGAACTGTTTGAAGTGGATTTTACGGGAGAGAAGATTTTTTTTTCTTATGTGGGAGGAACTCTCCTCGAAGAAATTTACTGTCACGGGAGGAATTTCGTCATGAAAATGAAGCCTGATTTACCCTTATTATTTGTAATAACTAATCAAAAATTAAATAAAAAACAATTTTTTGGACGAGTAAAATTATTGTGTATGTGAAGGAATTAATTCCTCCTCAATGTCTTTTTCTCTTCATTGAAATTTGACTTTTTGTCCCAGTTTTTCAATAGTGACACCTAAATACAGTAGATGTTTAATTTAAACAAAAAGCTTTTCTAAAAGTGTTAACTGTATTTTTCCAGAAGGTACTTTTAAGAGTATAGAAAGGAAAATCATCCTGGGTCAAGTACAGAAGTCGGAGGAAGCGTGGTTCATATTCATCAATATAACATCCTGGATGTTCTTATGGACTTTCCTAGGATTTCTTACATTTCAATGTAATTTGTATCGTTTCTGACTTTTTTTTTCAAACTTATGATAAAAACAAGCTCTTGCGCAATGTCACAGTCTGAAAAATAAGTGTTTGACCATTTTCTCCTAAATTTGCTGAAATTCTGAAGAAAATACTCTTTTTTAGAAATTGTGCAAGCCTAATGGCAATTTCGTTGTCGAGTAAAGAAAGAATGTTCAAATACAGGGAAAAGAAAATGTTTTCACCAAAAATTCAATTCCGGTGAATCAAACAGGAGGTTGTCCTAACAGGCGGAAAATCAGCTTCTTGTTATCAAACAGCTCGTGGTAACGAACTGTAGTAAGGAGCGACCCGGCTCACTAGTAAACGAAACTCTAAAAAACGGAATTTTGATGATAAAATATACATCAAAAGAATCGGATTTTTATGCTGATTTTAAATATATAATTTTCATCAAATTTAGTCTTTGTCATCAGAAGTTACGAGCCTGAGAAAATTTGCCATATTTTGGGAAATAGGGAGAAACTATATTTTGGAAAATAGGGAGAAAATAGGGTAAAAGTCATAGAATCTTAACGAAAATCACAACATCGTATTCGGCGTATCAGAGAACCCTAGAGCAAAAAATTGAAGCTCCTATCTACGAAAATGTGGAATTTCGTATTTTTTGCCATAAGACAAATCACGGGTGCGTGTTTATTTGTTTTTTTGTTTTTGTTTTTTTTTTCTTTCTTTTCCCCAGGGGTCATCGTATCGACGAAGTGGTTCTAGAATTTCACAAGAGGGCTCATTCTAACGGAAATGAAAAGTTCTAGTGCCCTTTTTAAGTGACCAAAAAATTGGAGGGCACCTACGCCCCCTCCCACGCTCATCTTTTCTCCAAAGTCAACAGATAAATATTTTGAGATAGCCATTTTGTTCATCATCAGAAATGATGCAAATTACACTGAAATATAAGAAATCCTGGGAAAGTCCATAAGAAGATCCAGGATGTTATATTGATGAGTATAACCACACTTCCTCCGACTGCTGTGCTTGACCCAGGATGATTTTCCGTCCTATACTCTTAAAAGTACCTTCTGGAAAAATAGAGTCAATATTTCAAATTCATTCGTTAGAACCTCCATTGACTTTGAGCCTCTCCAAACTGAATCGTAGGCTCCACCCCTGTTTCAATGCTAGATTAAGTGTTATGGGATGGCTACCAGGGAGTGACAGATAACTTCATCTCCTTGGAAAAAAGAAATCTCATTTTAAGCAGAACAATGGCAACAAAATACAAAATTTGAAGGGGCAAAGATTTTTATGGCACTTGGTATTATATTATATATTAACCAAGTGACATAAAGCGATCACAAATTTTGTCAAGTTTCAAGTTCAAGTTCCAGTTTTTATTTCAACATCCACAAATAAATAAAAAAATTTACAACACTTTCGCGCTGGGGAAAACCTATGAGGGTTTGTATTCGCGCTAAAGTCCACATATCTACTTACCTATAATAACAAATCCAATCTCTCTTACTCATTAATACACAACTCTCCCTCCCCCCTTTCATCACTCCCAACCCCACCTTACCCTTCTGCCCATCCTTACCTCTCTAGCCCACCCGTACTTCCCTAGCCCGCCCTTACCTCACTTGCCCCACCCTTTTCTCCCGAACCCACCCTTCTTCACCTAATCACCCTACCACCCATAGTAAAATTCAGCATTTATCCCCTAAAAAATAATCTTTTCATTTCTTTTTAAACTGAGGTACGTGTTCCGCCGCCCTAATGCTCACTGGTAGTTCATTCCATACACTTGTACCCAGGTGTTTAATTGAGAATGGTGACCGGGTACCATGACGTAAATCCACAACGATATCACTACTATGCCTTGTTCCATAATTATGCAGATCACTAATGCTTGGTAAAACTCTTAAAGACATCCGGGGCTAGGCCATTCATACACTGAAACACAAATACAGCAGCCTGGTAATCTCTTATCTGACCGACATTAAGGAGCTTCAGCGAAGTAAAGCAAGCACAGGTGTCACGCACATACTGGACATATCTACCTATTGTTCTAACAGCTTTATTTTGTAGAATTTGCACTCTTGTATAGTTGGATAAGAAGTTGCTGCTCCGTAGGAGGCAGCCGTAGGAGATATATGGATAAACAAACGAATAATATATAGTTAGAAGTATCCTCTGTGGGAGAAAGTGCTGCACACGACGAAGTGTGCCAACCCCACGGGCAATTTTTGATGAAATAGCGTCACTGTGACATCTCCATGACAGGTGGTAATCCAGATAAAACCAAGATAGCGGAGATGATCAACTTGCTGAATTGCTTTGCCACATAAAGTTAAGAGTCCATACACATCTAGCGGTGTACCAACTCTGCAGAACGTCATTAAAAATGTCTTGTACACATTTACGCACAGTAGACTTAATGAAGTAAAGACCTCTAGCCTTTCCAGTGCAAGATTCGCTTTTCTCACCCGCTCCTCCACAGATGAGGCAAACACAGTTAAAACGGTCTCATCAGCAAACGAGGTAAGACACACATCTTTCAGGTAAAAACGCATGAGATCAGCATATATAAGGTAAAGAAGCGGACCCAGCACTGAACCTTGTGGTACTCCACACATCACTGGAAATGCTGTTGAGTTCACATCACTCAAGACTACTTTAAGAGATATTCCTGTTAGATAGCTTTCAAACCATTTCAGGCACCTTCCTCGGACACCTAACGACTCCAACCGACTTATTAGCGTTTGAAAATTAACTGTATCGAATGATTTACGAATATCAATAAATATAAACAATGGTGTTTCACTTCTATCTATACCACTATTCACTGATTCTGCGACATGTTGCAGAGCATTCGTCGTCGAGTGCCCTTTGTGAAATCCGAATTGGGTCTCAGTCAGTAAACTATTAGACTTTAGGAAGCTATGTAGACGATTATGAACCACTTTTTCTAGTAGTTTAGAAAACAATGGAAGAATAGAAATTGGTCTCCAATTCTCAATTTCCTTTTTAGGGCCACCTTTATGATGTGGTATCACTTTTGCAACTTTTGGCTGATCAGGAAAACTACCCTTTTCAAGTGACAGATTAATGATGAAGAGCAGGCATGGGAGTATATAATGCATTATTGCTTTAAACGCTCGAAAAGATAAACCGTCTACTCCAGCAGAATTTGATTTAAGAGATTTAACTATTTTAAGTAGTTCATCGGGTGTACACGGATCAAACGCTAATTCAAAACTTTTATCACATATGATATGTTCTTGAACCTGTTGACATCCATTTTTTACACTATTTTGCACTTCACAACCAATATTAGAGAAAAAACTACCAGATTTATTTACAATATCACTCTTATCTCCACGGGCAAAGCCCTTAAGTTGGTCCCAGTTTTGCTACTTTAGGCACTTCCAAGTAAGCTAGGACGATAAAATTTGGCGGGTGGATCAGGGACTGGAACAGATTGAATTAGAAATAGTCGTTTTCCCGATTTTATCATCTGGGGGGTGGAGGGCAGGTTAATTCGGAAAAAATAGAAAAAATGAAGTATTTTTAACTTACGAATGGGTAATGGGATCTTAATGAAATTTGATGTTTGGAAGGATATCGTGTCTCAGAGCTCTTATTTTAAATTCCAACCAGATCTGGTGTCATTGGGGAGGGTCGGAGGGGGGAACCTAAAAACCTGGAAAACGCTTAGAGTGGAAGGATCGGGATGAAACTTGGTGGGAAAAATAAACGGAAGTCCTAGATACGTGATTGACGTAGCCGGAACGGATCTGCTTTGTTTAGGGGAGCTAGGGGGGGGGGGTTAATTTTGAAAAATAAGAAAAATGAGGGATTTTTAACTTACGAAGGAGTCATCGGATCTTTATAAAATTTCATATTTAGAAGGACCTCGTAACTCAGATCTGTTTTTTAAATCCCGACCGGATCCAGAGTCATTAAGGGGGAAGGGAGTTGGGGGGGGACCAGAAATCTTAGAAAAAAGTTAAAGCTGAGAGATCAGGGTGAAACTTGGGGGGAAGAATAAAAACTAGTCCAAGATACGTGACTGACACAACGCGAACGGATCCGCTCTGGATCTGATGACATATAGGGGAGTTGGGGGGGACCTAAAATCTTGGAAAACGATTAGAGTGGGGGGATCGGGATCAAACTTGGTGGATATAATAAGCAGAAGTCCTAGATACGTGATTGACACAACTGGAACATATCCTCTCTATTTGAGGGAGTTGGGAAGGGGGGAGGATTAAATTTGAAAAATTGGAAAAATGAGGTATTTTTAACTTACGAAGGAGTGATCATATCTTAATGAAATTTCAAATTTAGAAGGACCTCGTAACTCAGATCTTTCATTTTAAATCCCTACCGGATACAGCGTCATTTGGGGTGGGGAGAATCTTGGAACACACTTAAAGCAGAGAGATTAGGATGAAACTTGGTGGGAGGAATAAAACATGTCCAAGATACGTGACTGAAAGAACAGGATTGGATCCACTCTCTTTGGTGGATTTGGGGAGGGGGGAGGGAGTAATTCGGAAAATTATAACAAAATGAGGTATTTGTAACTTACGAACGGGTGATCAGATCTTAATGAAATTTGATATTTAGAAGGATCTTGTGCTTTAAAGCTCTTATTTTAAATCTCATTGCGGGAAATCCCAAATCCACATTGGGGGGAGTCAGATGGGGAATCCGGAATTCTTAGAAAACGTGAAAATTGAGGAATCTTTATCTTACGAATAAGTGATCGGATCTTAACGGATCTTGGTATATTGAAGGGCCTTATATCTTGTATGCTCCATTTTCAATTTGTATTGGATCCACGGGCATAGGGGACTGTAGGGGGAGGGGAAGAGAAATCTTGGGAAACACTTAGAGTGGAGAGATGGAGATGAAACTTGACTGGAAGAATAACCACAAGTTCTAGATACATGATTGGCATAATTAGAACGGATATGTTCATTTTTGAGGAGCTGGGAGATGTTGATTTGGAAAAATTAAAAAAACTGATGATTTTTTAACTTATGAACGGGTAACTAGATCTTAATGAAATTTGATATTTAGAAGGAACTCATGTCTCAGTTCCAGACCAGATCTGTTGACATGTGGGGAGCTGGAGAGGGAAACCAAAAATCTTGGAACACGCTTAGAGTAGAGAGATCGGGATGAAACTTGGTGAGTAGAATAAGAAAATGTCGTAGATACGTGATTGACGTAACGGTAATGGATTTAATCTCTTTGGAGGAGTTAGGGAGTGGAGTTCAGTGCTTTGGCGAGTTTGGTGCTTTTGGACGTGCTAGAGCGATGAAAATTGGTAGGTGTGTCCGGGAGCTGCACAAATTGACTTGATAAAGGCGTTTTCTTCGATCAGACCATCTGCGGGGCTGTAGAGGGCTTTCCCCTTCTGTCTTTCTTTTTTGTTTTTTTTTTATATGGTTGTTTTTGTTTGTCCTATGTTAAAAACCAGCGTAGATCCATTTAAAGAATGTAATTCCTTTCTCCTGTGATTTTCATTTTCATTATATATATATATATATATATATATATATATATATATATATATATATATATATATATATATATATATATATATATATATATGTATAAAAGGTATTAAAGGTCTAAAAGGTACATTTGGTGATATGAATATGGTTCAAAATTGCGCTCAAGGGTCTCTAATGGGCTAAATTGATTTTGCGATAAATTGTTCCAGCTATTTTAAAGCTGAAAAAATTATGACTCTTTATCCAAACTTTATCCCAACTACATGCTACGTAACTACGTGCCGACTTAATCACTGACAGAAGTTGCGAAAAGTCAGTTGTAGTTGGAGGATAAAACAGTCAGAATCGTTGTGACTACGTGAGAACGCTATTCAACAAGGCAACACTGATGAAAATGCTATAGCTACTGGACTAAAAACCTTAAAACTCTAACCAACAAAAAGAAAATTCACGGTACTCAGGTATATGGATAGACTTTAATTATGCCAAGGAACAGAAAGTGTTTTTATTTTGATTTTTTGCTAGTTGAAGCTTGTTTCTGATCTTGGTCGAATTTCAAGAGTTTCATTCGTAGATCAATTGGTAGATGTACATTACCGAAAGAATTTGCTATTGAAATTCTAATTTAAATAGCTTTTCAATAAACTTTCTTAGGGAATTTCACTTTCAATCATATATAACGGGAATTTACATGGCAACGTTGCTTGGTCGTTGTCACTTGAGAAAATTGATGATCTGTGTCAGAACGTGGATTCTGACAAAGTTTGAGAAAATTAGTTTAGATGGTAATGCTGTTTCTTCTCTTTTTGTTTGTTGTTTTTTTTTCTATCATTCCCCTTGCGTTTTGTCGTTTTGTAGCACGTTAAAAATTGATTATTAATATTGTTTGATAAAAATTGAGTGTGTATGGGTTTATAACGTTCATTTGAAGCTTTTTTGCAGGGTTTGCTCCCCCCCCCTCCACGATTATAGCCGTTTAAGCCACATCTTTCAACCACTGAATTCTCTACCAATGTAGGCTAGGTAATAAAGATTTATGTGCCTTTGTCTATTTGCAGTAATTTCCGAAAACTACTAAATACAATGATATTGAAACTTTTGAAACAAACAGTTGACATTTTTTTTCAGTGTTTAAAAACGCTTTTCTTGGGATAGCTTCAACTTAAGGCTCTAAATCAAGGCTCTAGTTAAATTTAGATCAAATTTAAGGCTCTTGAACATAACAAAAGGAAAAAATTGAAACACGAAGTTTTGGGGAGGTTTCGGGAACTAATAAAAGCAATGATATGGAAACTTTTGAAACAAACAGTTGAAACTTTTTTTCAGAGTTTAAAAACACTTTCTCGGAATGGCTTCAACGTAAGGCTAGAAATTAAGGCTATAGTCAAATTTAAGGCTCTCGAATATAATAAAAGGAAAAGATTTAAACACGAAAAAATTGAATATTTCTAAAAGCTTTTGACAAACATTGATTGACAATTAATCAATTGCTTTTAACCATATCCATGTATTCTACATTTGGGGATGATCCTATCTACCTTTCACACGCACCCATAGATTTTTTTCCTTGGGGGACGGTGAACAATACATATTTTTGGATAGGATAATCTTGATAAGGCCAATTCTATTTGACAATTTGAAAGGGATCACTCAGAAAATCAAGAGTTTCAGGGAGGTGGAAGCCCCTTATCCACCCATAAATCACTTAGTGTTGCAAACTCTTAACCGATACTTATATTTAGCTCAGAGGCACCATTGGGGGGGGCAGGGGTGGTCAAATGCCCACCCCAGATTTTCCAGGGGGCCCAAGCTTCCACCAAAAAGGGTCCTTTGCCGGCCATAATAATAACAATATTTGCTATTAACCATTGTAAACTTTGAAAGTAAGTTAGATACATAATATAATTCTCAGATTCTTTCAAATGCCCGTTTCCTAGATGATTATATTAATATTATAAATTCTGAATATTTGCAGTAATTCCTCAGAGTTGATAGACTAAAATAGGCCAGGTCCTGGCCTATCATTTCTCGATGGAATCGTTCCTTGTTATCTTCCGATTGCACTACATCAAAGCAATTACAAGAGCAACGAAATCGCTGTCTCACCAACTCCATTCCGTCGCCGTCGACTTGGTTATTTTTCGGTCACACACCCTGATTCAGGCCACAAGAAGCAAACTCACCGACCTGCGTTCAGATGCTTCATTTGTATCGCTTTTCAAGAAGGCTAAAGAGTTTGCAACAGAACTCGAAATTGAAGTGCCTGCTGTGAATGGACCCGCAACTAGACCCTGCTCTGTTGGTCAGAAAGGACGACCTTGAAGAATTCAAAAGATCACCAAGCATCGGAAACAATTTTTGACAACTTTGACGCTAGGAAAGAATTTCATCGAATCTGGAAATTGTACTGCTACTTTGGAGGGTGTAATGAAGCAAGAATACTTCAAAACTTTTGACCGTCTACTAGCAGAATTTGACAAAAGGTTCACAGATAACTTGCCAGTGCTGAGTGCGCTCGATGCCTTGGATCCAAGCTCAACCAAGCTTATGGACACAGAGCTGCTCAAGCTTTTCTCTTCTCTTTAGGGCGAGCTGGATATAGACAACATTCTTCTCGAATCTCAAGCTGGTATGGCCAAGCGTTTCTTGCTCAATGAGAATAAAAAGCCCGAAAACTTCCTAGACATTGTCGACCATCTTCAGGCATTACCAGTGGCTTACTCAGAAGTAATTAAAGTACTTCGTATTGCTGCCACACTTTCTGAGACAACAGCGAGCAATGAGCATTTCTTTTCTAGCCTAGAAATAGTGTAAAACTACCTGTGGTCTACATCAGGAGATGATCGTCTCAGTCACCTCCTTTTGATATTTGCAGAGAAGGATTTAGTAAAAAATTTGGACTAGAACCAGCTTGTTGACGATTTTGCAAAGATGAAAGCTCGGCGGTTCCCCTTGTTACCTTGAATGTTGTTATATTTTTTTTCTTGTTATGTTTTTCCTTTTTGTAAATATATTTGATCTGGAAGATTTCTGCTGAAGGGACACTGAGATTTTGGTTACAACCCTTAGCATAACAATGAAGGTTATTTTCACCAACGTATTGTTTACTTAAATAAGAAAGTCTCTCGCTGAGGAATGCCAGTCTGTAGTCTGGTTGAATTTTCCACTTTCAGTTTAATCACTTAACCTCGTTGATTGCATTCTTCGTTGTTATAATTAATCTTAGAGGTCAGTGTAGGTTGAGTTCCATATTTGGTTACAGTACATTTCCAAGTAGCACACGGGTGCTGAAAATGCATTTTTACTTAGAATATTCGATCAATGTGCTGCCAAAACCTGGATTTTTCTTACGCAACACAAAGAGAATCGGGGGGGGGGGGCAGATGGAGTCCATGACGACCCCAAGATTTGGCCCAAATGGCGCCTCTGATTTAGCTCTTCTAACAGTTGTATGAGGGGTGAAATACAGCTAACTGAGTCCTGAAGCCAAGCGAGTATTTTGCAGTATAAAGTCAGTAGGACTGCAGTAGTATGGCATAAACAAACTTTCGGATGGGAGAAGGTGAATGTTGCATACTCTCCGCTTCTTTCAGCCAGATTCATCATTAATGCTGCAGTACATGTCCCCTCTCAGCTTCCCCCTTGGCATCATCGCACCAGAAACCCTAGAATTGACTCCTGGAGTTTGAAAATTACCTTCTCCTTTGTATCTTTGTTAAAAAATAACGAATTCTATAAGAATTATTCAAAAGATTTTCATGTATAAATCAGGGTGTAGGGAGTGTTCATATTAGGAGGGAGGGTACACTGAATATCATTTTTATGCTTATAATTTCCTCCAGAAGCGAAGCTGGGCCTCCTAATGCTGCCCGATAAAACTGATAACAAAAGAAAAAGAGAATGGGTTGGTACTGCTTATACGTGCACTGCTGCGCACTGAAAAAAATGTCTGATGCAATAATAAACGAAAATAAAGATCAGAGATACAGAGTTGAAGGGTCTAATGACTTACAAAAAACACTTGCATAGTTTCCGACATCTTTACTGGCTTTTACTGGATTTTATGCCACAATTGGTTGACATCGAAAATTGTGATGGTTCTGCTCTTGTAACATCATGTTTTTTTTGTACTTGTTTACATAATGGTACACACTCGAGAAGTGAAGTTAGGTAATCTTAATAAAATATACAAAAAATATGATGAAAATATAATAATTTAAGAAACAGCTTTAGGTTTTATATTTGCAGATTAGGAAGGGGGGGTAAAGTATAGTGGGTCTCTAGGCAAAATTTGTTAGCTAAAATTGTTCTGCACATTATTTTCTTCGTTTTGTTTTCTTGTGACACCCCCAAAAGAACTAGTATTCTATGTTTCTTGTGACACCCCCAAGAGAACTAGTATTCTATGTCGCAAAGAGCGCATGAACCTAAAATCTGGTTCAAGACCAATCTTATTTGACAACAAAAATCTTAACTCGCTCACTATAGCGGTAAGAAGTGCAAAGACAAAAAATATACAGGAAATATTAATTATTACTTTTTTGTAGATGGTGAACTGCTTATTATCTACTTTTTTTTATAGCGGGGCGGCTTTTATAACTTACTATTTTTGTATCAATATTTTTATACCATTTTAATTTCGACAGATTTATTAGAACTTTAACCCTCACCAGATTTTAGATTAAACTTACGACCATTTTGACTACCTAAATACGACACATAATTGTCGAGGCTCCCTTTAAATTACAGGTATTTCTTTGTTCGCAAGTTTATTGAAGTAGCCTATTATGTGCCCCCCCCCCCTAAAGACAATCCTAAATCTTTCCTTTCCCCAAGAAAACTTTCTTTCCAAAAAAGTTTCAATGTGGAAAACCCCCCAGAAGAAAATTCATTTACCCCCCCCCCCTGAAAAAAAATTTGCACACTTTTCAACAACAAATACT